>NC_068355.1:43728840-44101340 GCF_020536995.1 Dreissena polymorpha | reverse complement strand
GTACAAGACAAGCTAACACAATTGCGGACGATATCGTTCAGATTTGCACTTTTAAATGATTTTCAAATAAAAATGTTAAGAAAAATACTTTCAATATCAAACATTTTTTACACACCCCTACAGTGGGACCCAAACTTTCGCCAACAAACATAATTGGAAAACTACTTTTACAACCATAATTATAGTCCCTTTATCTATAGTGCAGATGCATATAGTGATGCCTCAACAACTTTCAGCTACGACTGATTTTGCCGCGTTCGCTAAAAGTGTCCGAGGGGACTTTATTTTACTTATATATAAAATATTTTAAAGAGCGTTTATAACAACGAGGCATATATGTCAACACAATATTAAATATTTACTTTTATTTTTGAAATTGAAATACCGTGTTAAACATCAATATGCCCATTTAAAGTGTGCATGCCTTTCTGCTACAGACACATACAATTGTAATGCATAGTCTTAAAAAAAGGAGATGATTTTAAAAAACATATAAGAGCATAAGAACAAGTTATATACTATCTATAAACATTTGCAACAAGTACTGTATCATGTAACAACATAATCCAAACAGACAAACACAATCAAAATGTATAATTCCATGCACGAATATGTATGTGTAATAAGTCAATAAGACGACTCATGATGAGAAAACTCGAATAGAAACGATAATTTTCACAATAAATAAAACAGCGAACATTAACCGATCTTTGTACCCTATAACAAACCCTATAACACAATGAAAATCATCAATATTTGGCACTATGCATATTCTGGACTAGTAGTAGGGTTTTTCCATCGACCAAATTCAACCATAAGGCAAAGCCATTAGACATATTGCTAATAAGTTGAATTTGTTTAGTGACCCGGCAATCATTTGAATTTTTAATCCATTTTCTGTCGATATGAACCCCTAATTTTAATAACATGATACGGGGAATACTTGCATCATAATTCGCAAATCAAATAGTGACCCACAGCATTCCGCGCATGATAAAATAGAGTCATACCGGTAATTAAAAAAACATATGAATAGTTTGCTTCAAGTTGAAGGTAGTTTATATTTGGCGTTGGTGCGGATTGTCGTATTGGTGCTTGTTATTGATCTTGTTAGATTGTTTTTCTTCTAAAACATATATAAAACATAGTTCTATATATATTGTTATATTGTCTACAAACGAGCTCGATATATAGTTTAAAATCTCAGATCGGAACAAAAACGAAAATATTCTTTAGTCGATATAGACGTTAATTACTATTGTACAACTTTGCTTTAATTGTGCCCACTTAAATATTTGATATATTAATAAGGAAACCTAATGAAGTGAAACTGACAGTTTTATGTGTGAAACGGCGGCATGGGTTTTTATATGTTGCCATCCGTTTACTTTCATGTGTTCACTATTATTTTGTTTTATGTATGCACTATATAGTTACTTAATGTGCTTTTAAATTTGATGCTTTAACAAATGTTATTTGTTATACATGTACATTTTGATTACATATCTGTGATATGTCATACGACTTTTTTTTGTAAATCGCCTTTGAACGCACAATACTGTATGAAAATGGCGCTATATAAATGTGGTATTATTATTAAACCAATTGTCAACCTGGCGTTGTAACGCAATTGAGCTGTCGATATTTAATACTCGTTTACACAAACGTACACATAGCAATTTCACAGTGTGTAAAAAGATATCTTGTACGGTTGTTTGAAAGTTGAGACTTGGCAGGATACGGCAAAGTTAACTTACACGATATTTGGGTAGATATATGGCAATAAATTAGTTAGCCTTATTTTGTCATTCTTTATAGAAGAGAATTTCATTTATGACCATCGCTGATAAACATGAAAAATACATAACTTTCAACAAATGATTACTGAAATAGACACTTATGATAAATTTACATTAAACATATGATTAATTATGAATAGTTTATTTATCATAAATAATATCAACCAAAGAAGTTCAGTTGATATTTATTAAATTTTAAGAACTTGAAGATAAAGAATCTTTAAAAAGTAAAACATATTTTAATAAATTTGATACCAAACCAAATATGCAAAGACAGGCATCATGTGATCGAGCAAAACTCATAATTTTACATTATAACTAGAAATCATGTATACACGATGTTGGTTAGACAAGAAGTCTCAAATTAATATAATTTTTCAAATCGATAACATTGCCTTACGGATTGCCCTGGAAACGTTTAGAGCTTTAAAGACATATTCACTGACAATTTTCGTTATTATTGTAAATTAAGTCAAGAGAGCAAGTACGAAAATAGATAATCCAGCTGCAGTAATTTTGAAACGTTTTCCAATAAAATGTTCATTGACAGTTTTAGTTGCAATCGTCCTCACTATGCAGTTCACGGGATACCCAGGAAGATATGCAAAGACACATATCAACTAATATTCAACATAGTGGTTTCAAATGTCAAATGTAGATCTGAATGTCCACACCAAGTGCAATCCTGGCTACTTAACAACACGTATATTGTTTGTGCAGGTGAACTATAACGGATTTACCAATCTAACCGTATCAAATACCCAAAATGAATATGTAAATAGGGCGACCCAGACGAATATCACTACAACGGAACATGTGTTACTGGATATCCGGCCGTAAAGCCATACACGGGTTTGCCTATAGCCTAATTACACAACCATTATTCTGTATTCCTTATCGTCTATTGCGACATTTGATAGCTAATTAAATAACAACATCAGTCACATTGGTTGGCTTTATAGAGAAGCACTTATTGTGACCATTGACGGTGACACATGCGTGCAAGGCAACGTAATTCTCCAAAATTTCATCCATAAGACATGTTAGTATGTGACAGGAGGACAGTGCAAGATACAAGCGAGTCTCTTTAAAGACCCTGGTTCGTTTAATGGGCCGATATGAAGCATAGTACTATGCTCCTCGTCTCAAACGTAATACGAGTGTGTATAATAGGGATTCGAAGTATATCGAACCTGCGACCATGAGTTCTGGAGCCAGTGTGTTAGAACTTGACAATGGATCCGCTCAAATGAGACCAGACGTATTAATATATGGTGCTTTTAATTAGCAAACTTATGGGCCCATAGACTTACAACTATGTACTATTTAAATAGCTTACTTGAAGACTGGAGATTGTGCAGTTATCAAATACAATTATTGATTTCATCTTAGGTCAATCAAAGGTAATTGTCCGGGAATTGATGTACGGCTTCCGTTATTAGTATAATCTTCTATGTCTCGCGAATGACCGAAGCAACTGTGTCGTCTATGGAAATGTCCGTATTGTTGAATTCATGATAAATACATGACGCAAAGTGATACAATCAAAGGCACATCAATTAAGAACAGTCATATAAGATCCCTTAATAATAGTTGGCGACATGATCAATAGCTTTAAACTGAACCCGTATCAACAGAGCTTATATTTCAATTATAATATTTGTCGTACTGCCGTTGAGTTGCGATTTGCCATTTTTATCACTATTTATCAATTTAAACACAACATTTACATGTATACCCTTTTATTTTATTCCGTGAACGTTTACTTTAAATTATTCGAGTTCTTGAAAATGCTAAAACACTTTAAGTGCCTTCGAGAAGTATAACTGAATGAATGTATGCTCAGTGCACACTATACAACTTATTTGAACAAGAAAGCCATTGCTGCGAAGCCTCAAAGGGGCGTCATTTAACAGTTTATATTACGGTTAAAGTAAAGCAATATTAGACGTCACCATTGCATAAAGGCATAACACATTTTGCGTTTCTCATTTTACAAATGTTACTATAATTAATGAAATTTGTAACAAGCTGTAGAAAGATGGAAAAAATTAAAGCGTATGAAGTAACCGATTATGAAGTATAAGTAACCGATCCTCTAATCGACTGTTCAGGGCAAACAGTCAGGAAAATAGAGTAATCACAACTACCAATATACAACACCGCATGATTGTTGTTATTTTGTCATTAAAGGTAAGTTATTAACATAAAATGGCTATTTTTCAAGGACGGGCGTGGGGAGCAGCATATATCAGTTATTTGCATTCACCGTCATGGATTTAGTATGAATTATAGATGACACATTCTGCTCCTTTTTAAATACGAGGTAAACATTAAATATATCAGAAAAGTAATATTGAAATTCCCAAAGGGGGATAGTTTTCGGAGAACACACAACTATTAATGTCGACTATCTGCTATTAAAACAGGACGTTTGCAACAACTTAAACAACCGCAATTAAAATCAAATCCATGTATTGGAGTGACAGTTTTGGTAATGTGTACAGAAAACAAACATCGTACATTGAAAAAGTTTTTTTTTTTGGATTTTACAAAACTATACATACTCGAGTGTTTGATGAATGTAACAGGCAACATAAGATTCTTTCAACGCGTCATTTTATGTCACATGAATAAAACAACAAATTCAACATATCAAACAATTCGATTATCACAACATTCTGCTACGTTAATCAAATATAGTTATGGTAAATATCTAACGGAGACCAATGACGTCAAACATCCCACCTACTGATTGAAAATTTTCAGTTCCTTAAACTTTGGGCAAGTAAAGATAAAAAAAATACTTAAACCATAAAGTATGTGAATTGTATTGTGGTTGTGTTCCCGGTTTCACTTTTTGGCGAAAGTCTCGCATTGAGACCGGTTTAACTTGTGACAGGTTTGTTTTGCCTTAGGCATTCTATACATAGATGATGACGGCACTACGTTATTGTCACCTCTATACTAAGACGCATCACATTCCCCTGGTTTGGGGAATTATGCTTCCGCCAAAGTTGTTCTGCGTAGGAATGAAAATGTTAATAATAAAAGAAAACTCGTTTTTTATAGTGTGTTTAAAACGAAATGTTGTTTAAAGAAATGTTATTCTAGTATGTTTAATGTGATTTTGAATCTCTATTAAGACTGATAGCGATTATCAGAATCACGCTTACCTGACCTATTTTCGCTTTCACTTTTCACTCGTAAAAGTGCTACCCACTATTCCTTTCGCGTTAGTACACAGGTCAGTAAGACCGGTGAGTACACAATGTTGCCTTAGGTTAATGTGGTTCCCAGTCTTTATGCGATTGGAACCAACCCAATCGGGAGAAAACAGTTTTAATAAGTTATAGTTAAGCAAACGAATTTATCAAACAGAAAACACAACGGCATGCAAAACAACACAAATTCTAGTATTTTAAAACGTTAAACACATCCATTATTACATCCAAAATTGTAACAAATACTTCGATAAAATAATAACTATTCCTCGAGGCAAAATACAAATATCATTCCATAAAGATCGCACGTACTAAACAAAATGCTGTAAAGATAAAACCATAAATAGCATAATTATTTTAATCCCGCATACTTATAGGACACTGATCAGATTTGTTTGACGAGTATCAATCTAATGAACACATTTGTAAAGCTAATTGTATGCACGCACGGTTAATATAAATTAAAGTATAATGCGATGACAACACCTGATTTGAGTTTGACTATAGCAATGTTTCTTCTTCGCATACTGCATCAGGATCATCGCGGCGTCATCATCGATCATCTCCAGCTCAAAAAGTTGGAGTTCTTTAAGAATTATCAGAAAGGTGTAAGTTACGTCAGGATTCTACAAAATAAACACACCGAGACTTAAATATCTGCGTTCTTGCGTCCATGCATAGAAAAATGGCATGCACAAATACACGTTTTATGCTATTCTCCACATTGATTATTTCGAAAAATGTTGCAATATTCTTTGTAATCTTATATTTACTAGAGTCATCTGAAAATTGACATCTACAGAATTAAAGGGTCCTGCATTATCAACTCATCACTTTTAATGTTTATACAAAGTGCCATGTTCATATAATTTATTTTTGAGCTATTTGAATTCTAGCGGTTGACCAGACTGACGGACGGCAGGACAGAACAAGGATAGAACAAGGCATTGACACCCTGACAAAAAGCAAACGTCTAGCACAATGTGTATACCATGGTGATATCCTATGTACTTAAGTTAAGCTCTATTATAATTTTTTATCTGCAGTAAACTGAATTTTGACCTCTGTTGGCAATCAAAATGACAAGCAGAATCCTCTTTCTACCCTTTATAAGATCACCAAAATTCACATCAGTATCAGACGGTTTGAGAGTAAAACATAATTCCCTTACGGTGAATCATTGGTATTAGACTTCAAAACCGGGAGTCCATAAAATCAAGAATTATCTTTAAAATGTACAAAGGCATTTCATTAATTTAGGCCATTCAAAATAATTGAAATGAAAGTATTAAAGTGTATGTGTACTTTCCGCATTGTTTTCCGACAATCAAATAAAAATTAATGTAAATGGTATTTATAAGATGGCACAGATGTGTCTACTTCTCTATATGTGAGGTCGGTGTACACCCACCTCGCAGCGGTAAGTGCTACTATCCTGTAACATAATTCCGACATGATTTCTTGTCGAAAGTATTTCAAACTGTTAAAAAAATTCAGATTTACCACTTATTATCCGCTTTAAAATACTAGAACACTTTGTTTTAACAATTATTTACGTAATGCTGAACACAAATCTACACTGAACTTTCATCATTATATCCTTATGCTTTGAACCAATGCAGTATTCACATCTTGTGTCAAGTCCGCCTTTTTGTCTATGTATTGTGAATTTGAAATATGATAATAATTGCATGATTTATGTTTCTTCTACACTTTGAATTAATAACTTTATCATATGCATGTTGCTATTGACTGTTTAAAGTTTGACAAAAAAAAAAAAAAAAAAAAAAAAAAATTTGCTACCGGAAATTGGCAATAATTGTTTACACGTAGTGTGGAATCTGTCCCATACACAAAAAGCTCGAAATCAATTGATTTCGTCTGATTAATTATTTAGGCTAAAATGTGACATGTGGGTGTTCTGATAAATTTGCGAAGCGAGTACTTTGTTATGTTGTTACCACGATATAAGAAGTCGTTCGCACGACTTACCATGTAATTCTCACAATTGTTATGGTGTTGTAACCAATACAGAAAACATATAGGAAACAATGAAACTCCAGAAAAAATAGGAGATCAATTCGTGTTCTTATCCACTACCCTTTTAACAGAACACCAATTGTAAATATATTACAACTGGGATCACAGTCTTGGAACGGACAATACGAAGCATTGGGGTGTGAACGTTTAAAACGTTTTGAGGGATGGCTGAATCATACTTGTTCCAGAATCAATCACAAACCAAACGTCAAAAACGATGTCAATCAAATGTACATATGAACACAGAAAATCAAAACATTAATTCCAAAAAGCGAATTGAAAAATTACCCATGTTTGGCAAAGTGTAGTCTGTATCGGAAACCTATTTTAACGATAACGGGATATGTTTCTAAAATATAAGTATACACAGACATATGGTAATTCTATAAAAGACAATAAACTATAGCGTTAGTGATGTATCTACAAAAAATGCCACACAAACTATTTGTACTAAAGGTCGTAAATTTGTTTCGTCAACATAACAACAAATAGCTCTTCTGCTTACAGCCTCTGAAGACAAGACTATAACAGCATTAAATATATGAACGGGGATACGCTCTACTTCATTTACAAAGCCAAAATAAAACAGAATTGACTAGGAACGAGATACTTAGTTGTTGTAACGACATTAATCAGAACATGGACAATTTCACATCTGTGCTACTTTTCTGTATCTACGTATTCATATATTATAATTACTAAAATAAGTTGCACTATTTTTGATAAAAGGAAACAATAACGTCCGTAACTCTTTGTTTTATATTACCACATTAGAGTACATAATCTTAAAATATTATGCTGATGACAAGTTAACGTTATTGTTTCCATTTATTTGATACGGAGCCAACTATAACAATAGATAGGGTTTTAGACTAGTTGCATAAACACATATAATACAAAGCCAACTAGATTACCCATATCGCCATGAAACTCCAAACTCGCACATAATCATAGACGACTTCGCGAAAGTAGCCACAGAAGAAGACCAGTATTGCCAGTATTCAAACCAAGGCTAATACAACATACAAATCTTTCAAACACGTATTTGTGAACGAGTAACGATTCCATTCTGGACATAGCTCTAAACACATGCCTTCAAATTCTATCATCGAACTGTTATAACTTTATAACTTGGTTCGCAATGTCCATTTATAAACAATGTGTTATCTTTGCACAGTTTAATACACAGATAGTACATCTCTATGACTCCAACGTGTTCTTGCGGACACTTTGTAAGACATACTCCTTCATACTTATATTGTGCCTCGCTCGGGCAGCTGGTGAAACAAGTTTGATTAAAGAGAAACTTTCCATCAGGGCATGAAATACGACATTCAATTCCAAACGACTCCTGATTTAAAACGCTTAGCGTAGCACACCTTTGTCCACACACATTGCTTTCTACATATCGACTCGAGTTAGGACAAGTTTCTACACATTAAGAAATCTCCAAATCTAACGGTCTTCCGCTAACATTGCATTTTGAGACGCATTCGACAATAGTATTGTCATACGTTTGATTTGACCACACACCATTGTAATTTCTCAATTCTCTGGTTATAACATGTGTTTCATTTTCGAATGGGAAATCATTTGGACAGGATAATACACACTGTCTGTCTACTGTTGCATATGGTGAAGGACAATAATGAACACAAGACTAATTAACCGTTAGCATATCTGTTGAACAATTTTCAGAGCATTTGGTGTGCCAACTTATGCCGTCATTTGTCGTAAAAAATACAGGTGTAGTATATAATGCATTATTTGGGCATTCACTTACACACTCATCCTTAAATGCAAATGTTGGACATGTGTTAACACACGTATTGTTGTTATTGTATTCGTTTTCCTCACATATATCAATACACATATTGGTTAACTTATGTTTAGATGTGTTTGTATAATAATAAAAATTAATCAACTGTAACTCGTAATAAGTAATAATCATAGCACGCGATTTCATGTTATTTGGGCATTTGGTTAAACAGGAGTTATTGAACACATATTGGTCCCTTCTTTGGAAATAACCATCTGGGCACACATTCAAACAGTTGTTTTCACGTGTCACACCAGTGAATTTTTCAAATATTAGCGGTTTGTTAAGCGGGCAAGTATTCAGGCACTCTCTGTCGACTACATACTTGGAACACTACCGAGTGCACTTGAATGCATCGCTAAACATGCCTTCTGGGCATATTTTTAAGCAATTGAATGTTGGTTTTCCGAAGGAATATACAAACGATCGACGATCATCGACACAATTGCTACAGTAGTAAGGCATCGTGTCAGGGCATGACTGTTAACATTCGTGTGACGCTACAAACATTCCAGGTGGGCAACTTGATACACACGTGTTATTCATTATATATTCATAATTATTGCATTCACTTACACAAAACATGTGATTATTTTTTAACTTCATGTACATTGATGTCGTACATTCTTGGACACATGTTTTATTTTGAATGTATGGCATGTTCTTTGCACATTCACATGTGCTGTTGTCCACATTATTTGCAGTACACATTTCAGAACACACTCCATTGTTGTTCAACAAGGGATGCGACTTTGGACAACTGGTAACGCAGGTTGTGTTGAATAACACTTTGCCGTCAGAGCATTTAATGACGCAATAATCATTTTCAACGTATGGTGGACATTTCCATGAACAAAACGTAATAGATGTATTTGCATATGTAACATTTGTTTTATAAAAGAACGTATTTGGGCATTGTTCCACACAAAACCGTTTTCCAGGTTCTGTCACGTTAAACATGTTGTCATCATCATTTAAGAGCATGCTTGATATTGGACACGTATTTGTACATGTGCTGTTATAAATAAAATATGGACATGACTGTACACATTTACGTTCGATAAAGGGCTTTTCAGAATATCTCAGTGTTTCATCGATGAATTCTCTACTAGAACATGTATGCACACACGTCCTGTGATCTCCAACGAACCTGGTCCCACAGGTGAGGACACATTCACTGTTGTTTTGTAGAATGGTTCAGGACAATCCTTCACACATCCAGCACTGAAACAATATGGCTCCTGTGTGGGACATTCATTTCCGCTTTTACATCCTTTCGACAAATATATCTGAAGTAGATTCACAAAGCCGTTAATTTATAAACGAGATATATTTTTCGCTTAGGACTGTTTACAGAGTTACACATATGACATGTCACTTTAATGATTAATATGATGTTTTCATCGCCTGAGATAATAATGGTACATACAAAAAAAGTATTAAATGTTAGTTTTAAGAAAAATCCTAAACAAATCAGATTCTTATCGCATGAAGATAAATCTACAAAAAGGTGTTCGGTCATTGCTCAATTCTGCTGATGCGGACACTTAAAGCATATTTATTTGGCTGAAGTTTTAACATTAAAATTTATTTATAATCTATATGTACTAAATAATTATGTATTTCTTTAAAAATATATACCTATAAAGGTATCAACCAGGTGTTGATTATTACGTACATAAAATCATAAATGAGTGTAAAAAGCATAATTCATTTCTAAACATAAAGGCTTTTATTAGGGTCCTATAAATATATGATAAGATCTCCCGCACGTGTTATCATTCATTTATTTCCACCGTCAAATTTAATTTATACCAGTGGAATCTATCACATTACTTTTGTAGAAAATCAATCTTCATAATGTTTCGATGCAACAAAAAACAACAACATACAAGATGGATTAATTTCAAAAATCCACATGGCATCGTGTTTTTCCTATGTCACATTTAAATTAATTATTGATGGTATTGTGGTATATGCATACATCTTACCTCATTGCTATAAATTTACCGACAAAGACACATACATTTTGATTTGAATGTTTGACACAATGTTTATAATGTGTAATTTTTATGTCTGCTATATTACTGACACAAACATATGAGTATCCATATCAAATATTCCGTTGCAATCAGGAGTCAGTAGACATCCTTTAGACTGTGCACATGTATATTCTCGCAGACGAATTTTATGTTATGTTTGACACATGTGACCAAGCAAGATACTTATAATTAAGTTTGTATAGTATTTTTGACATTTTTATATGATTTTAACGTTCCCTCCTCTCAAAGAAATCGCCTACTTATCGCATGTTTTCGATGTTGAATTGTGATAGACTTAATTTACTTTGATATAAAATATAGTATATCATACTTATATTATCAATCGAAGAATAATGTATTTATGATATTTTGGAAAATGTGAAGACATAAACAGTTAGTACATATTCTGCCCCTGAACCTAAATGGATGGATCAGGCAAATACGTAAATGTGCCGAACAACAATTATATGTGAATAATCTTAGTAAAAGCACACAAATCAGCCGTTCCTCAATACACTAAACATAATTTGAGTAGAAAAGCGTTAACAAAAATCTGTGAATCGTGTTATTTTGTGCTGATATAATGATTTTGTATATGGTGAGGTTGGACGTATTAATTATCAATCCAGAAGATATTTAAAAATTATTAAATACTGGGTAAAACTTTTAAGAACCCCAGACAACAAATTTATTAAGAAAATATATTTAACTCTTTTAAATGATAGCATCGTCTATCCTTCAAAGAAAAATTGGTGTACACTATTTAAGGATTTGTTAAGTAATATGGGATTTTATGACGCTTGGCTTTTCCAAGATGTTGGTAATGTAAACATTTTTATATCTGCCTTAAGACAACGGCTGAGCGACACGTTTATCCAAAACTGGAATAATAGGCTTGAAAACTCCAGCAGAGCTAACTTATATAAACACATTGCAATATTTCGTTTTCAACCGTACCTAAATTATTGTCAAATAAGTAAATTTCGAATAAGTTTTTCTAAATTACGGCTGGCATCACATAGGCTGCACATTGAAAGCGGCAGATGGGCACGACCCACTCCTATTCCACTGGAACAAAGAAAATGTAACGTATGTAATAAAATTGATGATGAGTTTCATTTTGTACTTGAGTGCATTTTATACTCAGAACTAAGAAAACAATACATTCCATCATATTTTCGTCACAGACCAAATATGCATAAATTTGTAGCACTTATTACTTCTGAAAATAAATTGGTAATTAAAAAAGTGTGCATTTACATTTTTAACACTTTTCAAGTTCGTACAAACAACACATATGTAATGTCAAACTAATTCATTAAAAGATTACAAATATTGGGTTTTATTTCATGAAAGTGTCAATTCAGCAAACAATATTCATGTGTACTTTCCCCTATGTTTTTAATATTTATAATTATGTAAAATTCATATAACTTTTTTGATACGATTTATCATTTCCAAAATATTATCGGTTATGATCCATTTGTGTTAAGTGCGATATCACACTCATACGCAATGTATATCAAACTCTCACAATAAACTGTTTATTTTGTTTTATTTTTCTTTGACGCTCATAATTGTTTGAATTCAAGGCAGCTGCCCTTTGTATTAGAAAGGAATATTTAATGTTCTTTTCGATCATTATTATAATTTTGTTATCATTTATTTAAACATTTTCAAGCCTTATGGCTATCTATGTTTCGATCTCGAATAGGTAGCCAAGACAAGGCGTTAGAAAAAAGTATAGTTTCAGTCATGTCAATATGAAAGTTATATTCATTATTGTTTAGGTTTCATAACTACTTATTGTTTCTCTTTTTCGAATAAGTAGTCGAGTCTATGCTAGTATTTAATAGTAACTTTTTGTACATTCTTTAGTAGAGCTTTTGTAACAATAGATATGTATAATACATAAACATTATATATCATGCTTGTATTACTCTAATGTGTAATTAGGAAGAATCATAGTTATTTGTATTTTGTTATATAACCTGATTTCACAAATTACATTGCATTATTATCATTATTACAATTATTACACGTTTGCTTTTTGCAGTTTGAGGTGTGTTTTAACCAACAATTTTGAGTTGCATGTTATGTAAATTTACATGATATACCTTGCACCATTTTAGTAGAAAATATGTGTTATTATTATTATTAGTATTATTATTATTATAATTATTATCATTACTATTATTATTATAATAATTATTTGTATTAGTATTAGTAGTGGTATTATTAATATTATTATTATTAGTAGTAGTAGTATTATTAATGTTTTTAGTATTATTAGTATAACTCGTAGTAGTATATATGTTTCAACTGTCATACATTGATTTCCTTATATATTGCACATTTGTAAACACTGTATGCATAATCATTGTCCACTTGGGCTATTATTGGTCTTCTGGATCCGATACGAAATAAACAAACATATGTGTATATTAAAATTATTGAAGGTAAAGGATAACGAAACGATTCGTCCGACTTACTCATGCCCCATGTTGAATAAGGTTTCAGCTCATCAATTGTAGTGGTAAGACTCCATTATATTTTGACATTTTGTAGTTTTATTTGAGTTTATATGTTGTAATAATATGGTTGTTCGTATTTTTAAATTACATCCAAATGATTAAAAATATCCTTAACGACGTTTGAATTAATACAATACTTCTCATTATAAAGAGTATAAATATCACAACTTCAACAAAAAAATATATAAAAAGAGTACAAATCTTACAACTCAAAACATGTCATGGAAATGTTGTATTACAAAATACCTTTTTGAAAATGTTCTTTATAAATTCTATCCGACAACAGAGGCCGTCTCATGCTGAAATGCTCTGAATAATTGTGCGTTAAATTACATAAAACATCTTACTCTATGTATCATATAACAATCCATTACAGCAATGGTGGAAGGTAAAGACTGTTTAAGTTAGATTTGAAATACAGTTACACAAATGCTTTGTGAATGAATGCAAATACGTTATCTATATATGACACGGACGTTATAGTCAATTGGTTGTTATTCGACTATATTATAAAGATATTTCTTGAGCCTGAAAGAACAATCTATTAATTTGAACAATGTGATGTTGTTAACATTTTTCAAATGACCATTCACTTTAGCCTTAGAAGAATTTGCTCATGCTACCCTGTTAAGTTTGCGATATATTGGGCAACTTGAGTATTCATTTTAGCAATTATAAATGAAAACTTAAAATTGACTGAAATCAATATTAAAAAAACATAAACATATATTGATGATTTTAATCAGAAGTGCATATTCTAAACGTATTTAACCTGTGCCCCATTTTAGAACACGTTTTCAAATAAATGTTGTGTTAAATTGTCAAGATATTATTCAGATCATTATATAACAACATTATATAAATATGTCTGATACTTTAAGGATTTCTTTATTTACAGGCATTATTTTTTTTTTCAAATTTAACAAAACGCCTGTCTTTTGAAGAATCTATTATTGAAATGATGTTTTTGCATCTTTTTCGATATATATGTTTTTCCTTTATGTTGCTGTGTTTAGCAAAATAGATACAAGTACTCGTCATTTCAAGATATATATATATATAACATACATACATACATTGATCCGGCATATGCCAATCTAACTACAGCTATTTTCGAGCAATTTGCATTGTAATACATTCTTTTTGATAGAGTTAAAAAACTATATGCAAATACTTTTGGTGACCTTAAGAGTATAGTATAAAAATATTCTCAAGATACAACTGTTAACGGGTTTATTAAAGTAATAACGTTTAACAAACTGAATTAAATGTAACAAACTGAGTGTTTATTTGTAATCATTAGCATATCATTGGTCATAATGGTTTTAAACTTTATTGAGTCCATTTTCCTACTTACAATGTCTGCCAGAATATGACAAAAATATATTTCTGTAAAAGAAGAAAAAATCGCCAAAAATGAATCGATTCGACAATGCAAATGGATTGAAATACACTTCACTTATATTACTGTCTGCTCGATTTACATGAGCTTCGTTATATTATTAATCGTATATTTGATATGATACAGCTCTATGATTTGTTGATGAACGCCTGTTTGTCAAAATGCCTTACTGCAAAATACTGCCCGTTACTGTTTTGGTTTGTGCCGTGCATACTATCATAGTACGAGCCGGGTACCAGGCAAGGACCATACCTAGCCTGGTAATTAATAATGTAACAACAAATTATCCAAAGCTCTCGTCAAAAGTGTTTCAGTGTTGTGTTGGTTAAATTATATATGCCAAAAAACTAACTATTTTAGATTGCAGATTTTATAGACTAAACAAATAATCATTCTTACCTGAAAAATGGTGATCACCAACAATAAATATAAAATATTCGCCATTACTGCTTGCAGGTACATGCCATTCGTTCACTATGTTATAGTTGAGCTAAAAATATGAAGTGGAAGTTCACGAAATTTAATTTTTACTTTATTTTACGTGAGTTAACAAAATCAAACTGTTTCGTGAATATAAGTCGAAAACATATGCACTGTTACTTGTAAATGTTACTTTCTTAAGGCATTTGCACTTATGTCAACGTAACGCAATTTTTTTAACTTCGACTGAAAAATAAAACAAAATCGGTGTCAAGTTTCACTAAACCGTGGAGCATATAAGCTACATTTATGTTTATGAAAGCTACTGAATATAGTCCATTTCTGATGTGTTAAACTCGTTTATGTAACTTCCCGTTGTCATATTGATCGTCTTCATATTTCTTAATCTAACGTGACATTGTGTCACTTTACAGTGTCTTTTGTTGCACTTTGGTGTATATGTTTGGATGCATAACATTTTTTAGACTAAAACATTTGAACGAAACACTGAGTTTAAGCTTCTATTCTTCAAAGAATACCAAGTTGTGTATGATAGACAGGATTTTTGATTGTAATCAATATGGCGGAAAACAAAATGTACAATATACCTTCTCTGCCATGGAACAAGGATTACCATATGTTTGTATGTTATACGCAACATGACCAAGATTTAGTTCATTCTTTAGTTGAAAAGCTGGAGGACCAAGGACTTAAATGCATCTACCATGAGCGGGATTTTGTGGCAGGACGTCCAATAGTTACTAACATGTCAGATACAATACGGAAGAGCATATACATGCTAGTAGTTTTATTAGAAGACTTTGTTAACAGTGGTTACGCTAAACACGAGGTGGCCGAGGCAATGCATATAAAAATCAACGAAGGATATTCAATAATTCCACTATTGAGAGAGCCGTGTGCAGTGCCAGATTTCTTAAAGAACATAACTTACATCGATGCAACAGAAATGGATGTCAATGATATGTGCATGCATATCTTAGAGACAGTCGGGAATCATAGTACGTTTTTTTCAAGTTGAAATATCAAAACCTTTTGATATAGTGACAAAAAAGGAATGTTTGATTTTTTAATTAACTGTTTTTATGTTCACTGTATACCCCAATTAAATTTTGTCAAAACATTTCGATAGAAAGCAAGCATACATATCCATTACTCTGAGCATGAGCTTACTACTGTTAAAATAGAAATAAATGTTAACGGGGCTATTTTATACATTAAGTGCATTAGTGTCCCCTATCGGTGAAACCAGTGGGGAATTATGGTTTGCGCTCTGTGCGTCAGTCAGTCAGTCAGTCAGTCTGTCTGTCAGTCTGTCCGTCACACTTTTCTGGATCCTGCGATAATTTTTAAAGTTCTATATATATTTTTTCATGAAAAAAAAAATTCTGAAAATAGTGGAGTTTCACCGGTAGGGACCATCATTGCTTGGCAATAATCTTGTTTTATCCGTTTTCTTCCATGTAAACAAATGAAGAATTGAATTTGACACATCTTCATAAGGATGATGCTACTTCATGACAAGGCGATCATTACAGCATTGCATGTTATAGATTTAATTTACATGTGTATATCCAAACTGTAATAATTATATTCTTTGAAATAATAATTTATGATTTTGCAATCGATTCATGGCAATCTTAACTAAAGCTGTGCTTACGTAAGCGGCATTTAGCGCTTAAAGACTGTAAGCTCTGAAACAAAAAACAATGGTCCATTAAGAATATGTACGATAAAATACGAAAGTTTTAACCTGTTCCTGATGAATTCAGTTCAAATCCGTAATATCGAAGATGATTCTAAAATAAGATTTTACATATGACATAAACTGATATTTATAGAAATCCGTAGATATGAAATGTCGAACAATCATATTGTTCACTAGTTAGCCTAATAGTATTATAGCAAATGTGCTTACTTGTTGTTGTAAAGTCGGAGATTACAGATTTACACCATTTGTACATGGAGCGATCGATATTTTTATGTGCAAAACATTCCACGCTAACATCAACTTTTTATAAAGATATCATAAACATTTGCATGAAGATGCTGCTTGACAAAGACGTATAGCAATATTTGTAAGACTCATATTAATGTAAATAATGTGTTAAAGAATACAGCACATACGTTAACAAGAGGTAACAAACATTGTGAACGAAAAGAACATACTTAAAACATACTTAAAACCCGAGGTCGAACCCGTGAGCCGGTTTATAAGTCTTAGACTAGTCCCCAATGAATCATCATAATGTGATTTTAAATCATTCCGCTGTTAAACATTTTCGTCTAGTAGACGACACTGTTTTCATTATTTTCCTCGTTTATCTTAGTTTTCCTTTAAGGGCAATGATGGTCGAAAATTAAGGGTTAAATATATTTTCATATGTATCAATATGATTACGAAATTCATCAAACAAAACTCTAGTTAAATGACTAAGCGGTGGTCACCAATGAATTTATTTTGAATTGAAAATTCATGATGGAGATGAAATTCGCATAAGTAAGACCTGGGCACGTATAACTTCACAGGACTCATGACGGCTATTGCTTTACCTTAGCCGGTAATTAACAAAACAAAAGCAATAACAAAACAAAACGACAACAAACACACGTAAAAAAACAAGCAAACGCGTTTTTTTCAAATAATGCGTAAGATTCACTTAGTATCAATAATATGAACGTTTTGATGTAAACTTTGTCAGATGAATATCACGATACAATTAAGCAAAGTAAGATATTTGATAACCTAGCAGTCTAAATAGATGTAACGTATATCACTATTTGGCACCAATATGCCATTCACTATAAAACTAGTTATTATAATACAAATATATAAACTTACTGCTCTATAGTTATTATAAGGCAATTCAATGCGACTATTTATTTTGGTCAAAATTTAGGAATTCGTACATATTATGAGCTTTATTCTTTCTTTAAATTAATATTTCTTACATTAAATTGATACTTAGTATCGAATGATGAATTAAAATATGTTTAATTTTGAACAATTTCATCGCCATATTGTAAATTGTCAATTTTCAATTGCATTCAACAACTGAGTGATTGACGTCAGACTACTTCCCGCGAGCAATTCTTACCGGAGTATACCTTAAGTACACTTAATTTTTTTATGACAAAAAACAACATGATGATGCTGTTCATATATCAATCAATAGTACAACGGAATATTAGCAGGTTAATATTTGTACACAGTTATTCGTTTTTGTTCTACACAAATACATAAAAAACTATGTCAAATGTAAGTGTGCTTGTGTTAATACTAATCATTGTAATTTAATTTTCAGAAAAATGGCTTCTTTACAATAGAGCAGTACACATACCTTCGTCTTTCACTTATGGAGTTACTAGAAACTCTAGAAGTAAAGTTAATGAACTATAATATTTGCCAATGATAGGATAGGCCATTCATTTTGAAAGCAGAAGATTAAATATAATTTCATTTTAATACATTTTACGTTCGATTTTATTGTATAACTTATTTATTAAACGTGTTTTCTATATTAAGACTCTATTGATATATTTTTGTCTGAACTTAGTATCAAGGTCGAGCAATGTAAACAGCGCAAGATATGCTCGATGCTGCACAGCCATTAAATTAAAAAAAGAAGAAATTACTAGTACATAAAAGCATCATTTTATCTTTATTTCAGAAACGATAGCAGACTTGAATAATTTTAGTAAGTATTTTAAAACTTTCTCTTTCTTTCTAATCCTGTCACACATGCATATTTTATTATGTTTTAATATCCTTTGTTAAAATATAAACTATGACGTTATTTTGTAATATAAAATAAGCCCAAAAGCATTCAGAAAACCTGTATACAGCGAGAAATTCTTTTTTTACCGATGCATACCCCAAGAGTGATTCGAACTCGCGCATCACAAATGTGCGCCTGAATATTAGTAGTATCATGATCAAAATAGGGGCATGCATAAGGCGTTACTTTAAACAAATTTAATTCATTAACACTTTTGTAATTCTACTTATTTTCCTTCGACCGCGAAAATGTCCCCAAGATTTAATTCTAAAGATCAACGCGCATAGTAAAGAAATGTATCCATTGAAGTTATAAAACATTGTATTCGAGCATACACAAAGACTGTTTATTCAGTTGAAAAGAATTTGTTTTCTTAAATTAATTTTACATTTAATTTAATCTTGTTAAGACACATAAAAAATGAAGGCTATGCGATACTTATTGAAGCAAAATCTAAATACAAGAACACAAAATCACCCACAATACAGCATTTTTTCTATAAACAAACGAAATGTAATCACAATTAGAAAATTACATGGAGATCCTTACCCTTACAATAGTATACATGATCCGAATTTCAG
Source organism: Dreissena polymorpha (assembly GCF_020536995.1). NCBI lineage: Eukaryota > Metazoa > Mollusca > Bivalvia > Myida > Dreissenidae > Dreissena > Dreissena polymorpha. Next base: position 44,081,682 of record NC_068355.1, on the reverse strand, counting down.
ATCTGCTAAAATCAGTTTGTATTCACAAAAACGTTACAAAACTGGGAATTAGTTAGCGTTTACGACCTGACCTAGCGAGAATTGTCAGTGTAAATAAGCTTATATTTGCAGCCACTGGCGTGTTTGTTGAGTGCGCATTAAAGGAATTCAGAGAAGGCAGAATATCCGCTCCAATATCGAAATATCAATTGAAGTTTAATGGTGCTGACCGTCAAAGAATACGTGAAATCGGAATAGAGGTAGTTCATTTTACTGTCAAAATTTAAGTCGGTTTGCGTGTTTCTAATTTTGTTAATTAACACGAATCTTTTCATAAATGTCATGCTTAGAATTAATACTAGTAGCTAGTTGCCGTCGCAATACGATGCAATTAACCATGATATGTATCTGTTAAAAACTAAGATCTTCTTTTTGGTCATCCTTGCTGTTGAAATATGATAAGTTATAGATCTATATCCATTTACAAGAAAACGGAAACTGATATTATTATACTCCATTTACTTCTTTTGTTTTCTTTTCAGATCACCGACCGAGAATTCGAGGAAATTGAAACAACAGTCTCTAAATCGAACCTTGTCAGCTTTTGGCACGTGTTCACCCATTTCAAGTGCAGTACAGCCATAACATGTGCCATTCTGTTCTTTCTGGTGGTGTTCGTCCTCATAGCTCTGATGTTAATACTGTTTGATCGGTCCAAAGAGCAATACCATGTTCACGGCTACAAAATTCAGGGTGCTTCAACCACTGTTCCACAGTTGATGTTGATTGTTTTTATTATAATTTGTTGTGCAGACAACACTAGCTGTTCCAAGTGGCGACCGTTCACACACAGTCTTCAGGCTAAGGTATAATTTATGCTATGGTCTTATTACATCAGTTTGGAATGTATTAACAAATGTTATTTTGTAAACTGTTAAACATGTATGTAAATATATATGTAAATAACTTTAACTGATAAATGCACCTGATATGTACATGTACCTGAAATCAAACACAATGGCATGCCTACGTGAGTTTTTCTATATTTTTAGCTTTCTAACAAGGAATATAAAATTTCACCCCCCCCCCCCCCAAAAAAAAGGCTACCTAGATTTAATATCCATTTTGTCTTAACTCACCTTTGTGTTTCAAATATATACTTAATATACCGTTCATATTTAAATTAACACTTTTTAATATATAAACTCTAGTTACATTTCATTAGACTAGAACTTACATTTTTCTCCGAAATGACCCAATAACCCTGGTCTAAGACAAATACACGCTATATTATTTTTATTTTATTTTTTCCTTCCATTCCTTCCAAACGTTTATTTATTTATTTATCTTTTTATTGTATTTTCACAATCAAAACTACATGCTGATGTATCAGCATATATCTAACAGATATCTAACATGATGCAACATATCTCACCATTAACTGGTTATATATTTCTTTGTCATGTGTTACTTGCGGAATGATGGGCATATTGCATCTTTTCCTGAATAAACATCTACATTATGTTATATTTTCCTCAGTACATTTATTATTCTGTACTACGTTTTATATAACAAATGCTATATTATCGGATTGTAAAACATTTCACTTGTTTAGATGTCTCTGTATTTTTTTAGAGAATATATTGTACTTCATAACATTGTGTAACAATATGCATGTTTTATTATGACCTTGACTTTGATATGTGTAGAACATCTTTTGTATACATTTGTGTACTCATGGGCATTTCTGCCCCGATGTATTTGGAAATAAATCCTATAAATCCTAAATGGAGAGCGGCAGTCTAATATTCTACATGCACGTTTACGAATGCATTGTAGCAGCTTAAATGAACATTTGTACACAAACAATATTGTACAAAGTCCATATTGTCAATGTGGTGAGATTGAAGATACATACCATTTCTTCTTCAATTGTCCCATTTATACTGCAAAAAGAGTTATCCTTTTTGACAATCTGTCCAGTTTTCAACCAATAACTCTGCAACTACTTCTTTTTGGTGTTAAAGACGGATCATACGAAGTAAATTCACTAATTTTCAAACATGTTCAGTCTTTAATCCGAGATAGTCATAGATTCTAATCCTTCTCCATCTCAGGAACAAACCATTTCTGCTAACGATGCCCCGTCCCGCGACTACTTCCTTTCTTATCGCAACTTCTCTTATTCGAACTCTACTATTACACTTCCTTCCATTTCCTTCTCAACTTATTACATTTTTTGGTATATATACTACCCTGTTATATGATTTGTATTACCACATATATATTTTCTCCATTTCTAAACGGTATTCAAATACCAATAACTGAACTATACGTTTCATAATTTTGTGATTTTTATAAGTTGTAGTTACACGTTTGGTTGTTTACACCATATCAGCAGCGCTTCTAACAGACAGAAGAGACACATAGCATAAGCCTCGAGCTTTTTTCTCAATTCTGTCAAATTGTATCCGACAGCCTTTATATTAAGCAATACTGCAATTTCTTCCTGCCTTGTGTTTTGTTCGAAAATAATATGTTTGTTTGTATTGTATTGCTTATATGTACTTTCTTTTGAACTAAATAAATAGTGTTTAAACCAAATCCTAAATCCTATTATTCCTTGATATGACATACATATCAGTTAAAAGGCTATGTCAGGAGTATTTTGCATTAATGGAGACGCACGTGCAGATAATGGTTTACTGTGATAACCTCATTCATAGTTTTTATTTACTACTTATTTACTCGAATCATTGATAGTTATCTTTAAAACGATTCTATTGGTCATCTGGTAATACAAATATAGTTCCACTTGTTCACAATATAACAGTATAATTCTTTGTTCAAGAACTTTTCTTTTCAAAACCTTGTAGTCGACCTACCTTAGATAGACCATTTATAACAACTTACATAACCCGTTATTGGCAATCTCGTGAATACACTTTTATTTCAAGAATAAATAGGATTGCCCGAATCTATATCAATAAACGATTTTCAAATATAATTTACATAACAATTCAAATCGTAAAAAATTGTTATATTTGTAATATCAACATGCATTATATATACTTTCCATTCTAGAAGCTCGATATTTCTTTATTCAGCACCAATGTTTCAGTCAAACATACATAATTAAGTATGTACATTTCATTTCAAGCCATGCAACAGCTAATGTCGGATTTAAGAAGATTCAATTCCAAAGCTAGAGAAAAACAGCGGATCATAATGATTTCCTATACTAAACATGTATCCTTTTGAAAGTATCAATACGCTGCGATGGTTTTGAACTATATTAATTAAAAATTCAGAATATCTATTTATGAATAACAATGATAGGTGCATAAAATAATATTGTAAAAAAGTATTAATAATAATAGTATTTAAATTTTACTATCAACGGTGTACTCTGGTCTTTAACTTTCAAATTTCAAAGATACCAAAATGATTAATATAAAATGTTTATTATGAAAAGTTATATATAAGGCAATCGCCCCACAACTTATTATTTTGATCTCGGACAATTAGTAACACTTTATACCATTTGACAAACGTCAGAATTGTCGTTTGGTGCTCATGAAATACGATTTCGGACCATGTCGAGTAAGTATGAATTAAACAACACAAGCATTTACCGATTTCTGTTAAGAGACAATTCATAACAGTGCAACGAAACAAGTCAGTCTTTAATTAATTGCAAAACCATTGTGCGAGTAATAAAACGACATCGAACAAATCCGTTAAAAAGTACATATGAATCCCATCACTGCCGAATCTGAAATCCTACTTATTTGTGTACTTAGTCTCTTTTTTTATTCGTAGTTATATGTTCAAAGTTATATGTTTATACTGTATCTTTTATTGACAGTCATTCTTCGTAAACAGATGTGAAAGAAAAGATGACCTTAAAAAGTATAAAAGAGCTGAAGAAACAATACTGGTAAGCTTAATTTTCTGTGTCATAACTGTGTTAATTGAAATGTGTGACCATAACATTGTTGTAATTATACGAGGTCCTATATTTATATATATTCAGAATTACGCAAACCGGTTATTCGACAGTTTCGTGAAGTCTTCCGATGTGACCATTTTGCTGCAACCTTCATCACAGCAACAAAAACGGCACAAAATGGCCAATGATGCTAAATGTATTTGCTTGATTGTTGAAGAAATTCTGTGTCCAGAAAATGGCAAGGTTTCACTGCAACAAGAAGAATCATGATGAGTTCTAATGATTTCGTGTTCTTGCAGTAACCGAAAATGACTTTTAGAGATATAAAGCCCGACCAAAAACATATTTATTTAGAAAGCATGACAATGGAATACGTTTTTGTTAGGGAATAAAAGTATCAAGTTTCTGTAAGTTTTCCTTTCATTGTATTTGAATACAATTCATTATATTCATCATACGAACCGATAAAGATTACCTGTAAAATATCAGTTGTTCACACTGCTTGTGAAGACTGATGACTTACTGCGTGAGCCCAGGTTTTTATTAGCCTATTTGCAACGTAAATAGGCTTTTGTAATACCACATTTCGAAATCACTACTGAAAAATGGTTGGCCGTTTTGATGCCTTATCAGATTTTGGCCAGACGAAATAGACATTTAATATAGTATTTGGTAATTCTTACAATGTTTCTCGTTTTTATATATGTTAACTTCATGTCGTCTATCATTTTAGTCGGAAAGGGCTTAAACAATTGCACAGTCTTTACTATGGGTAATTGCATGGAATTAATTAAGCACTATGTAAGTAACCTGCTTAAATTATTTTGTGTTTTTGTTTGTGTTCATTTTCGATTTTTATTGGTATAATACATGCGTGGGCAGTAATTTTATAGCAGTTTTTGTTATAAGATCAACGTTTCTATTTTTTGACATTTATATCCTCTTCACGTTGATTTATATTTGATGTATATTTTTGTTTGAGTATACTGATGCCTGTAATAATTATTGTAAACACTTGTGTGTCTGTTTTTCTGTCTGTCCGTCTCTATGTGTGTCTGTCTTTCTGTCTCTAAGGATTAATTATTTCAAATTTAAAACATTCTTATCATTATTAAAACATAGTTTAGATTGTGTGATGTACGTCAATACAAACACATTTTATATGAAGTGTATGACATTAAATATTCAATACTTATATTCGTATTGCTTATTTTTACTGTATTCATTTACGAAACATGTTTAAAAAAATGTATTAAAATTATTATCGAAACAGCAATTAATACGAATATCATGACAGCTATGTATCCGAAGTTTGTTACATCTCAAAATAATGGAGAGTAAGTCGGTTCCTTTTCCCTTGTTCCTTATTCCTCGTTCGAATAACGAATAAGGAACTATTCCTCATTCCTAATCAAGCTTTACAGATTTGAAACATGGTTTTTAAGAACATGATGGATTAAGTAAATCAAAACAAACTAATTCTAATATATTAACTTGATGTATTACGTTACAAATTTATGTGTTTTTTTCGTGCATGCACAAATCTTGTTTAAACCGATTTGGCATTTTCTGTTTTGAATGCTTATTCACATCCATAAAACTTAAAGCTATAACATTAGTTTACCTTGATGTGATCTACTAAAAGCGATTAAGTACATTTCAACATGTTCGTTTTTATTTATAATCCAATACCTTTTTCGCGGCTGAATAAGAATAAAAGAACTAGTTCTCTATTCCTTAATCAAGCCTTAAACATCAATGAAATTGATCCAAAGGGTACCACATATAAATGAACATCAATGTATTTATAGGTAAGATATTAAAAATATTTACTGCAATGCATTTCTACTTAATTAAACTTCATGATAACCTAGTTCCTTATTCGTTTTGAATAAGAAATAATGAACCGGTGTCTTATTCTTTATTTAAAGCGAATAAAGAAAACTGACATTTTCTTATTAAAATTAATTGAAATGAACACAAACAGACAAATTAATAGATTAAAACCATTTAAATTATGAAAGATGGGTATCAACATCATTTATTTAAGTACATTCGTACTTGGTTTTTATAAAATGATAAACAAGTTCCTTATTCGGTTTGAAAAAGGTATAAGGAACTATTCCTTATTCGAAACGAATACGGTACTGACCTATACTTTACTAAAAATAAATTAAAATAACTAAAAAGACAATTGAATACATGAAAATCATTTTTAATATATGTTGGTATCAAAAATATTAATTGCAGTACAGTTTTACTTAGTTTCATTTAATGATAAACCAGTTCTTAATTCGGTCTGAATAGGAAATAAGGATCTTGTTCCTTACTCCTTATTCAGCTCGAAAAAGAAACTGGCATTTTCTTACTAAAAATTAATTAAAATGAACCAAAAGACCAATACATCAATGAAAATCATTGTAAATGTACGTTGGGTATCACACTATAAATGGCAGTACATTTGTATGTCTGTTAGTTTTATTTTATTGATAACCCAGTTCATTTTTCGCGACGGAATAAGGAAAAAGTAGCCAGTTGCACTTACTTCGGAAATGTTAGACGGGTTACCACCGAGACCAGCACCATTGTTTCGGTTCCCATGACCTTTCATCGTGCGCCAATGTTGAAGGTCGCCGAATGTACCTTTTGCATCCAAGAGAGAAAAAAACGATTGACGATAAAAAAATAAAAAAATAAAAAAAAACTCAAATTCAGCAGTATACGATTTGTTTTTGTTTATACTTAAAAACCATAATACAGTGGCACCTCAACGGAACTCTCGAGTCTTCTCGACGAACCTTGGCCGCTGCTTCCGGTATAGTCTCGCCTTTATGGTGACGTAAGTGACGTCGCACTAATGACATCACTGTCCGAAATATTGGCATTCGGTAAGAAAACAGAGCGTAATTGTAACACTAAGATCGGCGAAAGAGTGTTACCGTCGAGGTCATCGCCGTTTTGTAGATCCCACGGTCAGCAATCGTGTTCCAAGGTTGAAGTTCACCGGATGTACCGTTGGCCAGCATGAGCGAAAACGCGTATTCGCAATTAAGCAAATCTATGAAGAAACACACTTTTATAGCCAGTATGCGCTCAGGTGTTTCAATCTTAAAATAAAATAAAATATTGAGGCATCTTGATTAAACTTTCACGTCTACTAGAGGCGCCTGGACCGCTACTTCCGGTGAAGTCTTGTTTTCTTGGCGACGCATTCAAATCGCTTTACATCCTTAATTATATCCCCTCGTAACAGTTTACGTATGAGAAAGAAATGGGTAGCTAAAACATGTCCAGTATTCATCTATTTGATAGTCTTCTCCAGAGGTAAGGGTCAGATTAAACTTCAAGAACTGAATCAGAGATATACATAACAAATCTTAATTTAAACAGCGCCAATAATAACGAATATACGCGCTGTGCAAGAATGATCCGAATTTAAGTATCCGACATTATGGCATCTGAATAAGGAATTGGTGTTACGTTAGTTCCTTATTTGGAAGCCTGTATTGAGAACGATAAATTTCGGATATTTTTTTTTAGATCTCTGTTATTTAAGTTTGATTGTTATATTGAAATGTTCAGTAACATTTCTACGGTATATTTTATTTGGTGCTGAAAGCTGAAAAACCGTATTATGAATACGATAATAGAAAACTGGCATTTTGTTTACTCAAACATAAATGTACAGTATCCAAACATTACTAAATATCAATGATAATCATGGTATATGTAAGTTGGAAATTAAAAATACGTATTGCAATACATTTCGACCTAGTTTTATTTAATGGTAACCCGGTTCCTTATTCGACTTGAATAACGAACTGGTTCCTTATTTCTTACTCAAACTGAATAAGGAACTGGCATTATCTTACTTAAAAATAATATAACTAAACCAAAGAAGCCAATACATCAACGATAAGCATTTAAAATGTAGTTTGGGTCGCAAAGACATTAATTACAGTACATCCTTACAAAGTTTTATTTAAATATACCATAGTTCCTTTATTAAAAGGAATAAGGAACTGGTACCTTATTCAAATCGACTAAGGAACTGGCATTTTCTTACTAAAACATAAATTCATATGAACCACATAGACCCATCAATCAATGAAAATCATTGTAGATATATGTTGGGTAACAAAATATTAATTGAAGTATATATCTACTTGGTTTATTTAAATGATAACCTAGTTCCCATTTTTTTCATACTGAATATAGAAAAAGTAGCCACTTGCTATATTTTCAAAAAAATAGGACTGGTTATCAAATAGACCAGCGCCATTTCTTCGCTTCCTGCGACCTTTTATCGTTCGAGAATGTTGAAGGTCGCCGGACATACCGTTGGCATCCACGATCGAGAAAACGCGTTTTCAGTGATAGAACATCTTTTGTAATAATCTGTTGTTTTCACTCAATTTCAGCTTGCCTACGCCTTAAAAAAATCCACAATCAAAATACAAAGTCATCTCGATGAAACGTTTGAGTCTACTAGAGGCACCTGGGCTGCTGCTTACAGTGCAGTATCGATTTTATGATGACGTCAATAATGTCCTATTAACGACAACGTTGTCCAATATAAATCTGATGGTCTCCTAATATATCGTTGGTATTCATAAGCGAGAAATATTAAAAGGCTGTCGAAATGGTTTATAGAGTCAGCTTTTTTTAAAACCAGTACCTTATTCTACCGTAGCAAAAAGGTTATATTCATTTCTCTTTTTTAAATTGTACACCTTTTTTCTATCTCGTCGCATCAAATACTAACTCCAGGAAACGACTAACTAACTCATGGGAAGGAGTTTGCTATGGGAACTCTTTGGTTCAATTTATTTTTGTGTGTGTAATAAAATAGCAGTTCATAATTCGATCTGAATAACTTTTAACCATTTCCTTATTCCTGGTTCAGGCCAGACAAGGTTATGATTAATTTAACTTATTAGAGACGTACTACAATTAATCTTTTTGATACCCAATCTACATTAACAATGATTTTAATTTATATATTTGTCTCTGTGGTTCATATCAATTTATTTTTTGGTAAGATAATGCCAGTTCCTTATTCGATTTGAATAAAGAATTAGGAACCAGTTCCTTATTCGTTATTCAACCTGATTAAGGAATTGTGTTATCAGTAAATAAAACTAAGTAGAAATATATATTACAAAATATATTTTTAATTTCGAACCTACATATACCATTATTTTCATTGACATTTCGTGTTCTTTGGTTAATTTTAATTTATGTTTGAGTAAGATAATATCATTTCCTTATTATCGTCTTCATAATATTTGTTTTCGGCGTTTATCGTCAAATATAATATGTTATAGAAACGTGACAAAATATATCCATATAACACAATCAAGCTTAAATAACACACACAACATCTAAAAATGACATATCTGAAAGTGATCGTCCGAAATACAGGCTTCTGAATAAGGAACTTACTTTTTACCAATTCCTTATCCAGAGGCCAAAATTTTGGATACTTAAATGTGGATCATTCTCGCATAGCACAGCTTTCTATTCGTTTTTATGGCCGATGTTAAAGAATGATTTGGTATTTATATCTCTGATACAGTTCTTGATGTCTTTTCAGCTCCTGACTTTGGCCAAGACTATGATTGCTGAATACTAAACACGTTTTAGAAATCCCATTCCGTTATCATACGTAAACAGTTATGAAGGGATAGGATGAAAAGTGATTTTAACACGTCACCCTAAAAAGTGGCCTCTTGTAGACTGGAAAGTGTCATCAAGATGCCTCGATATTTGAATTTTTTTTTACAATTGAAACACCTGCGCGCATACTAGCTGAAAAGGCGTGTTTCCTTTATAGAGTTGTTATAGTGCGAATACGCGTTTTCTCGCTCGTGCAGACCAACGGTACATCCGGCGACTTACTTTCAACCTCGGCTCACGATTATTGACCGTGTGATTTACAAAACGGCGATGGTCTTGATGGTTAACAGTACTTCGCCGTTCTTAGCGTAACAGTTCCGCTCTGTATTCGTACCGAATGTTAATATTTCCTGACAGCGTTGTCATCAGTGCGACGTCACTGACGTAACCATAAAGGCAAGACTGCAACAGAAGCAGCGACCAAGGTGACTCTAGAAGATTGGAAAGTTTCATCGAAAGGTCTCTGTATTTCGTTGTTTTTTATTAAAAAACAAAATTTACACTGCTTTATTTGGGTGTTTTTATTTAAATAGAGTGTTTATGTTCGAAAGCGCGTTTTCTCGATCTATGATGCCTACGCTTCATTCAATATTCAACATTGGCGCACGATTAAGGTCTTGGACACCGATAAAATGGCGCTGATCAAGGTGGTTACCAGTCATATTTGTACATACATGTAGTTCAACTGGTTACCTTTTCCATATTCAGCCGCGAAAAACTGAGTTATCTTTATAAAGGAAAAATAAGAAGAAATGTACTGCAATAAATATTTTGTATTGCCATCCTACATGTTAAGTGATTTTCCTTGATGTAGTGTCTCTTTATTCATGTTTATTTATTTATTTATTTGTTAAGTAAGAAAATGCCAATTCCTTATTCAAACTAAATAAGGAACTTGGTTATCATTAAATAAAACAAAGCAGAAATATACTGCAATTAATATGTTTTATACCCGACCTACATTCACAATAATTTTCGTTGAATTATGTCTCTCGTATGTTCATTATGATTTATAATTAATAAAACTTAAATGCCAGCTCCTTATTGGGGTTGAATAAGGAATAGGGATCTGATTCCCTTGTCCTTACTCAGCCGCGAAAAAGAAACTGGATTATAAATAAAAACAAACATGTTGAAATGTACTAGATTACACTTGCATATCACGTTTATGTAAAATACTGTTATAAGCTTAAGGTATTGTTGATGTGAAGGTAGTATTCGAAATAGAAAATGCCGGTTCGGTTTAAACAAGAAATCCTATGCAATATAATAAAATAATTTAAGCTTTAATAAGGAATGAGGAATTGTTCCTTATTCCTTATTCGGAAAAGGAATAATTAACTTGGAAAAAGGAACTAACTTTCTCTCTATATTTACTATACATATGTATCTTGAATATTTTTGTATCATTTCTTCACAAATCCGGCATTTGTAAATATATACAACTGGGTAAGTTTATTTTAGCTTTGATAAGTGGGATATCCGTTAAACTTTACTCACACTTTTAATAAAATACATTTGAATCTTATTTAAAGTTGAAAACATACTTCGCAAGATTCTCTTTCTACAAAAACACTTTTCATTTATGTTGTTTGCCATATTAATGTATTGTAAGCCGCTTTCGTAAACAGTTTTAAATCTCAAGGGTTTATACGTATCAACACTCTGCTGGGTCTTGTAATTTAAGATTGTAAATATAGGTTCATACAAACCATATGATAATCCAATCGAGCGTGGACAATATTTAAAGCCAATGGCATGATTTGAAGAAACGAGTTAGTGTACCACTATCGGATGCTACATACCAACCATAAGAGCTCTGAACCGTGTAGTTTCAGTTTCAGACATTAAATATGAAAAATCGGGTCCTATTCTTTTTTTATTGTTTGTTGCTAAGCAATATTTTTTGCGCAACCCGACTTCCCGGGAATGGCGAATTTTGACCTCAGTGTCATCATTTGAACAAACGTAGTAGAGAACTATGCCACTATGTAACACGCCAAATATTACACCTCTTAACTTTGTGGTTCAGAGAAGAAAAGTAAGTTCTTTATAAAGTCTTTATTTAAATAAGACCTGTGTTTGTGAAACACAATGACACTACTAAGCTTTGATGCCGCACAGCAGCTATTTTAGAGAAAATTGTTAAGCTCAAGACCCATAACTTCGCCAAAAATAAATGCACCGGAACGAATATCATACTTCATCTGTAGGTCATGTATGTAGACTCACATAACACAAATCAGCTCAATATCTGAAAGCGTTGCGTAAAAAACCTCCGGACAGCGGTTATTATAGAGAAAATATGTTAGTCCAGCAAGTTTCACAGCTTTGAAGCTTTTATGTTTTGGTATTTGACATCAGAAATATAATGGTCCTGATATAATACCCCGGAAGACAAAATAATTTTAAAACATCATCCTTGAAACGACAAATGCCAGGAGAGTAATATCTGACAAAAATCTGACAAATTGTTGTACTCTTGTAAGTTTATACCATGCCCCTTGGGTCATAACGGTTTAATATAGACTTATATCACAAACGTACTCAAAAACTCTTCTTCTCTGAAACCAAAAGGCCCACTGCTTTGTTTTTTGGTAAGTGACATCAAAAAGTCTCCTACAAAGTTTGTTTAATTTATGCCACTGGATAGATAAACAGGCCATGGCTATTGTTTTATGCCCCCGGTAGGTAGGCATATAGCATTCGCACCAATATTTAATCACAAACATAATACCATATAGTATCAAACTCGACCTTAATCATTAATAACTTACATGTTCACATATTTCGGTATGTTTTGAAGTTTGCGATTAAATGCTTTAAGGTGGGTTCCCACTGCCGATCCGATCAACTCGATCATCCCGATCACCGAAATTTCCCGACCAAGCTCGACTAAAAAGGGTATACACGACTTCTTCTCGACCTCTTGTCGATAACACACGACCCCCACACGACTCATTCACGACGTCCACTCAACCATCTTTCCGATTTCCGCTCGATCATCTCGACCTATGTGCGAGCCCTATACGATCTCAGCTCGACCAAGTGGACATCAGCTCGATCGCCACCAGATCTTCACACGACCAGATCGTGATGGTCGTACTACAGTCGTACAAAGCGATCTTAAAGAACTCGGGTAGAGGTCGAGCGGATCGGGTACAGAGCTCGTGTATGGTTGAATAGCAATCGGGAAGTGATTGTGTACGGTCGAGTAGCCGTCGGGTAGCAGTCTAGTAAATCTGTACATCAAATCGAATAGAGGTCGAGTGGATCGTGTTGCTATCTAAAATAACTCGGGTAGAGGTCGAGCGGATCGGGTACAGATCGTGCAAAAGATGTCAATCCGATCGCCACACGATTGCTTCACGATCAACTCGATCTTCTACTCGACTAATACACGACCACTTCCCGAGCGCTTCTAGATCCATTTCCTACTCGACCTCTACTCATGTCAAAAAATATCGGGTAGGTAGCCCGACCAATGCAGACCTACCCGACCGCCCCCGACCACTCATGCCGACCGAACCAGACCAGTACCCGACCGCTTGGTCGGGCTTGATCGAGTTGATCTGATCGGCAGTGGGAGCCCAGCTTTGAATTGATAAATGTAAACAACAGGACTGAAGAGCTCCAGTATAAAACAAGAATGAAATTAAAGAAAGAAAAAAAAAGTTAACCCCACCAGGGATCGAACTACTGACAATTGTTTGACGAACCAACTCGGTCATTTCTGATGATACTGATAACACAAATATCGAGTTGTGATAATAGCATCATCGGTGTTGCTATAAATATATCCTCGGTTAAATAAACTACCGCAACACCCCTTAAACTGAGCATGACTGAAGACAAACAAGAAATAATTTATTGCAAGCAATGCTCATATTTTATTTGCAAAAGTATAAGGGATAGCATTTGCATAATTTCGCAAAAAAATTTTTCATAAACTTAACACATTTTGGAAGTTACTTATTTTAACATTACAAGTAAATAGTGTTAGTTCATTTTTTTGTAAAAAGTAACCTTATAAGGAACTTATTCACATATTGTCGCAATTAAAATTTTCCAACTTGTTGACACATATACACAAAATAAAACACACCAAATTCACGAACTTCTATATCGCAAGTGATTAGGAACTACATGATTAATATTATGTATAAGACTTTGCTTTGTCGCACATTCACACAATAAATCATGCAATGAAATACTGTGATTTAGCATAATTCCAAAATTACAGATTCGTTAATGAATTATAAAAGTTTTAAATTGATAAAGCTACAAAGCGATGCAAAACAAAGAAACGAATGCATAATCTGGAATTATTATGTTGTCATGTTAAATGATCTAAAGCACGTGGATCACTAATATAATGTTTCATTATATTGACTGACAGTGTGTAAAAATGCGGATGGCCGAGTGGTTAAGGCATTAGCCTTTAAGTTTTATGAGATTTGAGCTATTTGCAAACTTGTTTCTCTCTATGTTTTTTAGAAATGATATACTCTTTTTATAATGAAACTGTATAGTTTCGAGACTAAAAATCTAGCAATTTTACGCATGTACATACACACTTTACAAAATGCTTAGGTCTGTGATTAAGTCCCTTTAAATAAAATACGTCTATATGTTTTATTTCATGAAATTGTATCTACAACTGCACGCGGAGTCAATTCGCATATTAATAAGGGCTATTCAAATGTACTCTAGTCTTCATTTCATTCCTTTGATTCGGAAGCCGTCCTCGTTCTCTCCTCATTTTGCGAGTCCTTGTTCTTTCTCTTGAACAGCGGTGAGTTCATGATGCGATGCTTCAGCGACGGCGACCCCGTCCCAAGATCCTTGTGAAAGTCCTTGTGTTTGCATATGAAGACAGGCACGTGGGAGTGGTGCAGCACGTAGTCGCTGATAGAACCTAAAAACGTGCGTCGCAACGTGCCCTTACCACGTGACCCGCAGATGACAAACAGCGCCTTCTCTTCGTCTGCAATCGCCACTATCACCTCTCCTGGCCGGCCCGCAACGCCTTTTACTTTACCTCCAATCTATGAAGACAAATATGATGTATTCCAGATTTTCGCAAATATCATGATTATTGTATTGTTGTTAATGTATATGCTAGCAATATTGTTGTAAGAAGTAATGACGTACATGTCAAGGGGGACACACTTATTTCAAAACAGTTAAGTATGCATCAGATTCAAATATTCGGATTAAGTTTTTTTTTAATATTTTTTTTTAAAGAAGAGCTTATATGTTTGTGTAACGTTATTGTTGTACGGTACTGATACAGATTGATATGTTTTGCAGGCTAACGGCGCATGCTCCTGGAAGCACAAATAGATACAATGGCCATAGACGAATCAGAATACAAACTTGAATAACATATATTCATAATTTCGAAAATTCAGTTCCCAATAAAACTTCGTCCACTAGGAGTATTATATTCCACATCAATGTCATGCAGTTTATGCAAGGCTTGATATTTGCTAGCTTGAACACATTTCCAATGCACACTGTTAATGAGTGTGAAACAAATTGAAAGAAAATGATGATAATTGTGTCTTATAATTTAAAAAAACGCGTATTTAAGTCAATGTTTATAGCAAGTTCCTTGTCTAAGAATAGCTTGTTCAAGACATTGTCACTATGCTAAAGATAACCTTCATTGTTGTATATATATGCATAGTTGTTGCATAATTATGATTTGCACATGACACATAATTGATTATTGCTACTATTATGATTTTGATGGAACATAGGAGCTGTGAGATATCATACAAATGCTATTGAGTGTGTAGATGTATGCTAGAGAGTAAGTTTGAACAGAGAGAACTACGTAATAAATAGTTCTTTATCTTGTAAATACGAGTTTATTCTTGCTACATGCACTTATAATTTTTTAATGCAAAGCAGAAAGAGTCTCTTCCTCTGAAAGGGCTTTCAGGAGACGGAAAGGGTCGTGTTGCATCGCACTTTCCTGTCACTTAATGACCAAACTGCGTTTTTGCACTATACTGTTCAACACCATAGTGTCCTTAGACCGAACATGTGTTTCAACTTTATTTTTGTGTTGAAAACCATAGTGCATTGTTTGTTTGGTGCTAGTAACTTGATCATTTATATGGAATACAGCAGTTTATCCATTCTCCTAGCAGAGTTGTCGTTCGTGCCTCATCATACATCTCTGCAACGGACTCAATGCCAGGAATCTTGACGAAACACATCAAAGGAATTGTTAGCTCTTTCATGGAAATATCTAGGACCCCATTCATAATATTTTAAAGTAATTACCTTTAAAAACTGCATATATTGTTAATTAATCGACATATTTAATAACAATTATGAGAACTATTTCCATGCCCATTTACGCAGATAGCATCGCCCCGCTAAAATGTAAACTAAGACCGAAATGGTTATGAAAAGCGGGTGTTAATCTCGAAATACATTGAAAGTTTCATATCGTGTATGTTTTTTTTTAAATGTGTAATCAAATGAAATAGCTGACTATGGGAATATATCGTAAGTCTGCATGTTGGAAAAGCATGATAATCTTTTGAAAAAAAAACTAATTACATAATAATTATTTTTGATATGCTTACTGTATCATTGTATGAAGATAATTATCACATTTACAAATTTGCAAGTGTATTGCTGAAATATTGCTAGTCAACTTTATTTTATGTGTTTTAATACCACGGAGCGTATATTGACATCTAGAGTCCGTGTTAATACTTACCAAGCACTATTAATTACTTTCGACATGCTACTTCTGTGCTTGTTCAGTATATTGCTTTTAATGCTTTTCAATAAAAATCACAGGAGTTTGAAATTCTATCCATAAAGCTAATAATCTAATGGCTAAATAATAAAAAATAGACCCCTATATAGTACATAGACTACTATATCGGGGTATTTTTTTCATTAATTTGCCATAATATTAGCTTTATGAATAGAATTTCAAACTCCTGTGGTAAAAATTATACACATAATTAATGCTCGAGCATAATAAATAGTGTGCATGGTAAATATACTATGGTATTTTATGTTTAGATGACACAGGATGAGAAAATTGTGTAGTCAGTCCGGGATTTAAACCTGGGACCCCTTGCTCTTTTTATTGAGCTAATCATACGCCACAAAACATCTCTCCTTTAGTGTCAATCATTAAGTTCGTGCACTGACATTCTCCTCTGGCAAGCTGGAATTTGTTCGAGAATTCAAGTCACAGGGATCATTGTAAACCTGATCCATTCAAACCATGAACAGATTTTGTTGAGAATGGCTTGTGCCATGGCCCCACATTGGGCACCAAATGTTGCAGGATGGGAAAATTGTACAGCCAAATCGGAACTCGAATCTTTTACCCCTCACTATCCGGGCCAGTGTCTATGATCATGCTGTTTACATGTGTACAATAAAACATGTAGTTAAATACTTGATCACTATTAATGGTTACCGGTAACCTGCTAATTTGGAACTGCAACCATTGTGGGATCATACTATTGGTAATTTATATCAAGTTCTGAACAAATTGACTAACCTACATGTACATGTAGAATAGTAGATGTTTGTTTCTGTTCATAATGGTTAAAACTATAAATGTATAAACTGCAGGTCTTATTGCCACTTAAAGATATAATAAATTATGATATATGAAATGCCAAACGTTGCTGAATTCTTCATTTCTGCCTTTGTATTTCAAGAGAGAATACTTTCCAGTCAACCCAATTGGAAAGAGGTTTTATTTTCTTACACCTTCCTTTAAACAGGATAACTAGGCAACATATGTTATCTTTAATTTTTATAAATAACTAAGATTAAATTTAGACACATTCTTAATGTACTACACATGTATCATGTATTTTTTTAAAGTTTTATATTTTCCAAGCAAATTGATATTCTGAAACAGCTTGTGGTACAAAAGGCCTCATATAAATTAATATTTTTTAAACTAAAATACCATAAACATCTATTATCTTAGTTAGTGAATTATCACAGTTTTTATTTCATAAATAAACTGTTTTCTTCAATAAATGTGTACATTTATCAGTGCAATATGTACCCATTCATATAGAATTCATGAATGGCATTCCTAAAGATAAAATGTTACGATCAAATTTTAATGCAAGAATATTTTTTATCTTGAAGTGCTTGCATGTACATGTATATTTAGTGTTGTTTAGGTTGAAAAGAGACTCAAAAAATAAGCTATTGGTATGGTACTGTATGTTGAAAAATAAATACAGCTGAACATGAGGGATTAAAATGAAGTCAAGTTGTGCTTTCCTTTTTATTTTAATCAGCTATAAATTATGGAAAAGTATGCAAGTGTATGAAAGATAAAAAGTATTTATTAATGACATTCGAATTTACACCCCACCGTCCCTTTTTCGCTTATTGTTTTTTTATTATTATTAAACTCATCCTCTACACTTGCGAATAATATAAAAAAAATCCTGTCATATATGTAATCATGTTTAAATTTGTGTACTTTGATGCATTGCTGTACTTTCTGAATATCCCGAATTAATGATAATGACATTGAACAAAACAAGGACATGCACTTTTGTATCAGCAATTCAGGTCTTTATCCAGAAATTTGCTAAGGCACAGGGGAAAATATTTGTGATTCACCGGGTACTGGGTTACCCATTTGAATTCGATTACTTTTAAGCACTTAATCAAATTTTACTGTACTTAAGAAAGTGAAATAATTGAACAAATATATATATTTAAACTTATCAGCCTTTAAAAACCGGGTTAATTTTTTTAAGTTAATGTCTTTCATGATATTGAAGAATTACAGCAACACAAATTGGTGAGATAAAGTAATAAAATAAAGATTTAGGCACATGGGTGCTTAAAGAGCCGGGGAAAAGGCATGAGTATTACAAGTATGGCGATTTATTATTTATTTAAAAGATCAGTTTTGATTCTGTACTTTGTTGACAGATTGTCATATTTCTCTTATATACTTTTGTATTATTAAAATATTCCTCAATGAACTTGTAAGTGTATGATAGATGCTTACAGTTGTCCCCTTTCAGGAAAAGCATGGGACAATGAAATGTATACTGTTAAAACAACAATAACAAAACAACTGTACTGGTGTTGGCCTGCAATTTATTTTAAGATATGTATTTTAACATAGAATTAGTTAAATTGAGTAAACATCTTCAGGGTCTAAGTGTACCAAACTGACATTGCATTGGTAAAACATAAACAGACTGTTTACTTTGGTCAATATTTATATTCAACATTTCTCATTCACTCAAAATCTTGTCAAAGCAGCGACTAATTATTGATGCTTCTGGATAATGTTATATTGTGTTCTCATAAAGATATACAGCTTTGACTCATTGTTAATATTGCAATATGTTCATTTAATTAAATATGTGCATGAAATAAAATTTAATAGCACGCGCCCAGTTGTAAACTTCAAATACTATCAGATAAAGCAAAGCCGATGGGCGCGACCATTTTGAATATGCGACTATGATCATGTGACTAAAAGTCAAGTGCGGTAAAAAGTAGTCCGTGAGCCCACAGAGGTGAATGTAATGTACCGCAGTGTAAGAGAGTGCAGTGTATCATCCTGATTCCCTTCCGCTATCCCTTCCACCTAAAACATCTTCTTCTTCATTTTTATCTTATTTATTATACATACATTTGAAGTATAAAAACACATGAGAATATGCGATTCTAACATAAATCAAATCAGGTTTCTTAGAATTTCGTGTTAAAGACTGATTGTGATTGTGCTAATCCGTTGAGGGTAACTATGATAAATGACGATGTGGCCTCTAGAGTGTTAACAAAGTTTTACTATATTAATATACAGCCATATAAGGTAAGGAAAAATGCCCCGTCACCAATCAAAACCATTTTCTAACTCGTCCAAGATATCATTGGGACACATCTTCTGACCAAGTTTCATGATGATCGGACAATAACTGTGGCCTAAGAGTGTTAACAATGTTTTATCATAGCTATAGATAAGGAACAATGCCCCATCCTCTGACCGCCATGTTTTTAACCAACGAAAACCATTTTCGAATTCATCCAAAATATCATTAGAACAAATTTTCTGACCAAGTTGTATGAAGATTGGTCAATAAATGTAGCCTCTAGAGTGTTAACAAGGTTTTATTATATTCATATACAGCCATATAAGGAAAAATACCTCGCCCCCTTGCGGCCATGTTTTTCAACAGACTATAACCATTTTCGAACTGATCCAAGATATAATTAGAACAAATGTGCTGATCAAATTTCATGAAGATTGGACAATAAATATGACTTTAAGAGTTTTAGATTTTACTAAAGCCATATAAAGAAAAATGTCCCGCCCCCTTGTTTTTCAAGCAACCGGAACTATTTCAAGCTCGCCCAAGATATAATTGGGACAAATCTTCTGACTAAGTTTCATGCTGATCGGACAATAAATGTGGCCTCTAGAGTGTTTTACTATAGACATATCATGGAAAATGCCCTGCCCTCTGGCGGCCATGTTTTGAAACCAACCGGAATCATTTCCAAACTCGTCTAAGATATCATTTGCACAAATCTTCTGACAAGATTTTATGTAGACCAAACAATAAATGTGGCCTCTAGAGTGTCAACAATGCAAATGTTAATGCCGCACATTATGCTGAGGTGAGCTAAAACACTTCGATCTTTTATCGATGTAGATTCTTCGCACGAAACAGAAATGATGTTTTTATATCAACCCGCTAAACAAAATAGGAACCATATAATCCATTTAGCCGCCTGATCCCCGTCGTTTAAAGCGGACCTGAGCACGAAGTGGCGAGCGTTTGTTATTGGTGGCTTTTCATTGGCGTGTATGATGTTTCATTTGTGTTCCAAAAATTGACTTATTCCCAAAGACGCACTGCCCCGTTTTCACAAAATCTAGATATTTTAGCACTTGAGATACACGCTGTTTAACTAAAATCGATTAAATTTCCTGGGAAAATGCTTTAATGAGTGAACGTTTTTTTTCGCATGTTTTATTTTATATTTAATTTATTCTGTATTTAGACTTATAAAACATTACACTGCACATCATTACTTTTTTGATATCACATATAAAAACAAGCTTACTTTCTTAAATTTAATATTGCATTTCCTATTTCTTTATTATACAGAAGTTTTGAGACAGTAACTACATGTATACATGTAAAACATTGTTTCATATGAGTTCATAAGAAAAAAGTGTGTCATTTGTTGTATTTCTGTTAAATTGAATCAAATAAATTCAGCCTTGTCAAAGTGTTACTAGAAGTTCGATTATAGCTTCCATGAGCAAGTACCTTTAGTTCCATGCATTAAATTAGCTGCCCATGTGTAATTTTCATATGCCTATTGTGTTATTGAACAGAAGCATATCGCTCCGTTTTAACCGAATATATACAAAAGGCTGGTTGTTCAATCTTACCCCGCCATCCTTCAGTTTCTGAGCGAGCCGTTCCAACAGCGCCCTCTCCTTCTGCTCCTCCTCCTTCATCATCAGTGTGATCGACTCCACGTCCGCAGTGCCGCCTAGCGCTGAAAGCAGTAGGTAGGCGTGGCCACGAATGTATATCATTTGTGTTTTTAGTTCCAAACTGTGTTTGTTTTTAAATAATCTGAATCTGTTTAGCAGTTTTGCTCAAAAAATCTCAGCCGAATGACCTTTAGTGTAAAGCAAAGACTTTTGCAAGAATAATGGCCCACGTGTTTTGTCTCATCAGACTTTTAACTATTTAGCACGAATGACATTGATTATCATTAATTGATCGTCCTTCATATGCAAAATAACTTCAGTTGTTTAGGTATTTGAAAACGTGAATAAATTAGATTTTAGGGTTAGAAATTTAAATAATATATTTTTGGTATTTCAATTACATGTTTATAAGACATACAGCAAAATAAGAATACACAAGGCAAGAAGATAAAATTTAATGTAAATGGTTGACATTAACAGCTTAATTTTTTCCTTAATTAAATGCTATATTTTTCATAAAGACATGTTTTCATAAAATATATACACGATATAAATGTCACCAGTAAGTAACTTCAAACATTTTTTTATCGAACTAATGCTACATATACCCTAAATTGTGGTGTGCAACTACATTTATTCAATTTTAAATTGTTACAAATCGTTTTGGTGACAAACTATGTTTTTCCTAAAACAATCTGTTGTTTTTCCTTAAATGATCTTTAACAACTGCAGCACTTTTGGTTTCTTGCTATACCAATCTTTCTTTGTTTTCTAAGCAACATCATTGTGCTAATTCGAACGAAAACAAGAATGTATTTGATATTTCGCACTCAGTATGTTAGTATAACACAACGCAAGCATGTGGAATCTAAAGAAAAGCATTATTGGCAGCGCAAAATATGAACTCTATCCAATAAAGTCCATCCTGGATATCCGACTCGCTGTTAAAGCAAATAATAAAACACGCACACCACTATAACAATAATAAGCATTAAGATAAAACACAGGAAATTCCGGGAGCATCGACAAGTGATAGAAACAACGGATCCAAATGTGCATGGTTATGCACACAGTATCTGACAGAGGCCGCCTTAACGAGGGATCTCCGATTACACAAACTTTCGTCCATGAGCACATTACCATTTTATTGTAATTGTTAATTTTCATAAAATGAACATCCCCTTAACAACGGATTAACAAATGTGCAATCAATCCCTAGAACTTCCTGTACTGTACTCACGTCCGACCATGAACGCGTGTCTCTCAGGCACGTGTAACATCACCACGTAGTGGCTCGCTTTGTGGAGGTGCTCCATGTACCCTGATGCAAGATGGAAAGAAAAAAAAAAATTTTTAAAGGCTCCCGCCCGTTGTAGATACATATAATCTAAAGGGGAGCATCATTCAACGGCAAACTTTCCGGGCATTTCCTTGTGGTCGTTAATTTCTGATTGAGGCTGATTAATTTTTAGGACGCGAACGGGTTAAATAATAATTTATTGACATTTAAATGGACAAAAAATAATCTTCCTTTCTTAAAATGACACTTAACACTTAACATAACACGATCGAGCTATCATGATTACTAAGTTATACACAGAAATGATCGTAGTTGTTCAATTTGAGCTGAAACAAAAGTGGTCTACCGACAGATCACATGATGGATCCACCTTAATTACTTAACATACTCAATTCGATTGGGAGCAACGATAGGACTAACATCGTCAAATTTAAGAATTCCCTTGTTGCCATTAATAAATTTAACATCAGGGTCATATTGGCACAAAGACGGCATTCCGGTGTGAAAGGTTTCAATTTCATGATAACTGAAGAATAATATATTACCCACAGTGACTAGTATTAGTTTGATTATAAAATTGTTATTTTGGGGCTTGAACGTCTGAGAGACCAATTAGACCACGAATCTAAACAATGCATGTTAAAAACATGACAGAGGTTACAATATATGTATGTTTTCGTTTAGTTTTCATTGTGAGGTATTCATAACTATAAACGTAACGAAAATTGCCAGAGAAAAAACAATTTGTAAGATTGCATGCCAAGTGCTGTTTTTCTCTGCGCCAATATTGTTAGTTTGAACTTTGGTGTCTTTGAATGAGATCTAAAGAACGCTCCCACAGTGGGAATCGAACCCGTGACCATCCGGTCGCAAGGCGGACACAATATTCACACGTCTATTGGCCTAACTTACAACTTGCAAACTTACCTTGTTTTGTATAGGATGTCTTAACTTTAAATGATTCTGGTATGATCTTGCGTAAATACTCGATTTCTCTTGCGTTAAGTCAGAATAAAGCTTCCAGGGCATTCTCCATAGACATTATCCCGTTTTAAATTGCATTTTATATTTCTTCATACAAAACAAAACAATAGCTTTGTTTCATCTCATTCATATCATTTGTATGACTATGTGCAAGGTTGGTAAACAGGGATGAGGAGCTCAAATTCTTATTATCAACGTCGATTCTTCATTAACCAATTTATGCCTAGAGGACTCTCCCATCCTTCTAAATTGGATCAATTTATTTCCAAAATTAGGGATGTCTAGTATACTTATTTCTATACTTAGAATATTTCTTACAGAAATTCCTTTAAGCAAATAGCGCAGACCCTGATGAGACGCCGCATCATGCGGCGCCTCATCTGGGTCTACGCTGTTTGCCAATGCCCTTTTCTAGACGCTAGGCATAAATGCGTTAAAGAAATACATCTCATCACACTTATTATAATACTATCATTTGCAATTTGAACGGGTTCAATTCACTTTACATGCTCGTATAACAAAAACACGCTACAAATGGAATATCAATACGCAAATGACACAGTTTCACTGAGATCAAACTTTATTTATTCACGTGTCATCAAATACAGGGAAAATACGCGACAAAACTGATATCTAGATTATACTGACACATCGGCGATCGCAAGAAGACAGACGAGATGAAATTAAATCCCTTGAAACTTAGATAATAGCTTTTATTAAACAACGGGAATAATTGCATGGTTTTTAATTCAATAAAACAACAGTTATGAATCTCATGTCAGGCTTTAACTGAAAATGAGTTTTGTCCTGCGTCAACAGTTCCAAACGAAAATACAGCCAGATCTGATAAATAAGCAAATAGTACCTAGTAGTCTGTTCACCATTATCTGCACTTAATAGTCTTTGCTTGCTTTCACAATGAACCTGGTTATTCATTGTTGATAGTTCGTTTATTTTATTTTAAGATAGATATCTACAAGAACCTGAGTGGTCAATTTTCTTTTATAATTTGTGTAGATAAAATTTAAAACAGTATTACAGGTTGCTATGCTATAGACTCATCTATAAGCTCATGCTTAACCATGCTCTACAGACGACACTTCTGTAGAAAAACAAAACACAAATGTATGAGTCGTGTTCTGAGAAAGCTGGGAATAATGAATGTGCGTATAGTGTCGTCCCAGATTAGCCTGTGCAGTCCGCACAGGCTAATCAGGGACGACACTTTCCGCCTAAATTGGATTTTTGCTAAGAAGAGGCTTCATTTAAACGAAAAATGTCATAAAAGCGGAAAGTGTCGTCCCTGATTAGCCTGTGCGGACTGGGACGACATGTTATGCACATGCATTAAGCCCAGTTTTCTCAGAACGCGACTTATATTGTATAAATTATCCATTATTTCTAGTATTGTTATCTATTTCCATTCGAGAATCATTATAAATTATAATTCTTCCAACTATAGGCCTAACTTAGAAACAACTAACGTCCTGTAACCAAAAATCTTCAAATATATAATTGGTTGTCTTGTGTTTTCTTTCTTAAGCAATGCACGGTTAGTCTATGCCTTCCTTTGCCAGACAATCCTTTTTTTGCTTTAAAGTTAATTAACATTTTCTGCTGACATGGAACATTTGGGACCCATATAGTTTGTACTGTTGATACCTATATATGCATACAACATTTGTATGTGTTCTCGTGTTTGCCTCAAAATATATGGGATCGATGTTTCTTATTTAAGGTATAATAAAAGATGGCTATAACACACTCATGCGAGGAAATAACATGCATTTAAAGGGGAAACATAATGTTCATATCATGTTAATCTTGTAGTTATTGTCAGCGTTTAAACTGATCTGGTTTGACGCCATAACAAATCATTAGTTTTAATACAAACGTGAATTATAGTAACCCGATTCCTTATAAAGAAAAACAATATCAGCCTATAACTGATTAAGCTTCGAAGGACCTCATCCATTCAGAAATATCATAACAAATAATAATAAGTCATTACACCAGAGCGCTAACTAGGTTTTTCACTGCGTCTCAATCAAATACTGTCAGATGTCGGCAAATTACATGGTAGTCCCGGTATCGAGTTGACACCGACATAACGCAAGTGACAAGCGGCTTTGAATGGAGACGGGGTAACCTTGGTTACAAATCGACGTTAAACAACAGTGAGAAACTCGATCATTAATCAGTGTAAACAGTTTGATTGATTGTTCAGCTGATAATTGTATAACATTACTTACGAATCGCTATATTTTAGTAAAAAAATATGTACGATGTTTTCTGACCAATGCATTGTAAATTAGCTGTCGAGTAAATATAACGTTATTCCAACAAGACATTTTTCTTCAACGTTATACCGGTAGTTACAATTTAATCTTTGAATTGCCGAAGTATAATTGATAAAAGCAATAAAAAAATCGATTCTATGTGTTCATCAATTTATATAAGCATATGCTGAAAACGGAATTAGGGGCGTACGCGATGGGAAAGGTTGATAATAAGTCTGTTTGAAGGTGTTTTCACAGACAGATTGACAGACGGACGGACGACGGACGGACGGACGGACGAACAGACAGACAGACAGACAGACAGACAGACAGACAGACAGACAGACAGACAGACAGACAGACAGACAGACAGACAGACAGACTCTGGCACTGGATTTAATGATGCTTTCATAGAATCGTAAATTGTTTGCGTTGTATTTATGGAATTAAAACAAGAATGTACCCTTTCTTTTTCTTATTTTTTAATAAGTGGACATGTTAGTAACGCAAATAATTATTGCTTTACATGTATTACAAATGAACCAATATCATTCAATTTCACTTGCGCACTGATAACGTAGTGTTTCTGTGTTAAAACGAGCAGCACGCTTGAATATAAATGTTGAGTGAATGACTATATACATTCTATAAACAGTGAACAGTTAACCAAATTAGGTCATTAACTGTTGAGCAGAAGATAGCACGCATATCATTCATTTACACAATTTACATGCATAATTATTCAACTAAACGAGATATGTTCATACATGATACGTTTATACTTTTGCTCATGTACTCAATTACTCTTTAGACATGTGTCTGTTTAAGGTATAATGGTTTATCAAATTGAAAAGAAGTTTTAATATATGTGCCGCGCCGTGCGAAAATGGGCCTAATGACATATCCGGACTGTGTATTTTCAGAGATGCCTCTGCATTATAATACGGGCCGTGTTCTGTGGGGGTGGGGGGGGGGGGGTTAAAGGGGGTTAAATGAATGTGCGCAAAGTGTCGTCTCAGATTAGCCTGTGCAGTCCGCACAGGCTAATCAGTGACGACACTTTCCGCCTTAATTGGATTTTTGCTAAGAAGAGACTTCATTTTAACGAAAAATGTCATAAAAGCGGAAGGTGTCGTCCCTGATTAGCCTGTGCGGATTGCACATGCTAATCTGGGACGACACTTTACGCACATGCATTATGCCCAGTCTTCTCAGAACACGACTCATACTAGTATTCGTTAATGAGACAAAGAAACATCGCGTGACTGTTTAGCGAACATGGTAATATCTTTTAAGATTGGGCGAATACGATGGCAAGTCTGGAACTGCGCCTGTCGTATGTAGTATAATACTAGTTTTCGCATAACGTGGCACATTTAATGTATGTCGATTTATCATCGAATATAACAAATTTGTACATCAGCATGACATCGCCTCGACCAATAAGTGCTGCTATCTCTAATGCACACATAATTTAAGACAAAGTAAAAACTGATCAACAACCTTTTCAGCCCTAAATGAATGTATGTATTAATTTTAAAACCCATGAAAACTTTAAAAATCCACACAAATTTTACAAACGTAATTTATATCGAACAGATAGAGAAAAAAATTCAATTTATAAATAAGAACAATTATAAACCTACAACAAACTGAAAACTAAACCAAAGATAGTAACAAACATAAGCTATAATAAGGTTTTCGTAAAAGTGTTAATTACACTATAATTTCCTGGCGTACACCTTACGCAAATGATATATTAAGTGTAAGGTACAAACACACCACATTTTGTAATATATCATAGACAAGTACATGTGCACAAATCAAGTTACACACAAACAGAAATTTGAAATATTGGCAATTTGGCATTACATTAATACGTAATATTTAATACGATGATCAATATAACAGTAATATTTATAGTATTTTAAAGTGACGGTGTATATTATACATACATTGGAATGCATAGTCTGAGTTTTCACTTCCGTCCATGGCAAGGAGCACCGCATGTTTTTCATGCCTCTCCCCCTCCTTGTGGTGGTCCGTAGACATGTATGTCACTAGCCAGTCGTATCTGACCAAAAGGATAATAAAGTTCTATCACGCGTACAATTTCCGTTGACAAAACTGCCCTCCTGATTTATTTTGTTTTCTTCAGACCGTCTCCGACCACAAAAACTGTATAACTTTGTCTCTTTTATATTGGTGTTGCTTCTCCTGTTCTACTTTTATTATCTCTGCTCCTATTTCAGACAGTGTTAACTACTAACTTCTGTATGGTTTACAACTTATAACATTGAAGTTTAAAGTACAAGTGACTGCTTACAGATATGTGATAGCATAACACTCTTTACAACGCGCGAGGTCAAACGTGGTTATTGGCAGATAACAAAGCAACACGCTAAATGATCACCAATTTCGCTTTCAGTCAAACACCACCATTCTCAAGTACACGCGCTCGCTCATTCGAACTGTTTTACTTTTCAGCAAGAAGGCTTAAATTGTTATTTGTTTCCACGAACCCGACCAGAATGTGTGTGCCAACCTTTAACTTGTGTGTTCGTATTCCAGGTTGTAATTACGATCATTTAGCTACTGCAATCATAATAACTTAACTAACTGTTATCCAATTAAGATTTATTAAAGACATTATGCCAAATACATAATCGCACAATTTTTGACATCGATCAATCATATTACGGTGGGAAATAACATCTGTGTCGATAAAATAAAAAAATATTAAACGGTTTGACTGGTTTACACATGTTAATGTGTTGGCGGTGTAAGTGGAAATAATGACTTTTTGTTTTTGTCAAAGAATCAACACAACGAATATTGATTTGTTCAGATTGTTTTAAATGTCAGTTACGTATAGGACACAGCACAACGAGTATTATGTCGATTGTGTTTGTTGCATTCTCTATTATAAAAATATCCAACAAAGTAACGTAGCAAATTTACAACATGAAGGGATTGTTTGGTCTGACGGATCTGCTCGTAAACTCAGCTTCAACCGTTCTTGTCCGTTGTATAAGACTATGATATTCACAGAGAACACTAGTATACTGTATACGATATAAAAGCTAAGTTTTGGTAAATAAAATTGGAAGGTTTCAAAACCGTGCATTTGATAGTTCTTGTTATTTTTTAGATAATTTTTAGCGATTTACAATAGACTTACTCAGAAATGGGCCAGGGTTTGTAAAACCCACTGATAAATAGTTACCAAAAAGCTCGCGAATTCAAAATCCTTTCAAAATCACATCCCATATCAAACATCATTATTGAATAAAGCTAAATAAAATGGCTAAGCGTTGGTTGTACCATCATATCATAGTTTTGTTTACAAAAGTTGTGGATATCCGGATACCACTGATTGCATTAAAGTTTATATTTGATTATGTGAGCCGCGTTCTTAGAAAACTGTGCGGACTGCACAGGCTAATCTGGGACGACACGTTACGTTCATGCATTATGCCCAGTTTTCTCAGAACACGACTCATATTGTCAATGCATGATTAAACTTAAACACAACGCTTAAATACAGTTTTCCCTAGGCTATAGCCAAGGCTATATGTCAATTGTATAACGATGTACAGGTCTATCACCCACACATAATTCTTATCGTATTAACCATGACCCTGAGTACATGCGCGTACACTTTATCTTCTATTAAGCGAAGTGTTATAAGCTATCAGTAATATAAGAATAACGGAATTAAACAACTAGCAATCGTGGGAGCCAGTTTATGAAATGAACTTCAAAGTTTACTGGAAGAAATCTATAGACATATTTACTAATGGGTTCATTTAACTGTCCTTATTTGCATTATACCAGCAATATATTGTAAGATATTAAACCCTACTTTTAAAGGTGTTCTAGATAACACGTTAATTCGATAATTTCAGTATCTTGTAGTAAGAAAGCCGTTATTGACGCCACATTTAAATACACATCTGCAATTTCATCAAATTATATGTTAATGATGCAAAAGGTCAAAAATAGTCCACTGTATTAAAATTTATTAATATTTTATCTGTTAAAATTATTATTGTATATTATGTTTTTTTCCATATATTCAACGATTAGAAATTGCAGATATACTTTGAGCGCCTGTTTGCATAACAAAAAATATTAAGATCAGCCAAAAACTGAATAGTTTCCATTTGGACTCAATGAGCTGTCATCTGCGATCGTTCTTTACAATGATTAAGTATTTGCTTCCATACAGATCTTTTTCCAAGTACTTTGTATCAAAACAACCAATATCGGTTTTGCCATCGTTAAACATTTTCGATGGTACTTTTTTTATACATGTTGAGTAATTTGAAGAGTGTAACGCCAACATTTTTTAATAAATTGATTTTAGGGGAGCGCCGACCGTATTTTATGTCAAAATGAAATAAAAATAAAAGTATCTATCGGCAATTTTATTTTCATAAATTCCGCCGACATAGTTTAAGTCCCGCGTGAAAGAATGAAACTGTCGACGACAAAAATCAAAATTAATATTCGCAAGCGTTTTATCGGATCCGTATTTTTACTATCGGCAAATTTCATTGGCTGTTTAAAAAGAATAAACCAATCGTATTTATGTTAAAGTAAAGGCTTTGTTTGGGCATGCAAAATGGCGTGCTCGAAAGTTTGGGTTGACAACAATAATAATGAACAGCGTCCGCGGCATTATTTCAAAATAGAAATTGTCGCAAATTACATGGTCAAGTCAAACATTAAGAATATTGAATAAAATGCGAATCGCGTAATAGATGGACATATTATACAGTTTTACGTAGAGATGCGCACCTGTCGATTACATCATTTTAACACGATGGCGGACAATACAGAACAAATAAATTGTGAATCTCGGCAAAAATGGCAAATAACGATCAAATAAACGATGGGGATCATACATTTAGAAGGGATTACTGAAATGCAAATTAAAACATGTGATAACGAACGATGCAAAAAACGTTTTCGATGCCGACAACATATTTATTAGTAATTTACTCAGTGGATATATGTAACGGAAACGAGTGTTTGCATTCAGTTTACTCGCAAAGTTAAAGCATCTGGCAGGATTATCGTTAAAAAATTGGATAAGGCAAACATGGATTCATTTACATGTTAGTGGATCTGTTTATAATCAGATTCATATGCATATATTGCTTTATTATGTTTGTCATGCTCTACAGTTTACTGAAACAGCATGGAACTTTAATGGAAGACAAAGCAAGATAAATATATTAATATTTAATAAAGTTAGTTAAATACATCAATTACCATTAAATGTGCTTGTTTATATTTTTATGTTTTTCCCTTAACTGCCTCTAATGTGATTAAATGTTTCTCTCAAAACCAGGTATCCAGAGAACGTTTTTTGCCCTTTTTTCATAAACTGTGCGTTAAAATGCCTTTTTTGAAAGTAATACACCATGCCCCTTTGCCCTCCTGGGAAAAACACTAATATGGTGTTATACTGTTAAGCGTTCCTCAGATTATAACAGTCTAGTCAGAAACATACATAATTATAGTGTTCTACTGTTGCGTTTATGTAAATGACATTTTAGGTTCTTTTCAATTTGACAGTTTAAAGTTGTCTTGTGTTGGACTCTTTTTTTTTCATGAATGCTACTAGTATTCAACATTGATTTCTACTAAAGAAAGGTTTATTAAGCAGGACATTAAACAATAAAACAAAAAGTGCCAGATTACACTTTATTTGATAAAAAACAAACACTGAGTGATTTCTTTTAATAATGCTTTAATGTACAATTTTTTATTCAATAGCAGACAATGAAGACATTCCACAAGAATTACGATTGAAAAGAAATGTTCTTGAAAAATGCATTAATAACACTATTTCTATTGCTTTTAGTGACTAACTGTTTTCATAAATAAGATATATAGTTAAAAAGTAACGTAAAAAGTTGGTTTATAAAAATAAAAATAAATTGACAAGTTTAAACTTTTTTTTTTTTTTTTTTTTTTTGTCGACTCTGTGATTTTTTTCTTTTATTTTTATTTTTATTTCGACCCCCGACCCTATTTATATAAAAAAATTCCCGTAAATCAATTTATTAAAAAATGTTGGCCTAAATGGTGTTTCCATTGAACATCTGTTCATATAAGAACATTCCGATTCAGGGAAAACTTAACACATGTTTAAATAAAGGCAGTAAACACTTAAAAAAGCGATAACATTTCATACCATCAACAAAAGGGAACGTAGGGTATATCGACAACAATGAGTCTTCATTGATAAGAGTTAGTTTACCACAGCTGCGAAATAAATGATCATGTTAACAACAACGCGCTGTTTGTATGGAACAGAATATATTCTCGTTCGGAATATACAACGGTCTCACTGTATAAAGCTAACTATGGCTTTATTATGGTTTAGCGATTTATTCTACTTATATGCGGTTTACTGAAGTATCATTTCACAATTGTTGAAAGAAAAAGCGTGTTATTTGAAAAAAAACAATTTCAAAGATAAACGAATGGTTTGTCTCACTCAATTTCGACATATGCTTAAATTGTTAGGCTATTTTTTATCTTAGTCTCACGCGTTTTGTTAAAAACATTTGCTGATAAATGCTTTTCCGACAGTTGTATGACACTGGCTTTCCCAGAAGTCAACATTTAGCAAAAAAGCATTTAAATAATTGGATGATGTTTAAATTGAATTTAATAATGCTCTGGACTAAAACACTTTTACCATTATTTAACAACTGCAATGTTGACGCAGTATGCCCCAATGACAGCGCTTTATAAAGGGTTGATTTAATGCCGCATAGTCACTCTTATTTAGTGTGTTAAAAACATTAAATAGCGCTGTTTGATCACTTGTTAATATAACCAAATTGAAGAATTTATTTCGAAAAATAAATTATGGCCATATACGTCAAGTCTTATAAACGACTTTAAATATAGTTCGAATATCGTATGTCATTTTTCAGTTACAGAGACCTAGCTATAATGTCTGGGTTTCGAATCCGAACGTTATTAATGTTGGTATTACATATAAATGCTCCTTAGAAAAATATTAACATCTCGTACTAAAACGGATCACACCAGTTTGTCTTGTATGGTACAGTGAAGCAAGCATTTGTAATTATATTTGCTATACATGACAAACGTACAAAAAAACTGTTCCGACATTTTTAGATAATGTTGGGAAATCGATAATCTAAGCTACAATATTGGCAGCAGCATAGATGTATTTTTTTACACGCATCTGTGATTTTGTATTAATTTTGTATTGATTCGATGGTTGTGGAATGCTGAGGCAGTAAATTATGAGCGCGTTTTTGTCCGTTATTCCGTAGTTACCATTGCATTGAAAGACGATGCGCTACCAACTGCGTCATGGTAGTGTAACTTTTGACGGCATATACATATCTATAAGTAAATTCCTACATCTATAAATAGATTTGTAATAGTAATGAAATCAAAATTTATGCGAAGTAAATGTCTTGTAAACGTTTTCAAATAGGTTTCCATATTTAGAGAATATATCCATTATTATAGTTTATGATACATGCAAATTATATGTTATTACTTTTTCATTCAAACAACAAGTATTATCCATAAAATTAGTGCATGTTCACGTTCATTCAGTTTGGAGATTGTTTTCACGAAAAAAAAAAAACAAACGCGGAGAATTATGAATTTGACAGTTGTTTACAATAAATAAGAACAATTGCAAAATGCACACATCGCAAATGACTCACGTATCAGCGATCGCACCAAGTTCTTGTTTCGCACGAACGGCGTCGTACCAGCTGGAAATTTGACAAATTCAACACTCTAGCTGTCAAAATATTATTGACCTGTGCACAGGTCTACAAGTACAAAGTTCTGGCTACCATAACTTTAAATGTCGCTTTTTTTATGATTTTTGACTGTCGCCACTTGCCACGTTGCTCGGGAAAGTATACACACTGCCAGGGCGACCGGAACTGGCAGACTCCGCATCGTATTGCAAACTATTCCTTGCAAATATTGCAAATAAATACGATTCCTGGTCTGGTAAAACGATACCGTCTGTAAAGTTCAATATCCCTATAAATCTCCAAATGGTTGGTACGATCTAGATACACTATTTCAATAATATTATTATTATTACGCGAGAAGCTCGTGCGGCGGCCATTTTGTAAAGTAAACGCTCAAACGACGTTACGTCATGATTGTATGGCGTAAGTCTAAACACTGTAGACTTAGCATTTGAGACTTATCTTACTGAGTCTGAGTCTAAAACTAACCATTTTATGTTTCGTGAATTAAGTTTTGTAAGGCTGAGTCTGAGTGTGAGTGAGAAACTGGAGCTGAGTCTAAGATTTGAGACTTACGTACATTGGTGAATACGGCTCCAGAAAGTGAAACTGTTTTGATATATGACATGGACATTACGATTTTAAAGATTATCCTGCATCTGTTACAATATAAACGTCGTCTATAAAAGAAACTAAAGACATTCAAAATTATATAGCACATAAAGTGCTTGCTTTATTTATATCTTAAATGAGCCATTTAATTCTGCCAACTGCAACAAAAAATGAATGCATTTGCTGATAAAACAACGCTCACTATAGCAAAATATCATGCACCCACTTTTAAATCGTAACATTTGGTGTTTCGTTATCACCTTCGTTATCACGTTCGTTATCAAATGTAATGCATGCAAGATGATTGTGATTGTCATGATGGGAAAATTGTTGATTTCACGTGTACATGTATATGTAGTGTTTATTGACTATTTTATGATCTCCAATTCGTTTGACCAAAAGGAATTCATTTGGAAAATCTTTGTTCATAAGATTATTGCACGTTTGTTGTTTTTTGAACAGGGTCTCAGTATGTGTTTTTGTTCAATAATGCTTAAACAGATTAAAAATTACAAAATCATAATTATTTAATTGGTTTATACATTATTTCACTTGATACAATACTATGGCAAAACAATCTGAAACAAATCGTCTTGTTAATGAATGGTATCACCGTTTTCTTTTACAATTAAGTTAAAGTTTGTTTTGCTTGCAACTTAAATGCCCATATTATATTTGAAATTATATTGCAATTAAATGTAATTACAGATTTTGGAACAACTGATAGATTACAATCTGAAACAAATGGTCCCAAGGAACTTTTCACATTATGCGAAATAAATGAGGCGTTAATATTTAACATCGCTTTCAAATATTTATGCTGATGAACATAAGTATGGCTTGCATCTAATTTTACAAATTTGTGTCATCTATTAAATCTATGTATTTATATAGACATAATACAACATACTGACATTTAGGAGGATGTGATGGATGCGTAAGCTCTTAATAGAAGTCTTATCAACAGTTTCATCTCATTAATATTTATGCGAAATCAAACTATCTCTGAAGCGCCAAGTTTCATGGGTACAGTTGTTTTACTATGATGGATTCATTTAGCAGGATTACAGGTGCTTGTTTAATAGTATAAGAACCTTCTATCGTTATTTAAGGGACTTTTTCACAGACTTTTGTTTTGTCTCAAATGCAAGTAAATTTGTGCTCATTTTCGTTCAAATTTCTTTGACAGGAAAAAACACCATTTTGTTTATGAAAAAAAGCTTAGATCAAATGGATTTTTTTCCCTATTTTGAGAGACTTATTCGTGAAACTTCCAGAAACACTATATTTCATCAAATGATGATCCATTTAAGCGATTTTAAGGCGTCTAATCGTGTCATAAAAATAGAAGTAGTAGTAGTAGTAGTAGTAGTAGTAGTAGTAGTAGTAGTAGAAGTAGTAGTAGTAGTAGTAGTAGTAGTAGTAGTAGTAGTAGTAGTAGTAGTAGTAGTAGTAGTAGTAGTAGTAGTAATATTAGTAGTAGTAGAAGTAGTAGTAGTAGTAGTAGTAGTAGTAGTAGTAGTAGTAGCAGTAGCAGTAGCACTAGCAGTAGCAGTAGCAGTAGCAGTAGCCGTAGCAGTAGTAGTAGTAGAAGAAGTAGCAGTAGTAGTAGTAGTAGTAGAAATGGTGCTTAATGTGATAAATTCTCACGTGTATTCAACTGACATATTTCATTCCAGCCGAGACCAAATGGTGAGTAGTCGTGAGAATAACTAGTATAGATGGACCTGGTACACAACGCAAATAACCTTGGGTCAAAGATCCTCCGTCATTTATAATATTGACAAATTACAACAACTTGGCAGTTATCACATGTTAAATAATTGTTGTATATATCATTCAAATTCAAACACATTGTTAAAATCCAATGACCCGCGTCATGCAAAAATGTGTATTATGTCAAATACGAGCAGCGTAGCTCTATTCTAGCTTGTGCATCAGCGCAGTTTCGTCAGGAGCTACGCTGTCCGCTATTTAGTCAGTGCATGTTTTCTGGTCTCATGAGCGGACGTGATAGCTCCTGACAAGACCGTGCGGAATCGCCGAATGGGCTGGAGCTGTGCTGGTCGTAAATTACATAAGACTCATTTAGCTATGACGTTCGAACGCGATAGCTGTACAGTGCGAACGGGAAACCTATGACGTGAGCACGCGATAGTTATGACGTTCGCATGCGATATATATGACGTGCAAACGTTATAGCTATGACTTGCGTACGCGATAACTATGACACCAATGCAATTTTCATTGACGGACTATTATTTATTTGGGATAACGGCTAAATGCGATGTACTGTACGATTGGCATAAATCTTAAGATAATGCGTGTTTACCAAATATCAGCAGTTTTTTAAGAATAGAGTGTGGCCACACTTTCATAAATATCAAACTTGGAAATCGAACGCAAATGCTAGTTACATATGATTGTAATAGTCGCAAATTGTCTTAAAAATGCCTTTTCACGTTTTGGTTGGTTGACAAAATTAACAAAAATTGTTTCAGATTCGCAAATTTACGTTGTAGTTATGA
The DNA here is from genome assembly GCF_020536995.1 of Dreissena polymorpha. Lineage (NCBI taxonomy): Eukaryota > Metazoa > Mollusca > Bivalvia > Myida > Dreissenidae > Dreissena > Dreissena polymorpha. Next base: position 44,045,100 of record NC_068355.1, on the reverse strand, counting down.
TATTTGTGAGGAAACAGTTATACTGAGCTTTTACCATGCTCTAAAATATCCATTATATGCATCTTTTGACGATTTAAAAACCTGAAAATTATAAAGCGTTGCAACGCGAAACGATTGGATAATGTGGAGAGTTCTGTTGTTGTTGTTTTATTTTGTGAAACTTCGAGGATTGCTTATATAAAGTAAAAAAATACGTCCGGCATTGTATGAGCACGGATGGCCGATTGGTCTAAGTGGTATACTTTAACTCCAGGACTCCAGGGGTCAGCGGATTGAGCCCTGTTGAGGTTTACATTTTTATCTTTTTTTTAAATTATATTCTTGATTTTTTACTGGAGCTTTTTTAGATCCTATGTTTACATTTATCAATATATATAGGATCTGGCACGAGTTGTCATATCATACCATATGTTATTAAACGAGTTCAAGAATTTTGTTAGTAAGCGAGCCTTTGACGAATTTCCTTGACGAGTTTAATAAAACATGGTATGAAATGACAACGAGTGTCAGATCTTTTTTTATCACATGCTTTTAAATGAGCAAATTAAATAAATATTTACGCAAACATAATGATAAATCTCGAATGTTGTTTACTTTGCGTGACGTCATTTGACGTTGCAACGTCATTTCAGCAAAATAACAAAAAGGCGATTGGTCAATCGAACGAAAACTAAGCCAATGAAAACGCTTAAAAAGTATATTAAACATGTGTAAGATAAAAATATTCGTATTTATTTATTTACATTCTAGGTCAAACGCATATAACAATATCACAATACATACAAGCATAAAAACATAGTTACACCAATGTTATTCTGACAGCTGTATTTATCAAATAATATATAAATATTTAAATAAATTCAAATCTATATATATTATCACAGTTATAAAAATTAGTTATCAATTGAAAGGTTATATTTGACCTATGGATAAACCATTAAGCTAAAAGCTTATTTCCAATGGGGTCCATTAAAAGTACGAGAAAAAAAGATCAAGTTGTTATATGATCTAACTTACACACATATTCAATGGTATTGAGAGAAAACATGTGAATAACCTAGCGTTTTGTCTCAATCCGACAACTAAACCAATGTTATAACAAAAATAAAAAAACATTACCAAACATGAGGCTTAACTAAATACATATAATTGCAAATATGGATACATTTCAATTCAAATAGTATATGTCAAAGATCCCAATTGTTTGTATATTACAGTCATATTCTTATATTAATAAAACATATATATGTCCTCACTTATCTCAGTTTGTTTGTTTTGAAGATGTTTTTTTAACCATTCTTTTAAATTTGTCAAAGTTTTCCACTTTTTTGATGTCCTCTGGAAGGGAATACCAGTCTGTAGATCCAGAGTATTTGAACGTTTTTTTGAAATAAGCATTTGTCACAGTTGGTATTATGAAATTACTTTTTCCAGATCTTGATGATTTTTCTTGCTGAGATATAAGGGCATTTTCCATAATAAATTTTATGCATATAATTTAATTTGAGTTGTTTCACTCTGTTTTCCACATTTAAAACTTTTAATTGTTCAAAATCGTCATTGGTAATGGAGGTTATTGGTTCGTAATCTTTAATAAGTCTGATAATTTTATTTTGCATAATTTGTAATTTTTACGTTTGGGCTTTATTTAAACTATGGAACCAAGATGAACAACAATAATCAAAATGACATTGTAAAAGAGCTGAACTTAAAAGTTTTCTAGAATTAAAATCTAAACAAGTTTTGTGTCTGTATACAAATTTAAGTTTTTGCATTTATTTTAGAAACGATGTTATTTACAATATTATCACCAGTAATGGTTATATTACATTGGAAACATGGTATGGCATGTGATAAAAAGCATTTAATGACAAACTTCAATGCATGCAAAAAAGAGAACTCAGGGAGAAATAAATTGCTGTTGCAGTTATGCTTGGTTATGCCACAATCCTTGAACGCTTAAATTCTTCTCACTTCTCGGCTTTAAATGTAAAATAAAATTTAAATACACTTCAAACGTCTGAGTATAATGTTTTTGTTTTAAAATATGCCATTTTTTTTCAAATGTATTATTATTACTTACGGCAATTGTATAATGTTAAAGGCTTGCTATTTTGCAAATATATTTGATATGCGTGCTATAAACATCTCATGTTTTTATGTCCCTTAATGTTAACTTATTTTTGCATATTTTATTTTTCTTGCACATTTCATGAAGTTCACAATTAGTTAAGCAGTTTGATATTTAGCCAATATTATTATTTAGTTTGACCTACAATACATCTAAGACTTTATGAAAGAGTTAAATAAGGTACAAATATAAGATCGAAAGCTATATTTTGTTTCAATATGGTGTATGGTTCAGTTTGTATTGGTAAAATTAATAAATGATTAAGTATCTATAAGTTTGATCTAATCTACCATTTGATTAAAATATAAACCATAAGCCGAAATAAAAAAAGCAAAAATGATATTTTTCGTTTCGATAGCGTACATAGATCGGTTACTGTTCGCTTTTTTGTATATTGCATAAATTTTAACTTCTATAATAATAACGAAATTATTCTCATCATATTCCTCATCACGAAACTACAAACTGCCTGATTACACATACACTGCGGGGAATCACGTGGTTTTATTTTGATGTGAAACACGGAAAATGGCGGCGTCATTGTCTCGGTAAGAGTAACTTTTTTGCTTCTCGTACTTAAATTCGAGATATTAGCTTGAAATGATGTAGCCTATCATATGCGGAATCGAAATCCGCGTCCAATGATATCTTACTTTTATAAATTAACTACCTACTTTTCTCATATACCCATTGAATTTATTTCAAAGTGAATTATTTAAAATGATAGTTTTCACGGAATTAAGACATTGTGTCATATATTTCATAAAATAAACATAGGTCATACCATATTATTGCATGAGAAATTTGAGAAACATAATTTGGAATATGTATGATATTCTGGACGGCTTACCACTTAATATGTAAATAAATAAACGCGTAAATAAAAAATGATATGTTTCACGGAACAATTGTTAAAGAGCTAGGTAAATATTTATTTTCAGACTTTGGGTGTGTCGAATTTGCGGCAAGGTTTTCAAAGCGCCTCAGGGTTAAGAGATCATGACAGAAAACATACAGGGGTAGCGCCCTACAAATGTTGTGGACGGATGTTCTACAGCAAAGCTTATTTAACAAGACACAGGTAAGATGTTATTGTGAATATTAGGCATTTTCAGAAATGTTAGTGAGAAAAACATTTTGTATTTAAGCACAGATGACTATTCCCCCCCCCCAATTATATTTTATAACTTATAGCCGATTATTCCGACATATTGCAACCAAAATTATATTGAAATCAGTCAAATATTTACGTTGCCATTATTGTAATTGCTGATGATGGCTCTTTAGAAATGTACATACACATTGACAACGCACGGAATGTATACTCCATTGGTACGATGCATTTTCGAAAAAGAAAACCAAAATCACCAGGTTAATTCGATTGTGTTTTGTCATTTATGATCCAAAAAAAACGTTTGGCATATTAAGATGGATCGATTTCATGCCGGGACATGAGTTTCAAGACAAACTCAAACTTCGTTGCACCGTTTTTAGTGGCGGATGTGACAAATTGCGTATCTTCTAGAATGGCAAAAGTTTAAAAACATTCGCATTGGGTCAAGTTAAATCTACAATTGTTTGATTCATAAAACGTCAAGTCACCCGATAAAATATGAAATACTTGACCAGTTGTTTAATGGTTACACAGCAATGTTTTGTATTGAACTACAGGATTGTGAGGCACCAAAGTCTAACGTGTGGATCTTTTGTTTTTATCTTGTATGTTTTCTTATGTAGACTGGTCTTTTCGTTCATGTAGGTGCGACGCACATAACGAAACTAAAGATTTTGCGTGCGAGACATGTGGGAGGTCATTCGCAATAATGGCAGACATAAGAACGAACATGACACATCATCAAGAAGCGACGTTTAAATGTGACACATGCGGACATCAAATGAAAAGGAAAGACCAATATGATGATCACATGGCTATGAATCTAGGGGCTAAGAATCATGTATGCAAATGCGGAAAGACATACACTCACAAGCCGAATTTGTATAGGCATCCGAAATGCAAACATGATAAAAAGGGAATACTAATCCAGTTGCAAGTAATAATACGCCTTCAGCTTAAGAAACTGCAACAAATTTTGACACAATATATAGTAAGTGATTCATTTCAATTGATCGTATAGATGCAATTTGTACACAGCCATATCGTGATGATTATCCTCAGGGAGAGTGATACGCTTTTGTTTATTATTTTAGTGTTTGAAGGTGATTATGGTGATTTTGTTGTGCTATGTTCTCATGATTAACACTGTGATTTAATTTAATTATCTGTTATATTGCTGATTAGTGAACACATAAACGCATATCCATGTTTCCTATTATTGTTTTGAAATAAATAAAGCAAAATAGCGTTTTGTTATTGTACAATCATTTAGAAACAGCAATTTATAAGGCATCCAAATTACTGCGGCAATTTACATTTGAACAGCTTAACTTAGCCCACACCCTTTTGAACGTATATAATTTAATCTTGCATATTGAGTACATGACAATGTTACAAAATTCGTTTGTATGCAACAAAATATATTATAACACACCTGCATTAAATTGAAAATCTGTCACCATTTGGATGAATATTCACAACACACTTCTTAGACATCAGTCAATATGCTGCATCGGCGGCTATGTCTCAAACTCTATAGCATGTGATAATAACTTAAACAACGCTTATATAAGACGTAGGAATGACAAACAATATGTGAATAATTGTACCCCGATTTTGAATAGTTTTAACTTTTATTTTGTAAAGCAAACTTCCGTTTTTGAAAATTGTCAGATCAAAATTATTTCTTCTGCCATACTGTCTTTTATGTTCGTTAATTAATGCCCATCTTGTCAGATGGCAGGATTTCTTCGCGCGTTTCACAACGTAAACCGAAGGACCCGAGCTGTAAAGACGTCATTGAGGAAGACATTGTGCCCATCTTCTTTCTTCCATTTTGATCTTTTTTTCGTACACAGTCAAAACGGGTGTGCCTTCTACGCAGATTCTGCATTAACCTGGTGGCTCAAATACGATTTCCTCGGACTCTTCTGCAAGGTTGTAGAAGTGCGAGCGGCTCGTGCGGTAGGAGAGACATCTGCGAAAATTAAGCATAATACGCACATTAAACACAAGGTTAGATATTCCATTATTAAGATAAAACTTCAGTTAAGTGAAGAGAGGGTCGCGGTTAATTTTATTTGTTAGAGTTTACGCCATTTTCAAAACATGGTCGATCATATGTATCACGGCTGCCAGTTAACCTAACCGCACTTTGTCCTGGGCTTTACCGGTACTAAGTGCTAAAACATATACTAGTTACTGAGAAAATATCCGACGTTTTATGTTTCGCCTTTAGACAATACGTGAAACATATCATACAATTAACGTGAAACATATCATAAATTTGTATTCCGTGAAACATATCATTTTTGTTTTTTGATTTATTATGCAGAAACCGCGATGTTTTCAGCCTCTCAGACAATTTGTTTGTGATGTAAAGATAACCTGGTATATATTTAAAAAGAAAAGGATTTGAGGAATGTCGATATTTATCAAATTTGTGAAGAATTCATTTGAATCCGTGAAAACTATCACTGTCATGCATTCGCATGTGTTCAAATTCAAAGCGTAAGCGAGTAAATTACTCAGTAATACATGAAATGTAAGGTACCATTACACGCGGAATTCAATTCCGCATATGATAGGCTACATCTTAGAAAGTTAAAATCAAACATTGAGGTACAATAAGAAAAAATAATACTCTTACCGAGACAATGACGCCGCCATTTTCCGTGTTCCATATCAAAATAAAACCACGTGATTCCCCGCAGTGACATATATATGCGTGCATGAAACGACGTTATTATACACGATGCTTGTGTTTGTATATTTGTACAATATGCTCTACTATGTGTTTAAAATCCTCTCCTTCCATTCAGATTATTACTTAATATTTAATGTGTTTGTAGTAAAAATATTTCAATTGTAATTATCTTTTTCCAAAATTTGTTTCACATGCAAATTTTTTAAAGAGGCATATAGACGGGTAAACAGTATTTTAATTTAAAAAATACAACTATATATATATACTATTTTATTGATACATATGTGTCGTTTGTATAACGCTTTTTAAATTACTAATGGTTACAACAATTTTTAATATAAAAGTAAAATACTGTCCCATGTGAGCGCGGGAAAATCAGTATTAGTTGAAAGTTGCTGAGGCATCACTATTTTTTCCTTTACCTTTTGATTTGAAAAGCATTTAAAGTGCGAATCTGCACGATATCTGTACGATATGGTCCACACTTGTGTTAGCCTTGCTTCTATTAGACACTCCGAATTATGTGTTAACTCGCAAGCATTTTGATTGGTTTATTATGTAGTTACCACGAGTTATTGATCTCGTTCCAACAAGTTAATTAGTCGTTTACACTAGAACACTACGTCGTTCCAACGAGTAAGTAGTGCCACGACTTATTTAGTCGTCCCATCTACTTAATGACTCGTTCCGACCACTTATTCACAAGACTTACTAACTGGTTCACATGAAGTTAAGTCGTGGGAACGAGTAACTAAGTGGTGAGAACGAGAAAGTAAGTGGTGGTTACGACGGAAATAAAAGCAAGCAAATGACACACCTCTGCCGCCGTAGGGATACTTAAAGACACGCAACCATTAATCTTTGTCCTGCTGTTGTATATTTAGGACAATATGTCATCAATGTTAATTTCAATTTCGATTGTCTTTTTTAAGGACATTTCTTATGTTCTATTTATTGTAACACTAACCGTACACCCAGCCCATGGAATAAACTAATACCAATTATCGTGATATTGCTGTTGTGTAAATCAGGTTTATTGGTTGTTATGTACATTCATTGTTTGTGCTGTATTTTATAGTTTTTACCGTTATTACTAAAACTTTTAGGACACTAAAAACTAATAATTTTGTTACGTGTCCGAAAATTTTGATAAAAAAATATTGAAAAAATTCAGTTGTCTGAAAATTGTTAGACAAAAAATTAAAAGACACTCTAACAATATTGCATTGATGATCGGGTACGGGTATGCAATATGTACAGCACCAATGAAATCGGAACTAGAAATGGCGCGGCAAAGGCCGACGCGTATACCCACGCCGCATATTTGACCCAGGGGCGCCCCAGGATTGGTAATGGGGCCATGCATAGTTGAGATTGACCGTATTGCCATAAGAGAAGTTCAGTATCAATAAGAAGTGAATCGGTGTAAAAATGAAGAAATTATAGTAAAAGGCAATTTTGGATGGGTGTGGTCATGTGGGCAGGGCGCCCCAGTGTTGGTAATGGGGCCATGCATAGTTGAGATTGACCGTATTGTCATAAGAGAGGTTCAGAATCAATTTGAAGTGAATCGGTGTAGAAATGAAGAAATTATAGTAAATGGCAATTTTGTGTGGGCGTGGTCTATGTGGGCGGGGCACCCCAGGGTTGGTAATGGGGCCATGCATAATTGAGATTGACCGTATTGTCATTAGAGAGGTTCAGTATCAATTTGAAGTGAATCGGTGTAGAAATGAAGAAATTATAGTAAAAGGCAATTTTGGGTGGGTGTGGCCTATGTGGGTGGGGCGCCCCAGGGTTGGTAATGGGGCCATGCATAGTTGAGATTGACCATATTGTCATAAGAGAAGTTAGGTATCAATTTGAAGTGAATTGGTGTAGAAATGAAGAAATTATAGTAAAATGCAATTTTGGGTGGGTGTGGCCTATGTGATCAGGACGCCCCAGGGTTGGTAATGGGGCCATGCATAGTTGAGATTGACCGTATTGTCATAAGAGAAGTTCATTATCAATTTGAAGTGAATCGGTGTAGAAATGAAGAAATTATAGTAAAAGGCAATTTTGGATGGGCGTGGTCTATGTGGGCGGGGCACCCCAGGGTTGGTAATGGGGCCATGCATAGTTGAGATTGACCGTATTGTCATTAGAGAGGTTCAGTATCAATTTGAAGTGAATCGGTGTAGAAATGAAGAAATTATAGTAAAAGGCAATTTTAGGTGGGTGTAGTCTATGTGGGCGGGGCGCCCCAGGGTTGGTAATGGGGCCATGCATAGTTGAGATTGACCGTATTGTCATAAGAGAGGTTCAGTATCAATTTGAAGTGAATCGGTGTAGAAATGAAGAAATTATAGTAAAAGGCAATTTTGGGTGGATGTGGTCTATGTGGGCGGGGCGCCCCAGGGTAGGTAATGGCGCCATGCAAAGTTGAGATTGGCCGTATTGTCATAAGAGAGGTTCAGTATCAATTTGAAGTGAATCGGTGTAGAAATGAAGAAATAATAGTAAAAGGCAATTTCGGGTGGGCGTGGTCTATGTGGGCGGGGCGCCCCAGGGTTGGTAATGTGGCCATGCATAGTTGAGATTGACCGTATTGTCATAAGAAAAGTTCAGTATCAATTTAAAGTGAATCGGTGTAGAAATGAAGAAATTATAGTAAAAGGCAATTTTGGATGGGTGTGGTCATGTGGGCGGGGCGCCCCAGGGTTGGTAATGGGGCCATGCATAGTTGAGATTGACCGTATTGTCATAAGAGAGGTTCAGTATCAATTTGAAGCGAATCAGTGTAGAAATGAAGAAGTTAATGTAAAATAACCTAAAAAAATGAGTGAAAATCTCTGACCCGGCCCCACCCCAACCCCCATAACTTTTGATCCAGGGGTCAAATCAATATAGTGCAGTCGCACATATGCTCATAGCTACCATGTGTGTTAGTTTCAAGGTTGTAGTGCTCATAGTGTAGGAGGAGATAGTGCCAGGACGGACAGACAGACAGACGGACGGCGGAGATAACCACAATATCCCCACGCTTTTCAAAAAGCGTGGGGATAATAATAGCACGTGCTTGTAAAATACTACGCCGTATAGTACAAATTACTTTTACGTATGTTTTACTTCAATATAAAGAAGTGAAACTCCAGCTGCTGGAGCAGTATTGAATTTTCATTAAAAACAATTAGTTGGTCCTTTATTTAAGGCAAGTGACCGATTGCCCAAACAGTACAAAACAGCACAATACAGCACAATACAAACCAACATAAACACAAAATATGAATAAAGCTGGGGTCACCGCCTTGGAACGGTCAATGCAAAGCATTGGGGGTTTTACAGCTGTTTGGTGAAATCATTGTCTTTTACCGGTACACATAGATATTGACCCTATTACGCAAATGTAATGGTCTGTTGCCTTAGGGCATTCATCTGCCAGGTATTATGACCTTAATCCGGTTGTAAAAACGCACAATCGATTTGCCATCAGATAAGCGCAACAGTATGGTAAGCGGTTCGACGCATAATCCCAAGAAACTAGGTTTCTCATGAGAACCTAGGTTCTCATTTGAAAACCTAGGTTCTCATGAGAGAAGTATGGTAAGCGGTTCGACGCATAATCCCAAGAAACAAGGTTTCTCATGAAAACCTAGGTTCTCAGAATGAGAACCTAGGTTCTCGCTTGAAGATTGCACATTGCTTCAAGAACCCAAGTTTTCAAATGTGAACCTAGGTTTTCATGAGAACCTAGGTTCTCATTTGAAAACCTAGGTTCTCATGAGAACAAAGGTTCTCGCTTGAAGATTGCACATGGCTTCAAGAACCCAAGTTCTTAAATATGAACCTAGGTTTTCATGAGAACCTAGGTTCTCATTTGAAAACCAAGGTTCTCATGAGAACCTAAGTTCTCAGAATGAGAACCTAGGCTTCATGAGAAACCTAGTTTCTTGCGGTTCGACGCATAATCCCAAGAAACTAGGTTTCTCATGAGAACCTAGGTTCTCAGAATGAGAACCTAGGTTCTCGCTTGAAGATTGCACATGGCTTTAAGAACCCAAGTTTTCAAATGAGAACCTAGGTTTTCATGACAACCTAGGTTCTCATTTGAAAACCTAGGTTCTCATGAGAAACCTAGTTTCTTGGGATTATGCGTCGAACCGCTTGCCATACAACAGGACAGAATTATTATGAAACAATGGCGTTGTAAAGCAAACTGTCCTTAAATTAAGCGTCACTAATCACGGACGAAAAGCCGTATGTGCGAACATTTAGAGTATCGAAAATAAATTAATTTAGCTAAAAAATTTGAGTGTCCGAAAACGTATTATAGTAATTACGGTAGTGCTATAATGACCGTACGTCATTATTGTTTCTTCACTTGTTGCATTAAAACTGACTTTTGAGGACACAAGACACTCGGGTGGACAGAGGTCTTACTTATAGACTCATCCGGTCTTTCACCGGCCAGAGAATAGATTTCAGATAATTACAACACTAGCACAATTATGTATAAAGTAATCGATTCAAGCGTAACGTTTTGAAATGCATTTTTTTTTAATTTTGGCGTTAAAATGTACAGTTTGACATATGCGAATGGTTTGTGATTAATTGTGGGGTGTGAGTTGCAGCTAGCTCTAAAACCGGTTTAAAACCTCAATGCTTTTTATCAACCGCTTTAAATTAAACGTATTTATGTAATGGGTCAGTTCAATTAATCATAAACCTTATTGGTAAGTATTTTGCTGCGTTGGACAAGTAATACAACAAACACATGAAGAATTGTTCGTTTATGTCTTCCACCCATTGACAACATAAAACGAGACATGGGATCTACGTCCTAGCAAATCATTTCTTCAACAAGAAGGCAAATACATTTAGCCTCGTTTGCCATTTTGTGTCGTTTCTGTTGCGCAGAAGAATGGCGCAGCATGTGAACGTCATACGACCTCAGAAAACTGTCAAATAGCCGATTCGTGTAATTCTGAAACAATGCAAACACATGCACTGTTATAGTATAGTTCGCTAATCACGTCGAACAGCGGCGTATTAATTTAGGGAACCTACACGGTTTGGCTGCATGAAACACACGAAAGACGATGCAAATAACGTGAAATTAATAAACTGATACAGTACGTTATTTGTCATTTCATAATTCATTTAAACTATTTCAGTATATTAGATTAAATTCCACCCTTTCATCTCTTAGTATATCAACAAATAGGAAACGAATTGATATTCCAATACGATATTAACTGCTTTCATTATGGTGAGGTCCGTACATTTTGAGAATTGGCCAATGCACTGATATTATAAATCAGAACATAACCACATCTGTAGTTACCGCCCTACTATGATAGGGCGTTTAATTGATATTCCTTACCTTCTTTGTATCAATTGATTCAATGTACATGTATAAATTGTCATTGATTCGTTATATTTTATCAGTATAGCAAACAAACATCAGAACTGTTGAACGAAATTGTGTGAACAAATTTCGTCGCTTTAGAGAGCTTCAATACAGCTTGTGAAATACATTTTAAAAGTTGTAATTGTTCATTGGATTGGTTTTACTTGTAATCGCTATGCTAAAGCCAAGCGTGTCAATATTCAAAATCGTAGACAAATGTAAACACAACACAAAAATGCTCTATTCTAACTGACTATCAAGGATTCCCCGGGCATTTGGAACTTTCGAAGATTCTCCTTTCGTTCGCATCTCCTAGTGAAGAAAGACTGAAAAAACGACGCAAATATTTAAAATTGGACGATCATCTCAACTTTAATGTTTTAAACTTAACGTATAACGACGTTCTAATATAATGATTCTTATTACTTAAAACAATATTTGTAATATATAACACATTTAAGAAATTAAGTAATTGTTTAGAAAAAGGTGTAACAAAAATAAAATATAATTTGTAATTTAGGTAAATGTATTGTGAACTAATTTATTATTACTAAAAAGCAATATTAAGTCTTACTTGACACGGCTTGAAGTCATATCGCATCAGCATTAAGCTGCGTGACTAACAGTAAGTTAAAGAACGTACAATACATATCGGCTGCTTTTTCAATGGATTAAAACTTGAACAAAATCAAGCCGATATTATTGTTTATCAGAAAACGTAGCAATAAGGATATGGTGCCCATAATATTCTCTCAACAAAGGACAAATGGGTTGAATAAATACAACGTGTTATGTTCAAGTTTGAATTAAAATTGAATGTTGTTTATTAACATATTTCATATTTAAGTTAACCCTATTTCACTGTTGTCAAGGATAATGTGATATACCCTACATACTGACTTTGTTTCATTTGCATGCGTTCATTCAATTTACGGTCGTCGAAATCAGATAACTATGATCGTACTGATTTATTTGGCAAATAATGTGTTGTTTTCTCACGATTTCATGCACATCATTATTATTGAAATATGCACAAAAACTATAAATAAATAAATTTTGCTGTTCGGAAAATGCCCTTCGTAGAACTCAACGAGTAGAGATAAAGTAAGTTTTTAATGCACACAATCTAGCTAGATCTTTAGTAACGTCAATGAACAATCGGCAATAGCTATGACCAAACTGATTGTCGTTATTCCTTTATTTATATCCCGTATGGAAGGGTTATATTGGAGTCACTATGTCGCCGGTTGGTCGAATGGTCGGTTGTATCGGTTTATACGTATAAGTTTGTGGGATGAGCTACCTATTCATTTTTCAATTACATTACATTGACCCTTAACAGGTCATAACCCTTAAATTTTATTGTACAAGACTCATTTTTCATCCAAAGTGATTCACATATTCAGGAGTTACTTATCCTTGAACATAGCAAATAAATAGGCGCGGGTGTAATAGTCTCGTTTCTAGTCATCTAATTTTATTAAACATAAGTTTGTTTTTAATAAGCTACAATAAGGAGAGGGTGAGGTGTAGCCCGTATGTGCATGATATGAGCCTATACTACAGGAATATTTGTTATGTTAGCATTGCACAAATGAATAAAAGGATACAGCAGGAACATAAAACACTATAAGTTGCCTTTCCCTTGCGCCAACATTAAAGATGGCTAATTTCTTTTCGAGATGTAATGTCTCCTGCAAAACACCAGATAGACAATAAGTCAATATGTCGCTCACCTGAGTTTGAAGAAATATAATACCGCGTAATAAAATTAAAAGCGTGTTAACATAAAATAATTATTAAAAACATTCATAAATATCCGTCAATGTTACCAAATATAAAAAATACTGGTAGTTTTAAAACCATTATTATGGTATACTAACACACACTGATCATTTGTACACTTATATTTCAACTACAGTTTTTTTGGTCAAGTTTTTCAATGCTTTATATAAATTCATATATGTAAATACGCTCTTACATCTGTTGGTCATGTTTTAGCAAATCAAAATAAGTAGTATTTTGATTGAAAATAACCCATAAAATAGTATTTCAAACTTTAACAAGTTATTGCTGAAAAGACGAATGTGTAAGTTTCCTTTGTAATACGGAAAAAGCCACTATTGCTGGTAGTCTTATATTTAAGGAGATAAAATATTTTTCATTAATTTTGATGGAGATCTTATAAAACACCCACAAGCGTAAAGAAAGATATAATTCTTTTTCGAAAAAAAATATTGTCATAAACAAAGGTCCAATACTTAAGTAGGTCCTGACCCGCTAAATACTAATACATGCATTTATAAAATATGGTCTCCAATAGGCGGGTATTTTTTACATTAATAGTATTCTCCCCCTTTTTTAAGAGTTTTGGTAGGACCAACAAAGGAACGTTCATGAAAAGTTAGGTTAATTCCACTTAGTGATGTCAGACGAAAACACTTTAATTGTTGACGAGAACGACGGACAAAGGACAGTGAATGGCGTACGTATAAAGAGTTTTAACACTGAGTTCTCAACTAAAACAGTAATACACAACACCATTTGATAAACATTACATCTGTTTCTTATTTCTGAAGATTTATGCAATAATGTGGAGTATTTTGTGCACACTTATATGTTATCACACACTATTTACCCAAATCTGTTGATCGTATGTGAAGGGTTTCTTCTTTGTACAGACGGACTTGTGACAGCAACAGAATCCCAAGAAAATAGTCACAACAATAATCACTTCGAAGAACATAAGCATGACGATTATGTTACCATTCTGTTCACTTTCTTTCTTCGATCTTTCCAGTAAGGCCAAAAGTAAAACTAGGTTGGTAAACGCGCAACAAAGAATGAGGAGGAACCAAATAAACATCGTTACCAGTCCAAAATTGTCAAATAAATGCAGATACCGAACAAGTTTCGAATTGGAAACGATTGTTTCTATTTCATCAAGATCGTGCCCTGTTAACTGAAACGAACAAATACAAATTGTTTAAGCGATATTTTCGATGTATTTACTAGTAGTTTATATAAAACAACATTAGTGTAAACATTCATACAATTGACGAATCTAAGACGTTTTAAATGTAATAAATATAAATCAGAAAACTGGCTTAAAGTCACTCAATATGAATCCAGTGAAACTGTGTTTTGTAATGGAAAAAAAACAAGGTATATCTTCCTCTCGACTGTAAGCCAGGGTCAAAACTTTTAAAACGAGATGTTCATGCATTGAAAGTTCGCAGATCGTTCGAGCAACGAGCTAAAAAAAACGAAGTTTTACCTGTATGCCACGCTCAGCTATCATCTGTCGGTCCATGTCATCAAATTTCAGTTTGTATCGTGCCATAGAACCAAATCGCTCTCGAAACCATTTTACATGTACTTCTATACTGATACCAGTGACTGAAAATAAAGAAGAGAGCCATGATGACCCTTAAACGCTAAAATGCGTTCAAGATACAACAATTACAAACTTTTTGATCTAGGGTTTAGTTTACTTGAACACGAAGTTATCATGACGAGCTACTGTGGTCATCCTTTGTCCGTCGTTCGTCGTATCGCTTCGTGTATCATGCGTCAGCAATATAAAGCTCGTTATCATGATAAAGGCAAAATCACCCACTATTAATGAAAGTTGGTCAAATTCTTAATCATGAGAATACATAAGCCGAGTAAGAATCTGGGTCATGTGCGTCTAGAATCTAGGTTATTAGGTTCAGTCTTACTTAAACCGTGTTACCACTTAACAGTGCACAGCCTTATAAAACTTGATCAGAATAGGCTTGACTATAGTATGTCAAAGTTCGAATCTGGATCACATGCGCCCACAATCTAGATAACCAGTTTAAATTACAGAAAAAGGATTTTACCACTTAAAGAAGCAACATGTTTTAATAAATATTGATAAATCATGGTGAGTATGTTTATCTTGATAATATCTGGGCCGATTTCGAATATGAGTCACAAGCATCAAAAAAATAGGTAACAAGGTCAAATCTTATTGAAACCTTGTGATCACTCAATAAGCAACATTTATTACATTTATTACAAATTTTTATTGAACTTCGTTAGAAGGTTTATGTTGACAATAATTGGACTGAGTTAGAATCTTGGCCACAAGCGTCCTAAAACTTGGTCACCATATAAAAAAGAAAACATTGCTGCCTCTCAAGAAGTAAAATTACAGGCTTAGTCTTGATAAAACTATGTCAGAATGTTTATCTTGACAGTATAAAGACACAACTTTGAATCTTGGTTACGTTCATCCAAAAACAAGGTACTTTGGACCGTGTTACTACTCTAGAGGCAACATTTATGGCTTAAGGTAGCGCACCCGTAATGGGCACCTATCCAAATATAATCTAATCTATTATTTTCTTAATCAGCATAATTTGACTGAACTACATGCAAATTTTTAGGTAGTCTTTCCATGCTTTAAAAAAAAATAAACTGTTTTTTTCAAAACCACCCCACACTCGGCTTTTGTCCAGTTTATGTGCACCCCTGGGGTATATGAAATTTCCATAATTCATCCAGATTTCCAAATATAGGCATGCTGTTGGTGTGTACAGATGAAGTAAAGGTGTTTAAAGTTTAAAGAAGATGAAAAAAGTTTTCTTTTACAGACATTTATTTTTTATAAATTGTTATCTATGGAAGAGCGCCATGAAATGTAAGTGGTTTCAGGCAAGTAGAAATTGGGTTGGTTAAAAACAAGGTGTCATAAAATTCAAACGAGTATCATTTAAGTAAAATTTTGAACTTAGTTTAAATAGATACACTATATACAGCAAACATACCAAGAAATAGACAGATTAACCGTTTACTTTTTGAAATACAAATAAAATTGCAACATGCATGGTTCGCATTTTCAGCAGTAAATCACCCAATTAAGCCATAACGTTGTTTTAATTTAAAAAATTGAAGAATGTGCATAAAAATTGCAACATATTTAACAATTAACATAGCTTATATGCCATATTTAATCAAATAACGTTAGAAAAGAAATAAAACGCGTCGCAAAAAAAGTATACATCGTCGGCAGGATTCGAACCTGCGCGGGAATATCCCAAAAGATTTCTAGTCTATCGCCTTAACCACTAGGCTACGGCACCTAATATTAGGCTCTTCAACCTTCGAAGAAATCGCGGGAAATCATTAGGGGTGCGCTACCTTAGTCGCGATTAAACTTTGTCAGAATGTTAAATTTGACAACGTCTATGCCGAGTTCAAATGCGAGTCACGTGGATACAAAAAGTAGGTAACCAATGCAATTGTTAGAAAACCAAGTTACGACTCTAGATTCCACATCTCAATCTTTATGAAACTGTTAAGAATATTTATCTTTACAATATCTACGCAAAGTTCGAATATGAATCACACGTTTCATCCAGCTTGTGTCAACAATGTGGCTTCTAGCAACGTTAAAAGCTTTTTCAAATGTTAAATCATTCTGTTGACCTAGCTTCTGAACACACGCGACACAGCATCAAACTTGGTCGAAATAATAAGGTTTCAATAAAGTTTGACTTCGTGTACTAGTTAAATACCTTCTTTTGGAAACACGTGACCCACATATGAACTTGGCCTAGATATTGTCAAGATAATCTGATCAGGATTCATCAATATTGAAAGATAGATTTAGCTTTCATAGAGGTTAAAATATTGTTTTCTCAGATTTGACGTGTTGATCTAGATTTAGACGCACGTAACCCACATATGAGACGCAGACAAAATAAAAGAGATCACAACGCATTTCGCGTTCAAACAAAACAACTCATGTGACATGAAAGTACAAAGTTACTACGTTGTCAATTTAGTAACACATGGGTACACTAATAGCAACATTTATTGTTCGCGATTTCGACAATTAAATCATGTCGAAAATTGACATCAAACAATGAAAGCTTTATATAGTACAAATAACAAATGTATTTTCTTACGTAAAACCTGAACAGTTTTACATGTCTTCTTGTCGATTCTTTAGACATATTTTGCAAAACTTACATAGATGTGTGAGTGCCACTGTATACACATCGGCTCATACTGAGCTTTGCACTATATTGACAAGCGTTATGGGTATTGTAAGGAACTATTTTCAGTTTCCAAATTGAACTGTGACAAATTTAATTCTTTTTGGTGTTCGGCATAACAAAATAAAAGTTACAAACTACTTTTATTATAGATTAAATAAATATAACTAGAAACTTTACGTATATCAGTTTCGACCATTCTTGGTATAGAAAATAAACATTTATAAACGAAACGTTCTTTCAAGCCAATGGTCTTTCCATTTGCTTTGATTTTTTATTATGTAAGTTATAATTTAAGTGCGAGTTAATTAATTAAACTTAATTAAACTTACCGTTCTGAAAATCCGCAACTGTTTCTGAAAATTAAAGCAAAATAAGCTGTTTCAGATTTCTAGAAAATGTCAATTTGAGTAAATTAAGCTTATGTAAGAGAAATATAATTTGTGAATAGTACTATTACGACTATACTATGATGGCATAGAAATGCATTATAATAACCACAAACGTGTAGCGCTGATTTTCGCGACTACTACTGAAGTATCGTGAAATGTATATTGTATCTAATTGTTCGCGATAGTTGTCTTTGTCAGTTATCTATGTTCCCCAAACTGACGCCAACAAAAACTTAAATAGTTATCATGAACATATATGTAACCGTGTTATTGTTCGAGTAATAAGCAGACGTAAGGTAATGCGGTAGAACTCGCACACATATAATAAATAAAAAAGAAATTTTAATACCGATTTACATTAGCACAAACTATTCACGATACGTCTCGCGATAATCAGATAAAGCTGAATAGCCACAAGTTAAGTAATATCAGAAATATTATCGTGTTAAGAGGTACTTTCATAATACTCTTATAGTCTAAGAGAGAAGTTATGTGTGTTAGAATGTATTCGCGAACCTTAAGTGGCAACCTGTACATTAACATATTAACATGTTAAGATCTACGTTGTCTGTAAAATAACATAATAGTACATGTGTATTTTCATACGTTTACAAACGTGTATTTAATACGTTAATAAATGTCGTTATAATTATGTGAAATATCTTTGTGAACGCAAAATAACCATATGTTTTCTCTGTTTAAAGATTTTTACTTGCCTTGGCAAAAATTTAGATAATTAAATGCCCGGAACGAATTTTACGCTTCATCTTTAGGTCATGTAGGTGGACACACATACCAAAATTCAGCTTTATAATTGAAAGTGTTGTGTAAAAAACTCCGGAAAACATTTATTTAATTGAATATAACTAAGGCCAAGGCCAATAACTTCGCCAAAAATTAATGGACCGGAACGAATTTCACACTTCATCTGTAGGTCATGTAGGTAGACTTACATACAAAAAGTCAGCTAAATATTGAAAGCGTTGCGTTAAAAAATTCAGGAAAACGATTATTATAGTGAAACTTTACAAGTCCAAGGCCCATAAATACACAAAATAATCAACAAACCGGCACGAATTTCACACTTCAGCTGTAGGGAATGTATGTAGACTTACATACCAAAAAAAACAGCTCAATATCGGAAAGCTGTATAAACATTATCCGGAAAACGGAAAAATATTACAAGGGACCTGTGCCTGCCAACTGATATTTAAAAATTATCTCACTTTAAAGCTTTTTACTTCCCTTATATCAGTTAAAGCCAAAATGATCGGAACGAATCAGACACTTCATCTGTAGGTCATATAGGTAGACTCACATACCAAAAAGTCAGCTCAATATCTTAAAGCTTTGCGTAACAAACCTCCGGAAAACAGAATGCCGAACGGACGGACGGACAGACGGACGGACAGTGCGACTGCTATATGCCACCGTACTGGGTGCATACAAAGTCTATAATTAATTATAATCATTTTTATAGTTAAAAGGAGATCACAAAAGTTAACCATGTTTTTTGTGTTCATATTAGCTAAACAATATTCATATTAAGTGGCGAACAAATCTTATGCCTGACTTTTCCCACTTCTTGTGCATTATCTTACATTCAACAGTAAAAAGCAATAGTTTGATGTCTACTTGTCCAATGACAAACACAGCTTCAAACTAATGCCACTTTTGAATATGCTTATTTAAGATATTATATTAACAATTAATTGATCGTTGTAGATGTATTTACAATCAAATAACCAAGATTTATTTTCTATTGTGTAACGAAGTACTTGATGTCTACTTGTCCAATGACAAACACAGCTTCAAACTAATGCCACTTTTGAATATGCTTATTTAAGATATTATATTAACAATTAATTGATCGTTGTAGATGTATTTACAATCAAATAACCAAGATAAATTTTCTATTGTGTAACGAAGTACTTGATAGGCCATAATGGTTTAGTATACAAATTATCCGTTCAATTTGTAAACACGGTTAATGCTGTCAACACATAATTTAGCTGCTGTATCACATCGGTAAAAATACTCAAAAGCAGAAAAACGGAAACTTGAAGAAACGTCAAGTCCATCTATCTGGAACATGAAGAAAACTAAACGTCTAAGCAAACTGAAATCGCGTATATCTACCCATTGTAATCAGAGGCAATGTTCTTATTCGGTGAGAAAGTTGAATTTAGGAAAGACCATGAACTAAAAAAATATAGCTCCACAGCTTATATTGAGCGTTTAAAGAAGAGACTGGAACAAGAAGACCTTCATTAGGCCACCAAAAAATACCAATTACCGGGAAGAAGTCATGCTGGTATTGTGTATTGCATGCACTGTCTTGGTAGAGTTAGAATGAATAAATGAGATTGTGAATGCCCGCTACAGAACAATGCTGCATGATTAAAGATATATTATTATGTTATCTAAATCATGGTGTTTTTTTTTATCTTTGAAAAGCAACCCCCACCTACTTCTACGAAGTTCATGGTTGGGATTTCAGGACGACTTTTTAAGTTTGACCCTGTGCTGCGGAAGCATGGTTACAAAGCTTTAAGATTTATATGTGAGTTCCTTCCTACCAGAGTTGTTCAAATAGAGTGTACGAAACGGACTTATGTTATTTGGATAAACACCATATGGTTCATATTAAGATCTAGTCAAGCGTCAATTAAGGTGAAAATGGTCAAATTAAGAATAAACCATAACCGACATGTGCATGTCTATGTAATCAGTTTTTTTTAGGTTTTAACTTCACGTAGCCTTAGTGAGAAATAAGTATTAGAAATCTGTAGATAATGTCCAATATCATATTGACTTTAACCAAACCAACTGTTTATTAACATAGGCTTCCTTATTCTGTGATTATTACAAGTGCCATTCTTGACACATACAATTTTTCTTCTTTTACAAGAATTGTATTCTTATTAATAATAGGTGTCTCCAAGCAAACATGATACAACATGTATTTACTTGACTTTTTTCTTAACGTAGAAATTAAAGGGAAAAAAGTCCAATATTATTTATTTAAAAAATGTAAAATATCACCTGGTAATTATTTATTTATATAATTGATTAATCGTATGATTAAGATGAACTAAACACAACTTTTTCTCGCCTTTAAAATGTGACACTGACTGTTGTACTCAAACTTTATTCAAATGAACGTTACATTATTCACGGAGAACACGCCATTCGTTTTGTCAATCAAAGCAATACTTTTTAGACTGAAACACTGATAACCATTCTTAGCTGTTTTGTATAAAACATATTAAACATCTTTTTATTGCTTTTGTGTTTATACAATTGATTGCTTTATTGTACTTACAAATCCACGCCGGGTATGCGGATACTTTGATAACAGATAGCACTTCGATAACAGAGAACAACAAAAGCCACGCGCGAGAGGAAAGTTCTTCAGCTTTTTTGCATTTATGTTCTGTTGATTTGGTTTTCAGACACGGTGCACTGTTTGGTCTATAAATGAAATAGCACTTCGTATTTCGAAGGAAGAAATGCTCAGAAAAACGGTGGATTCTATAATAAAAAAAAACAAGAGGGCCTGAAAGGCCCAAAGTCGCTCACCTGAGAAAGAAAGGAACTGCACAAATGTTCTGACCAAGTTTCATGAAGAGTGAACTATAAATGTAACATTAAGAGTGCTAACAAGGTTTTACTATAGCCATATTAGGATAATTTCTCCGACCCCTGGCGGACATGTTTTTCAACAGACCGGAACTATTTTCGAACTGATCCTAGATATCATTAAAACAAAACGTCTGACCAAGCGTTATGACGATTGGAAAAATATAGTATAAACAAGTTTTTACTATGGCCATATAAGGAAAAATGCCCCGCCTCCTGGCGGCCATGCTTTTTAACCAACAGGAACTATTTTCGAATTCGTCCAATATATTATTGGAACAAATCTTCTGACCAAGTTTCACTAAGATAAGACAATAAATGTGGTGTCTAGAGTGTTTACAAGGTTTTACTATAGTAATGCATAGCCATATAGGGAAAAATGCCCCGCCCCATTGCGGCCATGTTTTTCAAGCAACCGGAACCATTTTCGAACACTTTCAAGATATCAGTAGAACACATGTTCTGACGAAGTTAAATGAAGATTGGACAATAAAAGTGACTTGAGAAGTGTTAACAAGGTTTTACTATAGCAAAAATGCACCGCCCCCTGGCGGCAATGTTTTTCAACCAACCAATACCTTTTTTGATCTCTTCCAATATATAATTGGGACAAATCTTCTGACCAAGTTTCATGAAGATAAGACAATACATGTTGCCTCTAGAGTGTTAACAAGGTTTTACTATAGCCATATATATAGCCATATAAGGGAAAATGCTCCGCCCCCTGATGGCCATGTTTTTCAACAGACCAGAACCATTTTTGAACTTATCCAAGATGTCATTGGGACGTATGTTCTGACGAAGTTTCATGAAAATCAAACCATAAATTTAGCCTCTATGGTGTTAACAAGGTGTTAGAATAGCCATATTAGAAAAAAATGCCCCGCCCAATGGCGGCAATATTTTTAAACAAACTGGAACCGTTTCGACAACGTCCCAATCGGAAAAATCTTCGGACCAAGTTTCATGAAGATCGGACAATAAATGTGGTCCCTAGAGTATAAACAAGGTTTTACTATAGCCATAAAAGGAAAATTGCCCCGCCCCCTGGTGGCCATGTTTGTCAACAAACTGGACGCATTGTTGAACTCGTCCAAGAAATCATTGGGACAAATCTTCTGACCAAGTTTCATGATTATCGGACAATAAATATGGCCTCTAGAGTGTTAACAAGGCAAATATTGACTCCGCACTACAGAAAAAGGACGATCACAAAAGCTCACCATGAGCTAAAAAAACGATAAAATTCCATCGATAATCAGCATGAGATGGATGATCAGTACATATTTCAACAAATTAAAAATTACTTGGAAATTAACCAAGAACGTGCTTACTTTTCAAAAAAAAGATCAATACAGTATATCCATTAATGTTAAAGCACGTTACATTTTAGTTTACTAACGTATTGAGAAAAATCAAATGTTAAAAGAGTCGGATGCCAAATTTTCATGGACACTTCTTTACCTTATCATCTCAATGACAATGGCACTTCTATTCCCGATAAGTCGACACTTTTTACCAGATATAACACACTTTTTTTAGTGAAATGCAGAGTTCGCTAAGGAATACTGTTAAAGTAAGCAGCAATTAATACAAATGTATATATTGAAGTAAATTAAAGAGAGCGCCGATGGCGTTGAAAGTATATTTGCAAGATACAGGGAAGTTTCTACTGAAGTAAATGTTAAAGGATTAGTTGTCTGAAAATGTAAAAGGCAGTCAAAAATATTTTTTTATGAACAACAAGACTTTTGCCAAGCAATAAAAGTCCCCTACATCGCATGAAGCAGTAATATAATTGTCTCCCTTTGTTTTCAAGGGACGTAATTCTTGTACGTTTGCCTTGTAGGTGGTAATTTTCTAAAAATAACTCTTCTTTGCCAATAACAAAACTGTTTTACGACCAAAATTTGTTTAAGCTTCTAAGAACGTTTTTTCACGTAAAACGGTCTTTGAAAATTTCACGAAAAATGTTGTAAGCAATATTCTTGGAAGAAAATGTTAGAAAACAGTTTTCAAATGAAAAAAATGTAAGAATTACGAAATATTATATTTAATATCTACCGGTATTTCGTCTGCCCATAATCAGGGAAGGCTTGGAAAGGGGCAAACGTTCCCCTGTGATTTTGAAATGCGGTATAATTAAAGCCTATTTGCGTAGCTAAATAGACTAAAAACGAATTACCAAAATATTTTCTTATCCCTTTGGAATATGATTGTGATTTTGTATAAATGTGAAAGATAAATGTGAAACTAATTCGA
This sequence comes from Dreissena polymorpha, assembly GCF_020536995.1. NCBI lineage: Eukaryota > Metazoa > Mollusca > Bivalvia > Myida > Dreissenidae > Dreissena > Dreissena polymorpha. The sequence continues at coordinate 44,021,431 of NC_068355.1, read as the reverse complement.
TATGTCTGATGCGTACAGTCTAAATGACCATATATTTTCCAGTTTTCGAGTCACCCAACCGCCGGATCCTCGCATATAACACGAGCTTAAACTATTTTAACTAACGTTCTTTGTAGCGAAACAGTTGATCTAAAGCATGCATAGTTTTGTCCGTATAAAGGTATTAAGGCCATTTACTTACGTATTAGATAGCATGTCATGAAACATCACCCTGCTAAAACTGCTACTTAGAGATACATATCAGCAGAGATTAAGGTCCGAAATTCTTTTAACTCAACCAATAAAGAGATTAAGAATCAGGTGAATCGCGATTCGAGCTTACGTTAAAAATAAGTGCTCCATATAAGCAGAGCTCAAGATAAATGAGTTTTCAATTCTCTTACTAATTTTGTGGCTACGGATTGTCTTGACGATGCGATTCTAATGAGCACCAATGACATATGATTTTATGAAGAACAAATAATAATATTAATAATAGGAATGTAATTTTTGAAAACGAACAACGCCATTGGTTATATTTCACGTGTGTTTATAAGTAAGTTATGCATAGATTCCCAATGTGTCGCGCTTGACTATGAACATTTCTTCGTACTTCAATATGTATGGTAAGAATAACCGTAATATACATTAATGCATTTAAGGTGGTAGATAAAACTCGGTTATCAGAGTGCCCGATTTTTTGAAAGTCTCTGTTATCCGAATTGTCCTTTATCGTGTATGAAAATGTCTGCAACGTCATGAATACAACCTATTAAAACATGCTCTACCTTCGTTTATATATCATTGAATCTATCAAATTTCTATGTTTCAAGCACAGTGATTATTCTACATTCTGGAATATCAAACCATTTCTTGAAATATTTCTAAGTAGTTTTATTTTATTGCAATGTTTACTGTTCATCCAGTTCATGCTGTTTTAAGACCGAATTTTCTATTTTTGGGGCAAAAATCTACCATTCTTCCGTGATTTGGTTGCTTCTCAAAAGAAAATGATACATCATTTATAAACTCGACCATGTGCCTTGTCTAAATCAAAGCGCTGAAGGCACTGAAGTTCTTCTCTATTGCATAATCTTTGACGCAACTCAGTTTTCAAAATTATGTTATAGCTTATTATATAGCAAGTTTGAAATGAACACAACCCATTCAAATTTATAAAGAGTGTGTCTTAAAGCACAGATCGAGATGTGTGTGCACTGTTTATCCACATATTTATGTTATAGAGAAAACTTAGACACAATAACAAAAATATGTCTCTTTTTTCGCAATTGGTTGCTGCACTGGCAACCATCCTTAGAATAACAAGCCAAGAATCATGTACATGTTGTGTTATGTGTATTTAATACTTTATTCATTTTCTTTAAATTATTGAGCAACAATTTTGCCGACATGACAGACTTTTAATGCAGCATGTCATGTTGTGAGCCGGAATTGAATCATTTCCTAGGCCTAATTAATCCACAGTCGCCAATTTGTATACTATGTTTAATTGGATTGAGTTGTTCAAGCTTTGAAAAATTGCCCTGCTTTTTAGCCCAACTGTAACCCACGTTTGAAATAGAGTTTCCTGGGCTTAAATCTATTGGCCCCAGGCTAACAGGCAACCACTAAACCTGTAAGTTATTCATGATGTAAGATCTGACAGTGTATTGAACTCATTCAATTTGCAAGTCTGAAGACATTACAGGGACATTTCCACGTCTTGTTAAATTGACAAAATTAAACGATTTAATAATTTGGAGAGTTCTGTTGTTGTCGTTATATATTTTTTCATACTACGAGGATTACTTATATAAAGTATAAAATACATCTCTCATTCTATGAGCACGGATGGCCGAGTGGTCTAAACGATATACTTTTATTGAAGGGGTCAGTGGTTCGAGCCCAGTTGAGGTTAACTGTTTTTTCTTTAATTTTATTCTTTTTTTTTTAATGGAGCTTATAAGATCCAATGTTTACATTTATCAATATTAAGCATTAAATGACAAACTGTGGAATGGTCCCTTTTAAATGTTTACTAAAAATGCCACAAGGTAAAAATTTAGAACGCATTGTTGTTGTTGTTTTATTTAAAAGTGATTTGCCTTGTCAGCGAGGTTACTTTGAAGTTATTATCACTTGTATCCTTTTTTTCAAATCATTAATAGAAAAGATAATTTAAGCTTCATTTTGGAAAAAAACAGGGCTTAATGCATATGCATTAATTGTCAACCCCGTACCAGAAAAACACTATTAAATCAGAAAGTGTCCTCCTTGATTAGCTTGTGTGCATTGCACAGGCTAATCAGTGTGCACAGGCTAATCAGGGACACCACTTATTTGACATGCATTAAGCCCCGTTTTCCCAGTAAGCAGCCAATATGTACAGATTTCAATGACAAACTGGCCAATGTCGTCCCACAAGCTGTTAAACACTATTGATAACATACACACACTGCTGTTTGCAGTGTAACAGTGGTAGAGTATAAACAAGCAGATGTGGTTATCATTCCTAGCGTAGTTAACAGCAGACTGACTTGCAACGCACACTCATAACCTTAGTCCTTCGCAAGCGAAGAACAACGAGAGCGCCGATGGCGTTGAAAGTCTATTTGCAAGATACAGGGAAGTTTCTGCTGAAGTAAATGTTAAAGGATTAGTTCTCTGAATTAAAATGTAAAAGGCTATCAAAAAGATTTTTTTATGAAGAGCAAGACTATTGCCATGCAATAAAAGTCCCCTACTTATCATGAAGCAGTTATATAATTGTCTCCCTTTATTTTTAAGGGTCGTAATTCTTTTAAGTTTGCCTTGTAGATGGTAACTTTCTAAAAATAAAAATAATAGAATCCCAATATTTCTAAGGTCACTCGCTTTTGCCAATAACATAATTGTTTTACGAACGAAATTTGTTTAAGTTTCTAAGAACGTTTTTTCACGTAAAACGGTCTTAGAAAAAGTCACTAAAAACGATGTAAGCAATGTTCTTGGAAGAAAATGTTAGAAAAAAAAATCTAAATGAAAAATGGTGAGAATAAAGTAATAAAATAGTAAATATCTATTTCGTCTGCCCAAAATCAGGGAAAGCTTTTAAAAGGACAACCCTTTCCCCTGTGATTTTGAAATGCGTTATAAAAAAGTCTATTTGCGTTGCAAATAGACTAAAAACTAATCTGTAGGATATAACTTTTAAAAATCTGAGGAACTTACATCTCGTGCGAGGCTTTGTTTTTCTCTGTTATCAAAGTGCCATCGGTTATCGAAGTATCCGCATTACCATGGTGAAATCGTTTGCATTAACACATCATTTAATGCACCTGATGCAAATTGTGTATATTATATCTTCATTTTTTTGCATTTTCCAGTAATCGGTGAAAAATATGAGGTTTTTTTTTTAAACGTCTTAGTAAATTCTTTCACTTAATATTTAATAAATTTTCTTACAAATTAAGTTGTTTATTTTAATGATATAAACACGAAATAAACTATACATATAAGTTTAAAATAGATGTTTAATTGTGGTTTAGTGAAATTGATTTAAGATGATCCTAAGACGTTTCTGAAATATGGATATGAAATATTTCTGAAATATGGATTGATATGTATTATATAAACACAACATTAGCAGATCTAGTTGTAAATATCCAATGGGAATCGGTATAAAGTACGATCCACGAGTAGCAATACAAAGGGATCATCATCTTATTATTACTCGTATACCTCGCACTAAGTGAAAACATGCAAAACCAATAAAATCATGACGTCATTGAAGGAATGTTTAAATCTGAAAGACATCACTTGCTGCCTGCAGCTCAGAAATATTACCAAAATAAATTATTTCTTCTCGATGGTCAAACATCTTGATTAAAAAATGTAGTGACAATATAAGAGATCAAACATATATATCGACATTATATATCGACAAATAATCATGAAGATGAAATTCAAAGCTAGGGTTTGATTGACGGCCATCGCAACAAAAATTATAGTTTAACATTTAATAAATTGATCCATCGTTCAATAATGCGACTTCATCTAGGTTGTGAAATGTTCAACTAATGTCATCAGTCCTAGCCGAATGCGTATTACTACCATAAACAATTTACTTAGCATACGGGATCGTCCTACATAAGTGCTTTCGTAAGTTTTCTCCCTACTTTGATTGTAAATATTTTCTTCACCGGAAATAAACAGATGCGCATGTGTACATGACGGAAATTACGCACTTGTGCTAATTGAACGCTGAACGGCATCATACTAATTACTGGTTCGCGAATGTTGTCGGACAATTTTATGTTGCGTTATGTTATGTTTATATATTTATATAGGTATTATCAGGATTAGGTTTGACTTACAAAACCATGACAATACAATTGACTCTCTTTGATTTCTGTCAGAAATGTTTTAATGTTTGCCATTTCTGCCAAAACACAACATACCCGCGCCGTTCAAGCACTGTGGTCAAAGTAAAAAAAAATAATATGGTAAATTCTTTTATCTCGGTATGATTTCCAAAGAGAATGTAACATTTGAAAGCCGCATATTCTTTACAATCAAAGTACTGACAGTACTGGTGTGACGATGCTTTTGAAGAGGATGGATATAAAGCATCAATTTAAGTAGATTTACATCATCACAATTGTGTATGTGGGTACGAAAAAAAATTTGGTACGAAAATTTTGGGTACGAAAACATTATTCCAAAAAAAAATTGGTAACGAAAAAAAAATAAAGTACGAAAAAAATGGGTTAAAAAAAATTGGGTATGAAAAAAATTGTGGTACGAAAAAAAATGGGAACAAAACAAAAATTGGGTACAAACAAAAATGGGTACGACAAATTTTTGCTACGGAAAAAAATGGGGGTACTTGGACGTAGTACTCCTGGGGAACTTGACCCACAATCGCCCATTCTTTGCCCTTTCAGTCAAACATTGGATAAGTAACTTGAAGGCAATAGTATGAATACACATTTATGGCGTACCATTTGGGTCGCTAGTCAACAAGACCTAGAAGGTTAAAAGAGAAATGTACTTTTACGTACATTTTTTTTGTATTTCGACGTACATTATTGTAATTCGACGTTCAGTCTTTACTGACTTGAGTGTAAGCCAATCAGAAGACGCCTTACATCTGTTGTTTTTAGAGATATTTGACAATGAACATTATTATTATTATCATGCCCCCCCCCCTTCGAAGAAGAGGGGGTATATTGTTTTGCACATGTCGGTCGGTGTTTGTCGGTCGGTCAGTCCACCAGATGGTTTCCGGATGATAACTCAAGAACGCTTACGCCTAGGATCATGAAACTTCATAGGTACATTGATCATCACTTGCAGATGACCACTATTGACTTTCAGGTCACTACGTCAAAGGTCAAGGTCACAGTGACTCGAAATAGAAAAATGGTTTCCGGATGATAACTCAAGAATGCTTAGGCCTAGGATCATGAAACTTCATAGGTACATTAATCGTGACTGGCAGATGACCTCTATTGATTTTCAGGTCACTAGGTCAAGGTCACAGTGACTTGAAACAGTAAAATGGTTTCCTGATGATAACTAAAGAATTCTTATGCCTAGGATCATGACACTTCATAGGTATATTGATCATGACTGGCAGATGACCCCTATTGAGTTTAAGGTCACTAGGTCTAAGCCACTGTGATTCGAAATAGTAAATGGTTTCCGGATGATAGCTAAAGAATGCTTACGCCTAGGATCATGAAACTTGATAGGTTCATTGATCATGACTGGCAGATGACCCCTATTAATTTTCAGGTCACTAGGTCAAAGGTCAAGGTCACATTGACTTGAAACAGTAAAATGGTTTCCTGGTGATAACTCAAGAATTCTTACGCCTAGGATCATGAAACTTCATAGGTATATTGATCATAACTGGCAGATGACCCCTATTGATTCTCATGTCACAAGGTCAAAGGTCAAGGTCACATTGACAAAAAACGTATTCACACAATAGATCTTTCCCGGAAAAGCACGAGTTTAGAAAAACCCACTAATCACCCCGGTACAAACAACGCTGGTCCATTAAATCAACCAATGATAGCTTACTTTAAATTATAACGGTTGATACGGTGTGTGATTTTGAAAGGATTATAAATGGGTCATGTTTATTTGTACTAGTAGATTTGTGGGTTTTTCCAAAATGATGCTATTTCCGGGATACATATATTGCTGCCACTACAACTGACAGCCCATATGGGGGCATGCGTGTTTTACAAACAGCCCTTGTTATTTATACCAAACTATGCAACTATCGACCGCTAACTAATAGATATTGAGCGTATAAATTGAACATTATTATAATTATTTATACCAAATTATGCGACTATCGACCGCTAACTCAAAGAAAGTGTGCGTATTTATTGACCTGGCATGGCGGAATTAACCTCTGACTTATGCAAATAATGGTTTACACAAAATACAACCAAACAGGGCAGGTTATTATACATTTTTAATCCCGTAATCGTTTGTATATCGTTGGGAATTTCCTACACAGTAATGCGCTGGACCTTGATATTCCGCTCCGCATGGTCAATAAATACTAACAATATGCTTTATAATTTTAACTCTAAACAAGAGGACCATCATGGCCCTGAATCGCTCACCTGACTAACCAAATACAATCCCAACCCAGATTTAATCAAGATAAACATTCTGACCAAATTTCATAAATATTGGATGAAAACTGTGACCTCTACTGTCTTCACAAGGTTTTTCTATTATTTGACCTAGTTTTTTACCTAGTGACCTAATTTTTGACCCCAGATGACCCAAATACAATCCCAACCCAGATTTCATCAATATAAACATTCTGACCAAATTTCATAAAGATTGGATGAAAACTGTAAAGTCTATTATCTATACAAGGTTTTTCTATTATTTGACCTTCTGACATAGTTTTTGACCTAGTGACCTAGCTTTTGACCCCAGATGACCCAAATAGAATCCCATCCCCAGATTTTATCAAGATAAACATTCTGACCAAATTTCATATAGATTGGATGAAAACTGTGACCTCTACTGTCTACACAAACAAATTGTTGACGGTTTTTCTATTATTTGACCTAGTGACCTAGTTTTTTTTACCTCAGATGACCCAAATACAATCCCAACCCAGATTTCATCAAGATAAACATTCTGACCAAATTTCATAAAGATTGGATGAAAACTGCGACCTCTATTGTCTACACAAGGTTTTTCTATTATTTGACCTAGTTTTTGACCTAGTGACCTTAATTTTTGACCCCAGATGAGGCAAATACAATCCCAACCCAGAATTAATCAAGATAAACATTCTGACCAGATTTCATAAAGATTGGATGAAAACTGTGACCTCTACTGTCTACACAAGGTTTTTCTATTATTTGACCTAGTGTTTAACCTAGTGACCTAGTTTATAATCCCAGATGATCCAGATACAATCCCAACCCAGATTTAATCAAGAAAAACATTCTGACCAAATTTCATAAAGATTGGATGAAAACTGTGAACTCTACTGTCCACACAAGGTTTTTCTATTAATTTACCTAGTTTTTGACCTAGTAACCTAGTTTTTGACCCCAGATGACCCAAATACGATCCCAACCCAGATTTCATCAATATAAACATTCTGACTAAATTTCATAAAGATTGGATGAAAACTGTGATCTCTACTGTCTACACAAACAAATTGTTGACGGACACACGCATGCACGCACATACGGACGCCGGACATCACACTGTCACATTAGCTCACCATGTCACTTCGTGACAGGTGATCTAAAAAGGTTACCTTGAATCTTCTTCAAATGGGTATTTAATCTATTTCTATGCATTAAATACTCAGAACTTCTTTGTAAAATGTTGTGTGTTTTTTTCAATTTTGATATTTTTATTTATTTTGTCCTTAATTAAAAAAGAGATTTTAAACATTTATTATGAGTAAATCTGAAGGAAAAGCGGCTCATGAGACAAGTGTTTTGATCGGCTGTAAAGAAAATTTGTACGTTGAAGTACAAATTGTACTTAGATGTACAAATATATACTTCGAAGTGTATTTCATTTTGTACGTGAAATACATGTGATCAAAGCTGGGAAAATCAGTCTTGTGTTCAAAAAATCACATTTTGACTTTTTTGAAATTTTAGATTCTCTAAACATTGTAGTTCACAAAAATGATATAGATTTTTTATTTATCACATTCAAATCAAATTTTATGACCTTCCAAAGTGACAAACCCTACATTTTACTGTCACAAAAAGTTATCATTTAATACAAAAAAACAACTAAAACATTTTCTCAAACAACAAGCAAACTGTTTTATTAAAACAATAATCTTTCTGACATCAAATACATAATTATAATGCAATAAACTGACAACAGCATTATGGACATTTAAAATGTACCTTTTGTGTTGCTATGGTAACCGATCTACATGGTAATAATCACCAGAGCAAACAATCACGCCTTTTATAAATATATGAATTGCATTATCAATCAAGTGTTTGTTTAAAGGCGAAAACAATATAAATTGCACTGTTTTTGTAACTAGTAAAACAATAACAATCAATTTTTTTTTGTTCCATGTACAATTTCCTTTTTAATTCAGTTACATGTGTATTCAAGTATAATGTAACCTCAAACACAACAGAATGGATAAAACAGCATTGAAAACTGTTGGTTGAAAGTACACTTGGATACTAAATGTTTCAGTGAATGTAATAATGATTATTAATCATCATTTCTGACATTATAAAATAAACAATATTTTTTTACATATCAATTGTTTTGTTACTATGGAAACAACGAAGAAAACAAACAAAATTATAGGATTTTCATGGTAAAACATAAATATTCACATTGATTTTTTTCAAGTTTTTCGGAAAGGCAGTCTGTGTCCATAAGGTGAAAAAAAAAGGAAAGTAACACTGAATAATTGATTTTTGTTTAGTGAAAATGATATGTAAAAAGCTTGAAAAACATGCTTGTGCAATAAGAACAACTAACTATTGTATTGAACACTTCAAAACCTGTAACAACTAACAGATTTAGCAATCATATACATGTACATGTATTGGCTTTCCTCAAAATAAAAGGTTTTTGCACTGTTTGGGGGAAAATAAATCACCCAATATCTTGGCCAAAATAAACACTGAAACATGATGTATGTAATTGTTGTGGCATGATCAGAGAAGATCAGTTGTGCATCTTAATGCATCTTCTGTTTTGGGGGGGCATAGTCTGAGTCTGTTTTTTGTCGCTTACCAGTAGCGGGTTTTAGGACATGTCAAGTTTTTGGCTTCATCTGTGCGACAGAATTCACGTATGTGTTCAAATAAGTACCACTGACGGTCTAGATCAAGCCCTTTAGCAAACATTTCTTTTGGCAGGTCGTCACAGCTCACATTAACATTAACTTTCGAAACCTTCCTGAGAGTGATTCTGACTACTGGTGAATCACTAAATTCCCTGCACTCCCACAACAACCGGATGATCTGCTGACACATGGAATTGGTGAAATTTGGCGACATTCTTTATGGAGTTAAAAAATGTTGAAAGGTTATCCTTCCAACCGTAGAAAACAACAGGATTGGAAGTGTCCCCCACAAACTGGGGAATGTTATGGCCCGTCCTTGACAATAACCCCACAGACGCCCTGACATCAATGTTTCTGCATTGAAGTTTCTGTATCAAGAATAAAGATTACCATTTAATAATGAAACAAATGCAAAATATAGTTTCCCTATTATCAAACTATTATTTTGTTGTTGTTGTAAAAAAACTTAGTATGTCCTACTAACATTAAGCTTTAAGTGTGATGCTTCTGTGTAAACCTGAAATGTTGAAAAATCAGTTTTAAAAAGGTCAGGCTACAATTTAGAATATGTATGTTTGTAGTAATTGACTGACTTATTTTTTTTTACTCATTTCAATATCTTATTTAAGAGATTTTTCCTTTTGGGATTGATATCAGAGTAAAAAAGTAAATTTTAACATTTTCACTACGAATCAACACGCTTCACAATTTTGTAATTGCATTACTGCAAACAAATATTTTTACAACAGTTATAGCTAAATTAATTTCTCAACACTGAAAAAAGCTATAAGAAACACAATAACTAAGGGCTTGTTATTACCTACAAGAACTCTCCACAGAAGGTACCAGATGACTATGTTGTTTTGATTTTGGCCACAACAGTTGTCACACTGAAAGTCAGAGCATGCTGTTCGCCAAGACCGTATGTTTTGAAGTAGTGGTGAACCTGGCTCAGACCACAGCATTTGCACCTTTACCATATGACTGGCCTTCGTCTGCTTTGCTGTGAAACAGAAGACTTATAAATAAACCGTAATAACTTAATAGAGATACTCAAATAGTTCTTTTTTTCCAATTAATTAATAGGTGGTTTGAAACATTGAGATAATGCATGGTTACTGTCTTATGATAAAATATTGATATTATTATTAGACGAGAATGATATCCTCCAGACCACACATGCACACACACGCACACTCACAGACATTAAAAAGTAAATAATGGGTAGTTGATTACATTTTGACTGATTCAGTTTGTGGATAACAATGATAACTTTTTAAAATACCAGATCATTCACAGCTGATTCCAAACACCTCACACTTTTCATTAGATAAATCATTTAGAAACGAAGTGTCCTTGTCTTGCGAAATTTCATATGGAATAGTGTTAGCTGTTGTTAGTAAATTGAGCCATGATATTTAAAGTTTAAATTTAAATCTGCCACCATTTCTTGTAAACAATTCAGTTGTTATCGTACAATTTACTTCCGGGTCAAACTTGCGAGTCGCGAAAATTAAGTACAAAGCCAAAATACACATATATCTTTCACTTACCTATTTTATTATTGTGGAAATATCATTTCCGAACCTTCTTCGATCGAAATCATCCAAAATTACTCGATGTCACTTTGATTTAAAGTGTTAAATAGTCATTGACAATGTACACTACGAGATGTGTGCTGTGTGTCATTCAAGGGGAATAATTTGAAATATAAACATGGATTACAAACCACCAATTTTGCCAGTGTTTAAAGGACATATTGACCTTATCGCGATGACGTCACAAAAGGGGCAGTCCCTTAGCGACGGTGAAAACAATGCCCTAGATACGGTCGATTTACTACGCTGATTGAGCACCTCTGCTGATATTTCGTCAATTGCATTCCTATTGGGAAGTCGATAGGTAATTAAATGTCCTGTAATTGGTTTTTAAAATGTCTTTTGACTATTATGAAGGGTTAGATTGCACTTCGAAAGCCCGATATGATCAGAAAATAAAACTTATTGGACTTAATGAATGTCCGTACAAATTGCAAGCTGGATGTTGGAAAAATATCCTTGTATCCTCGAGTCACCTGTTTCGGTCGATGTAACAAATAATCGAAAAAAATCAGATTAAATAAAGTGAAGTCGGCAAAATAAAAAATACGTACAGGAAGACTTATTCAATCTCCATTAATTCGTGTATCGATATCGATCAATTGCTTCCCCTTTTTTCCGTAACACCGAGATTCGGCCATGACAGCATACGAGGAAAGTTGTGTACTGCGTCACCTGTTTCGGTCGATTGACCCCAGACCTCAATATTTCGACGGGGGTTGTTCCAAAACTTATATAAAAAATCAGGAATGACTAACAAGCCTATTGAAAAGTTCTTAAACCGGCTTTGATGTATTTTTTTGTTCATATCAGCAACAATTTAACAGTTTATACAGTCATGGAATGTCTGTATTCAGAATAACAGCAGGGTGTAAATAATATTAGCAACTATATAGACAATGGATATAATACATGATGATCTGGTTGTGAGATCTTCAACAAAAAGCAGAAATACATATAACTTAAAGAAAAACAGCATCAAAGAAATAGTTGGAATTAAAGACAGCTACTCTTCCACTGCCATGTGAATGGACAGCAGAAGCGATCACCTCTTCTCACAACTCTTTGCGGACAACAAAACTGTAAATGTGTCCAGTGACCACATTTCTCTACATCACACTGTGCCCATTTTGTAAATATGAGTGACACACAATTGGTCAATTCGATAGGCTGGAACCTTCCACAAACACAACACTTTTCATCATCCTCATCATCAGTTAAACTAAAATCACTGCAGTCGGAGACTGGAAGGATTTGAAGTCCAGATGGGCCTGGGTTGGGATTATCCTGCAGTTTGGACACTTTCGGTATTTTATACAGTTTTTCTGTTATTGTAGCAGATACTTTTCTCTTTTTTTTATTGTTGGTTTTTTTTTTCACAATTTTTGCCTGATCTGTACTTAAATTGACATTTTTGTGGTGGTCCTCAATTTTTTTGACAGTGATTTCTTCAGTGATGGCCTTTCCACCAACAATTGTACTTAGATCTCTCCTCTGTTTAATACTGTCCACTGATTTCATTTAAATGCAGTCCATTTTCTTCATAAAAAAATCATGTTGACATGTATCTGAGCCATTGACAGTCAATTCCTGTACATCATGCAACTCTATGGGCTCTGCATTACATGGAGATGGACCTTTAGATTTATATACTGTTGCTGGTTTGAACTGGGCAGAATCTACTGCAGTGGGATTGAATGGGAAAATACCTGATTTCTGAAATGCTGACTTGAGGTTATCAGGGGACAAAGTATGAGTATATGCCTTACATGCCAGAGAGCAGATGTTGTACCTCGTAATTCTGGACGAAGGATTGTGACGCATGAACTTGTGGCATTCAGAGTTGAAAATTCGCTGGTAAGGGCCGAAACAACCAACATCCAGGGGCTGTAAAATATGGCTGGTGTGGGCTGGCAGTACAAACAATATGATGTTATGCTCTTTTGCCCAGTTTATCAAAGGCAAAGAGATGTGGGACTTGTGGCCATCATACAATACCAATATTGGTTGGTCCTTGTCTCTTCCCTGCACATATTTGAGAAAGTGGTTTTGAAGGTAACTTTCAAACACTTCTCTGTTTGACCATCCTGTGGGAGTAACTGTACCTTCAGCTCCAGGTGTTCGTCCTTCCAGCAGTTCCTCCCTCATGCGTTCCCCTTTGAATACAAAATATGGTGGTATTTGTGCTCCCAAAGCATTCCCACACCCAATAACAGTGGTAGTAGCTGTTCTAGCTGATGTTATAGCTGGTGTTGTGGTTTCCCTGCAGCCAACTACGAATGGTGGAGAATGTTCTGTTTGTAGGCCTTTCTCATCAACATTATAAATATGTTGTGGTTTGTCCATCAAACTGTGTTTATGTAGAACATTTTCGAGTTCTTTGAAATAGGTGGTCACTACCTCTTGGCTGGTTGCTTTAGCCCTAGCCAACGACAAAGCTCTTGGTTTCGAAACGTTAAGTTCTGGCCACCGTTTCATAAAACTTTCAAACCACTTCATGGAGAAGGGATGTTCTTTGTCGCGTTTGTGTAGGCAAACCGCATATTCTGACGCCATGTTCACAACTTCCATCCGAGTGTAGCCATAACCTACACTAGCCATAAACTTTAAAAGGTCAACAAACATGGCTTCTTCTTCTTGGGACAGAACGGGAGAGGGTACTGATGAAATCACTTCTGGATCAACTCTTCCCCTTACCCTCTGTCTAAGTGAAGTAGTTGGCACACCAAATTGAATGGATGCCCTACACACTGACATCTGCTGTTCCTTGACAGCTCTAAATGCATTCGTCATTGCAGTTGGGGAATACAGCCTGTATTTTAAGGATGACTTGACCGGATACTTGACAGGATATGACTGAAAATACAGAGCAGAAATGGTATTAAGACCAATCTTTTTTATTTTTGGCATTTTCAGTATCATTAAATTTGATTACAAGTTCTTTTATATAATTCACAAATCACTTAATATAGTTTTTTAATCACAAGCTGAAGTGTCCTGATGCAAAGGTCTGCTATTTTATTGTTAGAAAATATAAGTTGATGAAACTTTGCGAACGCCCCTTGTACCGCCATTTTGGATTTTAACCACATGACAGTCACGTGACTTTGACAGCAGACGCCAAAATCTTCCCTCTACATACTCGGAACTGTCAATATCGGATTTTCTACATGTTTATGTTCATTTTATAAAACGAGCAGAAAAAGTAATAGCAAAAATGATAAAAATATCAATGGTTATAAATTCAGATCGGAATACTTACTTGTTTCGTTCTCATTTTCGAAAAAAAATGCGACTAGCAGTCTGTGTTGATACTTTCTATATACACACAAAACGATGACGTCATACGTAACTTTGATAGAGCGCACGCGCGAAAAATCTGCGATCGACCGAAATAGGTTACCGACCGAAACAGGTGACTGGACGATAGATGTTGATGTAATGAGTATTGTCGTTCTTTTCAGGGTTCATTCATCTTCGAACATTATAATTATATTTCTACTATGACAATTTATCATGCTAATGTGAAGCTGTAAAATACGTAGGGACATCTGGTACATGACTTACTGAAAGCCTTAGTTGTGTTCATTGTAATGAGTACGAGTTACAAATATTAAAATTAACACACATATATCTGTATAAATATTTGTTTATAAAACATTATTTACCCCCGTTGCTGTCAAACGTAATTTCTTTTTTATGATGTCGATCGTTTATTGTCGTAACATTAAATCTTAATACGGAATGACGTCTTTTTAATTAACTGATACACGCTAAATACGTTACTTGTTTTTTTACGTAAATTTTATAATTATTAAATACTTTAATAAATTAATCGGGCTAGTATCTTTACGGTATAAATTTCTGATAATCTAAATTGGACATGACTTTATATTTGACCATATGTCACATATCTAATTAAAGCAACTGTTAAGTACATCGGCGTTAATTATCCATCCAAGTGACTGCTTAATACTACCAGAAAGAGGAGAAATGGCGGCATCTATCGTGTTAAATGACACTGTCTGGACCACCCAGTGTGGTTTATGATACCTTTTTGTCAGTTAAGTTTGGACTATATTTGATCAAAACGAGATAATCGGATTATGCAAAACAAAGGGGCAATTAAACACCAGAATACAAAAGCTTACACGATTTTAACTGATGCGAACAATCAAATGAAAAATATTGCATTTAATTTAATTAAATGTTTATTTAAGGTGTCAACGTGTTTTATAAAGCAACTCTATATTCAATTATTTCGGCATTTAAAATTTTGCTTAAATGACTGCTCAGTATGACAAGAGATGGCATAGAGGTATCATAAATTGTGTTTAATGACCACATGTGGTTTATGCAGAGCCCCAAGTATAGGTCCCCAGCTGGCTTTATGACACCGTGTTTTCTTTGTCTGGACAGTATCCGATCATAACGAGATAATCGGTTTGTGATGAAGAAAGGGGCATTCAAATACCTAACGTGCGGAAACAAAAAGTGTCGAAATTGGTGTGAATTAAATAAAAACAATAACATTTATCATGAGAATTTATTTAATACGTAACAAGGTAATAAGGTACCAAATATAGAGGTTCAAATCAGCTACTATATGTTGCATATATTAAAAATTTATTGGTTGTTTGTTTTCATCCTTATTTGTGTTCGTTCATTAAATTAAATTTATTATGAAAGAATCTCTATTTCTGGGTATTTTTATTCTAAAAAATGGTCGCGAAGATGTGCCTTAACTTAAGAAAATTGCGAGCAGTGTTAAATATTTCAATGCAAATAAAATGGCGACAGCGCTTTTGTTTTCACCGTCGTCAAGGGGCATGTAACTCTAACTGACGCAAGTGCCCGGATGTTGCGATAAGGTCAATTCATGCTTTATTGTGGAAATTTCCACAACATGACCTAAATTATGAGCCGAGAAATTGTATAAAAAAAGACAAAATAGCCAGCGCATTTTCGTACAAGATTTTAATCACGCGATTTCCCGACATTAACGTCAGCGTACACAAGACCGATTTTGGGTCGCACTAACAGGCGGACCAATCTGCGGACGATATAGATTATAAATCATTATCTATGTCGTCAGCAGATTGGTCCGCGTTTTAGTATCTGCCGGAGAATATAATCAATGCGAATTAGCGAGGTATGCCGATTAGAAAACCTGCATTATCTCAATCGGACTGGCTCGGTCTTTTACATAGGTCGACATTGTGAAGAATTTTTTGATGGTATGGTACCTAAGACGATGCTGAAACAGCATCGTCAAAAAGGAAAACTCTTTTTCCCCTACATATGTCATGCTTAATAATTTATTCTGTATTCAAAAGATAGTCAAACGTTATGCAGTTGCTTTTTCACGTGGGGTCAGCATCTGTTACTGATCCTAAAGTTAAATTGTATACTACGTACGGTGATTGGTAACTGTTCCTATGACAAGCTTGTGCATTTCGTTGACTTCCTTCTCTTGTGCATCAATGTATGTGGTGTGTTTCAAGAAGTCGGGTAAAGTGCATGGCTCGATCATAATGGGAATGATCGAATACCCTTCACTGATCTTAATGTGCATTGCCTCGGCCACCTCATGTTGAGCGTACCCACTGTCAGCAAAGTTTTCGGACAAAATCACTAGCATGTACATGCTCTTCCGTATTTTGTCCAACATGTTAGTAAGAATAGAATGGCCGGCTGTAAAGTCCCGTTCATGGTAGCTGCATTTTAATCCATCCTTCTCCAGATTCTCAAC
Source organism: Dreissena polymorpha (assembly GCF_020536995.1). Classification (NCBI taxonomy): domain Eukaryota; kingdom Metazoa; phylum Mollusca; class Bivalvia; order Myida; family Dreissenidae; genus Dreissena; species Dreissena polymorpha. Next base: position 44,004,786 of record NC_068355.1, on the reverse strand, counting down.
TAAAATATGAACAATTTCTAGGTCACCACGCGCATAACACACAAACATGTGAAAATCCTTATCAACGGGGAGAGGAGGTATATTATACACTGTATTTTCCTCCATGATTAGTTTGATTAGTTCCCCTCTCAAAGCTCATAGGCGTATACTCAGGCTATTATTGATTTCGGTATCGGATTCTAACTGCGCAGTGCAATATAAATGTACATGTACTGTTCACACTGTCTGAAAAATAGAACACGACCGATTCTCATCGATCCAACGTGTTATATGAATTAAAAGACACTATGAATTGAAAGACGCAATGGTAAAAGATCTCGAGGTATGAAGTTTACATAAACTTGAACAGTGTCCAATAGATAATAACGCTTTCAAAATTTGATGTTCTGAAAATTCATAATGGCGAATTATCCGTGCGTGCTCTTGTTTTTCATTATTCTTAAGGTAAGGTCTTCTTTTTTTTAAATTTTAACAAATTATACTTTTTGTTTTAAGAGTCGTTGTTGTATATATAGATGTGTGTGTGTTTGTGTGTGTGTCTGTAATTATATAAAACTCGTGATCGATTCAATCGATAAATAAGGTCTCTTAAAGGTTAAGGTTTGTTATTGAACGAGAACAACGAGCAATTCAAGCATATTGAGCAAAATGGTCACTCTTACGTTTGTCATAACAAAACACCAGCAAGTGATTCAAGCATTATTGTTTTATCTAAATGTCTGTCTATTACCTGCAAATAAGCAGACTAAATATCGTGTGTGTTGTCATAAATATTGTAACGGTAAACGTGCAACATCTACAGATCACTGTTTCTACTCCATGTTATTAATTTGAAATGTGTTTTGTGTCATGTTGTGAGTCATGTTGTGAGATCACTGACCGAGTTCTTTAACACTGTCAGGCAATTTTGCAGAATTATGTCTCCTTTTTAAACCTGTTTAAGATAGACGTTAACCATCTTTATATCACGGTTTCTACTACAGTTATTCAATTAAATTTTCACACATGTGTTCGGGCACATTGTGTAAGGTAAATGCACACGTCACATAACTCAAACTTGCTTCTTAACATAAATATACCCCTTTGTATACTTCGAAAATTGTTTGAAGTAAATGTGCAACTTATCCATATCTCTCTCTTCTATATATTAACCAATTTGTTGGAGTCATTGTGTTAGGCCACTGACTAAGTTTTATTACTCTGACCTGAAATGTGCAGAATTTTGCGCATTTTTTTTTACTTCTTATCTGTTTTTTTAAAGTTTCTTAAACCAGTTTACGTATTACTACTCCATATCTCCCTAACTGTTACAGGTATTGAAAACAAACTTAACATATGTGGTCAGTGTCTTTATGACCATTTACTTACCGAATATACACACAGTGAATTTTAAGATACAACAGCATGACATGATATCCTACATCTATGGCATGTATTGCATAACAACAAGGCATTTATAATATATAGTAGACAATACACACACACACGCACAAAACAAACACATTAAAACAAACACAACTCGTTTCGCCGCATTAGAAATGTCAATTCAAAGCACGTGGGTTCAAACCGGGTTTAAGGAGCCGCACGATAAAAACAAAATAACATTAAAAAAGCAATCTGTTTATCATTTTATTATTCAATGGGTTTGTACAGAACAGAGCTACCGATCCGTACTTTTATGAGGCACGATGAAATGAAACTATAACAAATATCAACAACATATAGTCTTTATTAGTACCAAACATGCACACCAATTATTTAACACGAAGAAAGTTGTGGGGTGACAAAGGTCAAAACTGGTTGACACAAACATACTTACATTTTTGTTAAAAGGTTAAGAAAGCTGTTTTAGAATTTAAAGTAAGGTAAGAGCTTTTCTTTCCATCACGTTTATTTTTTACAAAACCGCTTGACAGTGTTGTATACAATGTACACAAGTCATATGTACTCACATGGGATACTTTGTTACATTTGCTTTTAGTTTATAAATGATTTAAAAAGATTTTTTGTATACCAAGAAATGGCGTTGCTATTCTCGTAAACCGTATTAAAGAAATGGGTTTTGTGATTTTTAATAGTTCTCAAAATAATTAACAATTGTTTTGTGGTAAACAACACTTAATTCGCTATATTATTACACCGACTTTTGTAAAGATTTTAATAAAGTAAATGAATCCAGTAAGGGGGGGGGGTAAATCATGTAGTTGTAATTTGTAAAGTATTTTACTGCACTTATTAATGTCTTAACAAATTTATTGATTTTGTGTTACGTTGTATTCGGAATATAATATAGTTTTCCAATGTGTCACACCGGTCTTACTGACCTGTGTGAATGCGCGCTAAGCATTGTGGGAAACGGACTTTTTTCCATCATGGCGTTGGTAAACATAATAAACACGGAAGTGAAAAATGGTAATTAATTATTATCAAAAACAGGCCCCATCAAACCGGGCCAGCTGTAATATATACATGGATGCAGTTCGTGCTTCAAAAGGAGCCACTTTTCATGTCAGTCTATTGTTTGTAAGAATCACTAAACACGTAACTTAGACTAACTAAACACGTTGCAAGACTGTATCTTCGAAATAGTAAATAAATCAAAATAATAAATAAATATTTATAATTAAATACCTGATGAAATTTGAGAAAGTAAACGATTTAAAATAAACGCTGTGAACATTACAAGGAATCTTACATGTAGGCCTCATGTGTGAGAGGATTAATCAGGGATAAAATAAATGGAGTTCAAACTCAAAGGATCCAACATTTTGAGGAGGACGTCATGGTATCTTGGACATTTGGCACTTTCATATATTTATTTAGTAGATACTGAAAATGCTGAATGTGCTAATTGCAACATCAAAGACGAGCAGGTGAGATTTTTACAGCTTTATTTTTCTTGACATAATGTTGTATGTTTTCCATTTAATTTATATGGCGCTCTACTCCTAATGGCGCTCTAGTCTTATTTATAAGACGCGCAAAGAATTTAGAGATACTTTTTATATGGGCTAAATTCTTTGCTCCAAATATTACCCATATAATAAGTAGCTTAATATTTAAGAGCGTCAAAAATTTGGACTAATGGCGCTCAATTTTAGCTCGGCTGTTTTCGGGGAAAACCCTAGGTATTGTCATAGCTCGTCGTCAGATGTCCGTGTCGTGCTAAAATCTCTACATCGGCTCTAATATCAAAGTGCTTCCACCTATAACATTGAAACCTCACATGTATATGCACTGTGATGATTTCTACACGCCACACCCATTTTGGGGTCACTCGGTCAAAGGTCAAGGTCACTAACCTCTAAAAAATTCTTTTAATAAATTTCATTTATTCAAAACTGCACCGCAGCCTAACTTGGCACCCATTATGTGGTGCTCTTGTTTATATATAATTTTAAAAATGTATTAATAACCAGAATAGTTTATGCATGTATAAATAAAAAGATACAGCCATGAACAGTGCGTTTTAATTTTTAATAAATATGCTTTGATTGCGTATATGCAAAACAATGAAGTCCATATATTGTTAACTGATTTTTAAAATGTTGAATGTCACACATTACGTACCAGTCCGTTTATGTACCGACACTTTATGTACCACTATCTGACACTTTATGTACCATATTTATAATATAAAGAGATAACTAATTTAGTATGAATGTGTGTTATTGATGAAATGTATTTTGTGTGATAGTATTTATGAATTTAGACTTATATATTGGCCATAGATTTTATATTTTGTCAGATTGTCTAAGTGTCACTGAGTGTCTTAGTTTAATTTATTAGCCCAAGTACATGTAGTACTTAATAAATGACTTATTAGTCTTACCTGAAATTGAAGTAAATTATAAAAATTCATTTGTCTCTTATCTTATCCTGACTAAGGATTATAAAGTCTAAAATGTTTGTATTATATTGTATAATTGAAATGTGATACTTTGAAGAGAAGAGAGAATGACCTTAATGTTCAAACTGTAAAAAAATCAAATTATTTCCTTCTTTAGACTTTAATCATGTTTAGAGAATGACCTTAATTCATTAGGACTGCTATGAATGAATGGACAATAACACCTATATTTTATGTAGGTGGTACATAAAGTTTCAAAGTACACAAAAGGTCTGGTCCATGTACATAAGGTGTTACACCCTAAAATGTTCATGGTATCAGTGTTTCAATAATGTAGTGTTTCTTATTATGTATTGCTTAGGTTGTTTTGTTTCAATTTTGCATTTATTTTAAAGAATTTTCAGTCATTTTGTGAATTCCATGTTTTTTGTAATAAGGTGAAATATGTTTTACATGGCGTCAAATATTAATTCATGGTCGCTATGGTGTAGAGAATGATGTCCGCTGGGCGTGGGTTCGATCAATACTCTGGGAGTTCTCATTATCGTCTCCATGGACAACAAGTTCTGGTGTACCAATTAGTAGTAGTAGTAGTAGTAGTGGTGGTGGTTGTGGTGGTGGTGGTAGTAGTAGTAGTAGTAGTAGTAGTAGTAGTAGTAGTAGTAGTAGTAGTAGTAGTAGACTAGTAGTAGTAGAAGTAAGATCAGTAGTAGCAGTCGTAGTTGTTGTTCTTGTTTTAGTAGTAGATAATTAATTAATTAGTAGTAGTAGTAGTAAGAGTTGTAATGGTTGTGTTTGTATTTGTATTGAATTCTGATAATAGAACACAATGATGCTGCTGCTAAAGATGATGATGATGAATATGATAATGCTGCTGCTGATTTTGATGATGATTATATGATGGGACTTTGGTATTATAAAATTTGTGAGGTTCAAAAACAAAACCTGTTGGATAATAAAACTTCTCATTTTATGACAAAAGAGCTAGATTGTAGAGTAAAAAATAAGTATAAAATTCCCTAATAGGAAAGCTACCATTAAAGGACCATGACTTGTGGGCTTCATCAAAAGCAATGCATGAAACAGTTATATCTCTTTCAAATGCACTCAATATTGCTGTTCCAATTGATATGCTCAGAAATGCTTCTGGATGGGCATACACCAATGAGTACTTTCCTTCAGTTATTTCTTCTAAAGACACATTAACAACACTGTCGCCCTTAGCAGGAATTCCGGACGCTCCCCCTAAGATGTTCCCTCCCCAGGCATTTCCCCCATTTTAGTTTTAGTGCTTACATTACCCCCCCCCCCCCACCCCACAATAAATTTATAATGGTTTGGTTGAAGTATAATCTTGATTTATTATCAAAATGATTTTTTTTTGCTTATGTAATCTTATGTAATTAACTTTTAATATGAAGCAGCTTGTTTGTTGTTTTCTTTGGATTAATCATTCATTATTTTTGTTAAACTGTTTAAGGAGTGCATGTAAATCATTAGTAAGACGTGCATGTTGGTGTACTAGAGGAATACTAGAGGAATACATGGGATATTCTCAAAATCTTACACATGTTATTTTTAATATAATTAAATAGGATCAATTGATGAATTAATTCAGTTTGAGTCAACTTAGGCTGGGTTGTGGAACTATAGTTATTTGTTGTTTTTAATCCAATTAAATAGGGTACTATGTAACTGTCAAAGAAAAAATGCATTCATTCGCATATAAGCCAAGTTTTGGATGTCACTGATATTTTCAATTTTACTAGTACCTAATTAAGACTAATTAAAACAGAATTGGACTTTCCTTGCAAAGTATTTATTATTAATAATAAAATAAGCTAATGTAATCAAAACATATTGATATTTTAAAAATTTAACTCAATGATATTAATAATATTTAAATTTGCCCCAAAAAAACTAGGGCAGGTAGATAGGAAGATTTTTTTTTTGAAAACCAACAGTGTTGTCAGTGTAAAATATTTGTAAAGCTTCTTCAATTTCAGTTTTACATTTTATGACCTGCAACATATTCTATGCTACTTTATTTTACTATGGTAAGTCATTAAAGTGTTATTTATTTTTCAACTATATAATGTGCTAATCTCATATAATGAATTACTACCCCCATTTAAAGATGACACCTAATCTAAATTCATTAATACAATAGTTATAATTGTTTTATTGTAACATACTATTCCACTAAAAAATGACCATCATAGAACATCAATGCATCAATCAGGCATTTATAAAAAAATATAAAATTAGGGTGTCAAAATTTAACAAACTGAACAAGTCACTTTGAACTTCTCTTGCAATGCAAATGGAGCCACTTGAAATACCAAATTGTTCCCATACTAGTGGGCAATATAGCTATGACATTGTGTCTATTCATAACATGCATCAGATACACCTTCTGAAACTTTTTAAGCGGTTTTGAAAACGCGATTTCATTGCAAACTTTCGTCAATAAAGGATACATGTTGTTGTACAACCGAAAGTGAAAGTACAGTTTAAAAAAAAAATGAATAAAGAGCGAAATTGTTGAAAACTTACGAAAATTTGAAATGATACTAACATAAGACCGTAAGACTGAACAAAATTATACTTAACTTTTAAATCATAACATGAAAGTTTACTTATAAAGCAAATTCTTCATTCATCCGCGGACTTCTTTGTGTCGTAGTCATAAATGCCTCCAAATGGAGGTGCGTGATGCGTCTAAGTATAGAGGTGACAATAACGTAGTGACGTCACCATTTATGTATAGAATGATAGTTTTCGACAGTTCCATCTAAAACATTGAAAATATAATGATCGTCATACTATAATACTTGTTCCGCTTGATCTTCAGGAAAAAAACGTATTTAGATATAAAAGTATTTGAGCAGTTCATAAAAAGAATAAAGATTTATATGGTGGAGCAATATGATTATTGTTACAAAAGTTCAGAATGTTTATGTTTTAAATATCGAATCTGGGTCCAGTTTGTTGGAAAACTAAGTCAGATTGTTTATCTTAACAATATCTAGTAAAGGTGTACCGCTAAAGAAGCTACATTTATGACAAAACCATGCTTGAACAAAGAATAATTTTAAAATTGTAAATAAATAGGCAAAGTTCTGGGTAAGGTAGAGCCAAACACGTTGACTTCGGGTAATCTTTGAAAACTTTATAAACACTCTTAACGCGTGCTATCTGACGAAATAATGGTCAACCCATATACCAATATACGGTTATTTTCATTGTATCATGCCGCTTAAACCTGAATAAAAATCAATTAATCAATCACTTTAATATCTTACAGTGGAGATGGCCATTTAGTATTTAAACTGACATTTAATTTATGATGGGAAGTATATCAATTAAAAACAGAAGGGAATAAAAGTATTTTAAAGCTTATAATATGCAAAGAAGCTTAGGAACTAAAGGGTCTTTTCAGATTTCAACTAAATACTTAATTTGGTTGTTTTTTTGCGGATGTATGGGTGGCATATAGCAGTCGCACTGTCCGTCCGTCTGTTCGTCCGTCCGCCTGTCCGTCCATCCTGCATGCCATTCCTGGAGTTTTTTCATAAACGCTTTGAGATATTTAGCGGACTTTGGTTTGTTAGTCTTCCTGCATGACTAACAGACCCAATTCGAGCTTAATTCCGGTTCATTGTTGTTTTGTTTTTTTTGCGACGTTGTACTGAGGTCTTTTTCGAAATACCTTTACACAGTGACCTTTTTTGGTAGGGGAGTCTTCCTACGTGAATTACAGATCAAGTTCGTGATCCGTTCTTGTCCATTTATTTTTTTACGAAGTTCGGACCTTGGACTTTGCTATTTTATCTATAAAACACTTTTCCTGATTTAAAAAACACTTTTCTAGATTTTTTTTCCCGAAACGCTTTCAGGTACTTACCTGATTTAAGGTTGATTTTTGTTCTGTATCATTGATGTTTGACAAAGTTTCAAGTTTATCCAGTTTATCTAAAGTAACAGTCCGAACCTTTTCCTTTTCTACTCATATATTTATACTAAAAATACCTTGAATTATTGTCTTTTTTGTTCATTCGCAGGTTTTTTAAACTTGATACTTTCATAGTAAACAAAAAACAAATAAATTACATGCAGAAATTGTTTTGCTCGCTTCTGTTACCAGCACCAGTCAAATTGTGAAAGGTTAGATGTGGTATAAAAGCCCAATAATGAGGTAATGAGATTGAACAATTAAATATGTTAACACAAAGAAGTGTAGATATGCATGACAGTGATCATGCGCCATCATACGCACATCCTTGAGCTATCCTCGAGGGCGTTGAATCATTGCGCAGTCGGTCAGTCAGTCATTCTAGGCCAATGTTGTACTTCAAGGCCACATGTTGGGGCCACCATTTTAACGCCCGCTCCATATCTTGTATACATTTTAAAGGATTTTCATGAAACTTTGGAAATATTATAAAAACTTTGCAGAAGGCATCGTCAGTCATGCGGGCTGAAGGTCAAGGTCGTACGGCTAGGTCAAAGGTTTATGAATCCATTTTGCTTCCGTTCAATATTTTCTTTACCCTTTGAAGGTCACGGATGATGTGAAGAAGGCATGAGTCAGCCACATCTGCTCTAGGTCAAGGTCATACTTTTAAGGTCAAAAGTTTGAGCCTTTATTTTCTCGTCCGGTAAATATCTCCTATCACAATTAACATATTTTAATAAAGTGTTTTTACAATGTTTGCGTAATTTAGACGATTTGCAAAAGGCATCAGTCTGACATGACTGTTCAAGATGATACTTCAAGCCTCTGTTTGAAGCCAGTCCACATCTTCTATAACCATTAAAGATTTTCCATGACATTTGGCTACAATGTTTAAGTTATTTGGACGAAGTGCAGTGAGTCATATTGGCTAATTATCAAGGCCACGTTTGCAAGGTGAAACGAAATATCGGCGGGGGATATAGCTGTCCCTTAGACTGCCTTGTTACATACAAGTTTTCAGTACAATAATGATATTTCTTTCATGACATAATTTCACATTGGTAACAATCACAATATTTTATTTTCTGTAGAAAAATAGTTTTCTGAAAAATTATGCAACATACTTTAACTTTAAATTACAAATGGTAAAAATGCATGTGATTGCGCATTGATCTATTATGGGACACTTGCTTCCCATCACTAGTGGAAATATATAATTAATCAATTTATTTCACTTGGTTTGCCATGGTATATGGGTATCGGCTGTCCGGTAATCGCAGTGCTTGGTGTCCCGGGTTCGATCTACCTTCCTGGAAGCATGTGAGTTTGGTTTGGACAGGTGTGGTTTCCACCGTGTTCTCCGGTTTCTCCACACAATACAAGATCATATAAAAATTAAGAAAATCTTTAAAAAAAAAACACGTATAGGAGAATATTTGCCTAAAAAGGCCGTTATCTGCAAAATAACAGTACAGTTTTTTCAACAACGAAAATCGGTTTCCACTATCGGCGTGTTGATATTTCAAACGATGTGTGGTACATATGTATAATATGCAGTCATAGCTGCGAGTGTAAAGATTACTTCGTATAGAGCGGTTTCGGTATTATGTTTGCCCAAAATGCTTAATGATGTTTGTTTAATAAGAATGCTGGATAAATTTAATGAAATCAGCAGTCGATAGTTTTCAGCTATGATTAAATACATCGGTTAAAATAGACACATGTTGTTTATTTTAAAGGTAAATGAATCAAAACAAATATATCAGACAATTTATAATTTCTAACCAAAGACATGAACACGATTGCCACATTGTGCATTAATCATTTGGTAGAAAACGTCCTAAGTAATATGTATGAGAAACGTATATGGCTTAGGTATTAGACAAAGATGGGACAAACCATATTGCCTAGATTGACTTTTCCCTTTTTTAACACTTGTTTTTTCCTTTGCATTCAGGTCTCTTTCACTGATGCATGTATCAATGCGAATGATTGCCCCCCATACAAGCCGTTCTGTTCCAATTCTGGATGTGTGAAGGAATGTCCCGTTCCATTCTACAAAAACAATAGTGAATGTGTCCACAACTGTGGGGATATGTTTGTGGAAGAAGACAGAACGTGTGTGCAAACTTGTTCTAATACAGAGTTCATTGACGAAACGCTTAAATTTCTACGTCAAGAATTCATAGAGCGTAAATGTGTTAAATCCTGTCCGTATTTTATATTTGATAACACATGCACAAATGTGTGTCCACCGTCAAGCAAATTAATAATGGGCGATGACTTGAACATGGCTGAACCCGGGAAACGGTTGTGTGTAGAACGATGTCCAGATACACATTTATATAAAACTAATGTTACGCATGGGACGACATTAGCTACATTTTGCTCCAAAAAATGTAATGTGGTCGTTGAAGACGGGTATTGCGTTAATATTTGCCCTGGTAATAAGGTTTATTTCAACAATTCTTGCGTTTTCAGCTGCCCATTATCCCGTCCCGTGTTAAACAAGCAAAGGGTGTGCACTGAATTGTATACTGAGAACATTAATGTGGAGACCAGCACGTGCAATTGTCCACCTGGAACTTTTTTGGCATCAAATACATGTTTGCAGACATGTCCTGAAACGATGCCGTATTACTGTTCTTTTGGAACATCAACATACACTTGTTATAAAACGGGTTCTTATCCCAAAAGTGAATATAATAACAAGTTTGTTTGCAATACGCGTTGTCCAAACTATAAAGTAGACGGGAAGTGCCTCGATAAGTGTCCACTCGATAAACCATACACGTTCAACAACGTCTCTCTAATTAATTGTTGGTATGAGTCGTGCTCGGGTGCGATTTGGGAGAATAATTGTGTTAATGTGTGTCCGGATGGGTATTTTACAAGAAATGATGGGTGCACCAAGACGTGCGAAAACGATGAATATGTTTATAACAAAAGCTGTTTACGCCATTGTCCACATGATATGAAATCTCGTCCGGATAAGATACAATATTTTGAATTACAAGAACAAAGCTACGGTTATGTCAAGAAATCGATTCAAAAATCCACAAATATATGTACTGAACTTTGCGCGGACAACGAATATCAAGAGGACAATATCTGCGTTACTGCATGTCCGGTATTTGCATTCCGAAAAAAATGCATAAGCGAGTGCCCGAAAAATGCATTATATACTACTGCTGTTGTGCTACGGACATGCGAGCAGGAGTCATGTTATACTAATTATAAATTACCGATGCACACCAGTTGTTCAGAAAAATGCTTAACAAACATGTTTAGTTTAAACAATTCGTGTGTGCATTACTGTCCCAAACCTTACATGACTGCCGGAAGAATGTGCGTTCTATCCTGCCCCAAAGATTTACCGTATGAAAACGCAACATTGTTTTCAATTAAAGAATGGAGAGAAATCGATGACACATGGTCATATAAATCAATAATATTGTTGAGTGCGTTTCAAAATGCAATGTTAGGGGCAGACCGTTAAATGCTGGTACTTTTACATGTGTAGATACTTGTTCAGACTCAAGTCGATATGTAGAGAACAATGTCTGTAAAACAATGTGCTCTAAGAATTTCGTTTCCAATCAAGAGGCATTTGGTATTGAATGTCGTTTGTCATGCCCGGATGGAAAGTTACTGTTTAATCAAACGTGCTTGAAAAAGTGTCCAGAAGAAGCAAAATATAATTTTGATGGAGTCTGTCTGACTGAGTGTCCACCTGAAAGTCCTTATAGCGTTATTGATATGGCCAATCGCTGTGTTGAAAGGTGCTATTATGATACTTTGTATTTAAACAGCCAATGCGTGCCCAGATACCAATGCAACGACTCAATGATAGAATTTGAAGGTCTTTGTTTAGAATTATGTCCAGAGGGTTACCGTTCGTTCTCAGGCGAGTGTCTGAAAGACATTAATGTGATCGCAGCTTTGTTGGTAATTCTGGCAATACTGGTAACCGGGTGTGGCTACACACGCAAAATAATTGTGGACTATGGACGCGTTTGCCGTTTTATGTGTACGAGGGTAAGTTACGTTTCGCGTTTGTTGAAAAAAATGACGAATTTATTAAATAATTAACAACACTGAATTATTCAATGTTCAAAAAGTTATCGTACATGTATTGGCGATTAAACAAATATGTAAGCACATTATGTTAATGATAACAGTTGGATAACGCTCAGGAATATGCAGTTTTTTATTGTAATTTTTTATCCAAAAAAGCATTCTTGCGTATTGTAAATCTGAACCTGTATATATCAAGTATCAAGTTAATATTTGTATAAAAAAGAAGAACATTAATGTGACTATTTCATTTTATAGGGAATCTTCGAATCGCAATCGTTTTTAACAATTCTTGAAGAGTCAGGTGCAGTTCATTTGGAGATAAACACAGATACGCCACGTGCATTTGAACATGAAAATGTTATCGATGAAGAAATTACATTGTTGTAACATATGTTGGTTTACAAGCAACTTCTTGTACCTTTTCCTGGTAAACACAATATTAGCATAATATCAATGTGATGCGACATGATTTTATGTATAGAAATTCGCGATTCATGAGATAAATTAAGGAGAGTAGTTATCACGTTTTCTAGATGTTAAAACTGTTAATTATTTAACCATAACTTTATATTTAAAATGCTTATGTATAATACTCATGTATAATAATGCACCACTTTTGTTTTTGGCAGTACAAATTAACTTTAATTGAGAATTCGAAAGTTTTAATGAGTTAAGATGTAGAGATTCCGATTTCATCAAGTGTTAATGAAAATTTCATACAAGTATTCAAACATTAACTCGATATAAATCAATTTCTATTTAGTACCAAGCCTAGTGGGAACTATCAAATGTTTGACTGACTCGTACTAGGTTGATATGGTAAACAAGTACCTCGTTAAGTATTTTTTTATTGATGACTTTGTTGAATAGGTTTTAGCACAGTTTGCTATTGTATTACTCACAGACATTGCTTTCTGCATTGGTGCATACAAAGGACATATTTTGTTTCTGTTTACTCGTATATGTGTGTTATGTTACATTCATAAATTAAAGAATTGCCGTGTAACATTTTATCTTGTAGAGGTTTGCAGGGCAGAATACTGTTCATGTAAGGTAAATTTGTTAGAGAAATATACAAGCTAAAGCGAATGTTAACCACAGAAGCAATTCTGTTTAAGTCTGAGCTTTTTAAATACATGTATGTCCTTAACCGTTCTATAAAAACTTAAAAACAATACCGACTCAGTACTGAATTATATGGGCTGGATTGTTGAGAATGATATGTTATGTGTAAATGAGTGTCGTCCTATGGAATTATAAATGAATCATTTAAGGTCTTGTTAGGGCCATTCATTGAGAGGAAACGTGTAAACGAGTGCCCAAAAATTTATAGACGTGCACAGATATTTTTCCTATAGTGTTTAAGCTTGTGCATGTTGGAGGCTACACTAGAGATTCTTATTGACACGTTTACGTAATAGATGGCAATAACATATGAGAAGAAAATTGCCGAGATTCTTACTCTTTCAAGAAAACATAACATAAAAGGGTGAATCACTCACAATTTGCACAAATAAGTGCTATATTTACATTGAGAATGATTATTGTGTCGACAACTGCACTTATTGGAGACAGCAACCGCGCATGCCCAGACAGTGAACCATTCGTCATCATTAGTACGTGCGTAGACGCATGTGGAAGCCGAAAAGTTTCATCGGATTCATAATAAAAAAGGTATTCAGTATCGAAACACGGAAAGAAAGCGAATATATGCATACAGGTTTTGCTTAAGAGAATTCCCTCATGGAACCAATACATAAGTTAATAAATGTCAAGAAATGGCATCATACCACTGTCCACTTAACTCAGAGGGGATACGATATTAGATTTTGCTAAAATTACAATAACTTCTTTATTTACGATTAGATTTAATTGATACTTTGACATAACAAAAACAGAAATATCTTTTTTATTTTTTTATTTTTGAAATACCGTCCAACAAAATCATATGGTCTCCTTGTGGTAGAAATAATGCATATTGTATTGCTGTTACTTCAAAAATATAGCTTCCCATACAGTTCAAGACAATTTTCAAATAACTACACTATGTGAAGTCGGAATAAGACACCAATCTTGGAATAATCTTTTCAATAATACATTCTTTGCTGTTATAATTTATAAGTGTAATAGACACTTGCATATAAAAACTGATTTTCCATACAAAAATAATGTTTAATTTGATTTTATAAAAACTCAAAAAAGAAATTGTGCCAATGCTTGCATGAACACAGTTTATAAATGCAGTCAGAATGGTAAAAATGCCGTTACAACAGATAAAAAAGTCATAGAAAAGTGCTTGTGCTTAAACAATAAAATTAATATAACAATGATACATTCTGAATATTAAATTAACAGTTTAGTCTGAGAAAATCACCAAAATGATGTCCATTCAAAGGTTGATATATTGATTCAAATTTACATTAGTCATAGTTCAAAAACGAAAATTACTTCAAATACTTTCACACAATACTGAACAAATGGAACAGTTTATTATTTTAATACTCATGATAATTTTAGATTTTTTTTTTTAATTTTTAGAATATTGAACAATTATAATGATAAAATTCTATATTACCTTAATGATAATTAAAACTAGAAATGGCGCTGCAGAGGCCGACGCGTATCTCCACGCCGCATGTTTGACCCAGGGGCGCCCCAGGGTTGGTAATGGGGCCATGCATAGTTGAGATTGACCGTATTGTCATAAGAGAAGTTCAGTATCAATTAGAAGCGAATCGGTGTATAAATGAAGTAATTATAGTAAAAGGCAATTTTGGGTGGGCGTGGCCTATGTGGGCGGGGCGCCCCAGGGTTGGTAATGGGGCCATGCATAGTTGAGATTGACTGTATTGTAATAAGAGAGGTTCAGTATCAATTGTAGTGAATCGGTGTAGAAATAAGGAAATTATAGTAAAAGGTAATTTTGGGTGGGCGTGGCCTATGTTGGCGGGGCGCCCCAGGGTTGGTAATGGGGCCATGCTTAGTTGAGATTAACCGCATTGTCATAAGAGAGGTTCAGTATCAATTTGAAGTGAATCGGTGTAGAAATAAGGAAATTATAGTAAAAGGCAATTTTGGTTGGGCGTGGCCTATGTGGGCGGGGCGCCCCAGGGTTGGTAATGGGGCCATGCATAGTTGAGATTAACCGTATTGTCATAAGAGAGGTTCAGTATCAATTTGAAGTGAATCGGTGTAGAAATGAAGAAGTTATAGTAAAAGGCAATTTTGGGTGGGCGTGGCCTATGTCGGCATGGCCTGTGTAGGCGGGGCGCCCCAGGGTTGGTAATGGGGCCATGCATAGCTGAGATTGACCGTATTGTCGTAAGAGAGGTTAAGTATCAATTTGAAGTGAATCGGTGTAGAAATAAAGAAGTTATAGTAAAAGACAATTTTGGGTGGGCGTGGCCTATGTCGGCATGGCCTATGGGGGCGGGGCGCCCCAGGGTTGGTAATGGGGCCATGCATAGCTGAGATTGACCGTATTGTCATAAGAGAGGCTCAGTATCAATTTGAAGTAAATCGGTGCAGAAATGATGAAGTTAATGTAAAATTACATTAAAAAATGAGTGAAAATCTCTGACCCGGCCCCGCCCCAACCCCCATAACTTTGGACCCAGGGGTCAGATCAAAATGCCGTCACTGTCACCGTCGCACATATCTACCATGTATGTAAGTTTCAAGGTTCTGGTGCTAATAGTGTAGGAGGAGCAGGTGGCCAGGACGGACGGACGGACGGACAGACGCACATCACCACAATATCCCCACTTTTTCTCCGAAAAACGTGGGGATAAAAACATAAAATGATAATTTATGAAAAACTTTTAATTTAATAACATCATGGTATTTACAAATAGATACACCCAATTGTATCAAACGCATACATGAATTATAGTAATAATCACCCCAAACATTATTTTGATTACATTTGTTATACGTGACCTGTCATGTATTTTTAGCCAGTACTTCATCGGTAATTATAGTCTGTATTGCATAAATATGATATCGTCTATGATCGATTCGCTTCCACAAACTGAACAAATATTTAGTGTTTACATCGCGAAACGTAATGGATCCATTTTCACTTTCGGTTTGGTTTGCAAAAGTGGACACTGACGTGATTAAACAATGTTGGAAAAGTAAATCATTTGGATAATAGGTAATCATGCATCATGAATGAAAGTAAACATTGCTCGTAATATCAAAGTTGCGATAGAAAGTTTAACGATAGTTCAACGCGCGTCGTATACAACCTTATAACAATAGATTTATGGCATTTTGGGTAGTAAAGTAGTAATACAAGCCAAGATAGCGACCATTTGACACGAGCCCTATCTTACGTGGGATTCCGAAGATAGTCGATGTATCACGATTTGCAATTATAGCCACCGCAGGATGGAGTAATGCTGATACTTTGCGCAAAATGCTATGAAAAACTATTGGATAATAGGGTTCCGAAATGTCACTGTAACAAGTACTTAAAAATTAGTGATCTGCAGACAAAAACATGACAATTTGTTATTTCTCGTGTTCTCTTTATATTAATGCGATATGACATGGTTATACGGTAGTTTAAATTGGTCCAATGCAGACAAGGCTTTCTGTGGTCGCCGTGGAGTAGTGGAGTCTGTGTCCGCCTAGCGACCGAAAGGTCAAGGGTTCGATCCCCACTGTGGAAGTGTTCTTTAGATCTTCCAAAAAGTATTGGTTCTACCCCGGAAACGGACGCAATAGTGTTTTAAAAAGCCTAAGGCTTACGATGCAATCGAGCTAAAATGAATACGTTTAAACAAAAAACATGGTTTTCCATTTCTTAAACTATTACAGTATGCAAATTAAGTGAAAATACGTGACGTTTCTCCGAGCACCTCCTTTGGTGTGAACAAATTGCCCACGCAGCATCTGACCTTATCATCAATTGATTCATCTCCCGAACTGCAAAATACAGGTATTAAAGAGCGACCAGACATTAATTCTTGGATTGTTTTATTTTTCAACTCGATTGCTTACTCTTATATTGCTCATATTTATATGCAGGTAAATTTTCATATACATTTGGGTTATTGACTTGCTTACCTGCAGCAATTCTACTAATTTTTGTTCTGGTTTCTTATTCACTTATTCACATATTTTGTTTTGATTGTTTTCAATTCGTTATTTCATATACTTATGCAATTGTGCATACATCATCTTTAATAGACGCATCTCAGTAACTGTCCACATACATTTCAGAACGAATGAAATCCTGGGGAATGGAGGATTAAGGCCAGCTCGCTTGAATCTTGCCATGAGATTGTCCGAAAGCCTGACAGTACACTTCACAAGCAGTTCCACATATGTTGTACCTGGCAATTGCAACGTTAGTTTACCGCATTACTTTGTGACATTCCGTGTTCTATAACAGCAGAAGATAGAAAACATTCATGAAATCTGATTTTCAAATAAAATATATTGAAATCAATTATTGGATATTATTGAGTTTAGACAATATTATGTTTTTGTAAATTGAGTTACAACACGTTTAACCTTTTTTTTAAACGCATTATTAAAAAAAATAACAATCGCACATTCACTGAAACAAACCTCGCATCCGGTAACGTAACAAAAAACGGCGAATCAATGGTAATCGCAAATTTAGATGAGTCGATAATATAATTATGAGGATATTATCAATCGTGGCGATAACTTTACGATTTGTGCCTTTGTATTGCGAAGACTGAACATGTACATTTTAAACAAAATTGAGTGTCTCTTCGGTTTCATAATGCTCAAGGTTATATACATGAAATTTTCATTTGTATTGACAGTAGTGTTTTCCCATGATTAATTCGAAACGTATCTGTTTTGCACCACCGATTATCAAAGATGGCATCTATGTGACAACAAATTACTGAAACATCGCAAAGCTCCATCATTATGGGAATAATGAGCCAGCCTTCGTTAATCTTCAAACGAAAAGCTAATGTTAGCTTGTGCATTCCATAGAAACGTTTATTCATCACTTCCGAAAGAATCACGAGCTTTTGATTTATTAGATTTGATTTTCTTGTGTTATCGAAAATTGTTTCTGGCTTTAATATCTCGCTCGTAGTATTAACACGTTGTACTCTGCTGTTCTAAGAATTTTACTAGATTATGCACTTTATTTTGATCGCTTTCTGGTAACTTACACCTACACGCACTTCCTTGTATCTTGGTACCTCTTGAATAACAGATGCTGTCGCCGCCATTTTCGTTAACTGTAATAAGGTGAACGGATTTACGATTGACATCATACACTTTGTTATTTAAATAAAATATTCGGTAGAAATCGGTATTCAATTAAAGGGCAGTTGATGCGTTGAACTATCATAATCGATTGATGGCAGTGCCAATGTGCCTTCATTTAGAACAGCAATATACTTCTAATCTCTTTAAGGTTAACGAGTTTCACTTGCCTCACTTAAAAGGGGTTTTAATATTGTTTGCTGCCATATGATATGTAATGTTCAAGAAACGATATAGATCAACATCTATAAATAAGTTCTATGATTGCAGGCTATGCAGCATTTCAATGGACCTGACAGAAGATTAAATGTGTAAATAATGGTATTTGTTGTAGTTGAAAATGACAATACAGAGTAATTAAACCAGGAATAGCTCTACAGCAAGTAGAAATGATATATAACAATGTGCATAATATGTGTGTATATGTATCAGGTATAACATTTGCATTATTTCACAAAACATACACTCTACACATTAAGTAGCTAACGTATGTTCACTTAAACAAGTAAATATTGTTTTTTTCATTTTATGAAAAGGGTTGCCTTTTTTGCCTAAATGACAATTTTGCAACTTTGCGAAACGCATATATAAACTAAACCACACCAAATACATGGCCTGCTTTAATACAGGTAAATAAGAACAGCATAGTTTTGTAGTTTGTAACAGACTTTGGGTTGTTACATATAAACAATTCAAAGGAAATAAACGTATACCAGTAATGACACAAACTCATTCTGATATTACTGTTTAGTTGATAAAATATTATCATATGATATTGATTAAGCTACAAAGAATTAAAAACGCGAAATAGAAACAACAATCAGGAATGGTTCTATTGTTTTCTTTCTATTTCGTTCCAATATGTAAATCACTTATATTAACAATAAAATGACCGACCATGCGTAAAAAACGAATGACCGATGGGTTTAGGCAAAGGCCATACAATGCAATCAGACTAGATCGATCCCCACTAATGACAACCTCTTTTATTTCTTCAAAAAATTATTTCTCTTTTTAATAATCGAACTTTACAGTTCCGCGGTTACAATCTAGCAATTTAAGGCATTTGTCTACACAATTTAAAACATGCCCAATCTATGATCAAGTTCCTTAAAATACAAAATGTATACATGTTTTTTATAACACATTTTCTGAACAATGACGCATAGAGACAATTGGAATGAAAATAAAAATCATTTGCACCAAAGTCTATATTTTATTCCTTGGCCTCGGAAGCCGTCCTCGTTCTTTCCTCCTTTTGCGATTCATTGTGCTTCAGCGACGGAGACCCCAACCCAAGATCTTTTTGGAAGTCCTTGTGTTTGCATATGAACACGGGTACGTGTGAATGGTGCAGCACGTAGTCGCTAATGGAACCTAAAAACGTTCGTCGCAACGTGCCCTTACCACGTGACCCGCAGATTACGAATAGAGCCTTCTCCTCGTCTGCTACCGCCACTATCACCTCTCCTGGCCGACCCGCAACGCTTTTCACTTTACCGCCAATCTACGAAGACAAATTTGCAGAATTATTTACGCCTGTCTGAAATGTCATGGTTTGTGTATTATTGTTATGTTTTTTACATGTTAACTCTCTTGCTGTATGCTATGAGAAGTAATTACGTACATGTCAATGGAAACTTTTTTTATTTCAAAAACGTTAAACCTGCCCGATATTTAACAATGCGGTTTCTCCTTAAATTAACAGTTTATATGTTTTATATTTTATTGTTTTACAGAACTAAAATATAAGCAATGTTGTTTGCATGCTAACAACACACACTCCTTGAAGCAAAACATATAACAATGGTTGTACAACTCGCAAGACTAACTTGTATGAATTTAAATAATAATTTTGAAAGTTCAGTTTTAAATAAAACTTCGTCCACGATACTAAGAGATTTTTTCTCCACAACAATTTTGATTGCATGCGTTTTATGCATGGTTTGACGTTTACAAATTCAAGGGAAACATTGGTATTAAAAGCAATATTTATATCTAGTTCCTTCTCTAAGAATAAATTGTTCAGACTTTTGCACTATTTTGAAGATCAATATTACTTTTGTAACTGCGTAGTTGTTACCATACACATGACGCCTAACTGGTTAATGCTTCTATAATGATTATGATTGCACATTAATTGGGGCTAAAAAATGTCATTGAGTGAGTGAATGTATGCTAAATCTATATTTTGAATCAAGAGAAATACGTGCTAAATATTGCTTCATCTAGTTAAGAAGTGTATTTTTGCTACAAGCCCTAATAGTTTTTTGTCTTCAATATACATATTGTTTTACTTAAAATCGAGAAAAAACACCTTCCTCCGAAAGGTGTTTCGGTAAACGGAAACGTTCTTTTAGCACCGCATATTGGTGCCACTTCTTGACAGATTGGTAACAACCTTACTTTGAATTGAATACCATAGTTGGATGGAGTTGTACACCATCGAGATTCTCCCTCCATACCTCATCCTCGTTAAATAGTCTTCTTCTGTTTTATCGACAGTCTTATAAATTATAAAAAACGACACCAAAATATGTGATATTAACATGGATCAAAGACAATTATATTTATTTGGATTGCGTGTTAATGGCTTGTTGTGATTTTTATAATCTTATCAGAAGGAAATAGAAGAGACTGATTCTAATTATGTTAATGATAATTATAAACACGGTGATGATGAAATTTATCTTGACGATTTTTCTGCGGCTGCTGCAAATAATGATTCTCCTTATGCGATTATACAATTGTTGAGGCGGAGAACACAGATGTCGTTAGAAACACGTGGCCTCGTTTGTTTGATTCTTAACATTTGATTTCAATATATATAAACAATAATTTATTACATAAAAAAGTTATTCATTATATACTGAACCAAAACAAGAGGATTTCGTTTATTACATGTGTAAATATTTGAACGATTTGTAAACACTTAATTGTAATCTTTAGTTTGTTGTCAAAGTTTTTGAACCCGCTGAGTTACATTCGACTGGTTTCCAAAGAAGAATGATATGGAAATATGTAGTTTGTTGACTAAGTGTTGTTATTTTTCAGTCAACTGCATAACATTCGACTGGTTTGCAAAGAATGTGTAACAATTTCAAATTATCATGAACGCCACCACAAAAGATGGGTGTATTATATGTATATTCAGGCTAGCATACTCTACTTAAACTTGTATCATAATGAATCAATTAATAATTACTTGATTGATATCGACACAATCAATCAAAAACAGATAAACTAAAGAGTAACAGGGACTAAGGGATAAAAACACAAAAAC
Organism: Dreissena polymorpha; assembly: GCF_020536995.1. Lineage (NCBI taxonomy): Eukaryota > Metazoa > Mollusca > Bivalvia > Myida > Dreissenidae > Dreissena > Dreissena polymorpha. The sequence goes on along the minus strand of NC_068355.1, from coordinate 43,983,351 downwards.
ACATAATAAGATTTTTAATCAATAGAATTCTTGGCACGATACAGAACTAATGATTTTATATCCACCTGCGCAACAAATTCAGAATCCCGATGTTCTTAAAGCTGATTGGACATTCGTCTTTTTAGCTAACCTGAACACAAAATGGTCATGGTGAGCTGTTGTTGTAGTTGGCTTTCCGTTAGAGTGTGTGTTGTGTCATCTGTTTTTACCCCCCCCCCCCCCCCCTTAAACGCTTCCACGGGTTTCACAATTTGTGTTTTTTTTCAGAACAAGCAATATAAGCTTTTCAAATATAAGCGACTAAGTTTTCTCTGGAAATGTTTGTATTAGTGAAAGTTCCTGTGCATACTATACAAATCAAAATACAGAAAGAATGTCTCAGACTTATGATATAAGCCCCCTGACGGTCACTGAAAGCCCGGCCATTTCGCTGATCCCACATAATTCGCAGTATGAGTAAACACAACTATATTTATATATAATGCTCGTAAAATGCCTCAAATTCATTGAATACCAGATTGATATTAATTATCATTATATTTTGTCATCCTAACACATATGTTCGTCAATCAATCAGCTTCAATGACTCACAAGAAGCATGTGTCTATTGAAAACGATGATTTTTAAAACCAGAGAAGCTAACGTTACTTTTCGCAAGTTTTGTTTTTTTATGTTCGACTTATTATGTTATTAAGACAAACAATACATTTCACTGTATATCAATACTTTTTGTTATTGCAATTTAAACAAAAGAAATATATGTGGGGTACAATTTAATATTTAAATATCTTTAAATAAAAATTGTATTCCCCATTCCTTTATTATACGTAATTACTCCGAAAAAATACTATCTTTAACGGTAAAACATTGTATCAGTTGTTCATTAGAATAAAAGACAACGTTATATTTTCCGTTGTATTAAGATTATTATTAGTTAAATAAACCCATCTGTGTCGACGCTTTGCCGGATTTTCCATTTTTAGCTTCCAGAAGCATACACCGTTAGCTTCGATGCAGCACATAAGCTTAAAAGTGCACTTTTTGGATGCCAAATGTGTCATTAAAAAGTTGCAGAACGCAGTGTTTGACAATAATTAATGAACGTGTAAACACAATTCAGGTGTCAATCTTACCCCACCATCCTTGAGTTTCTGAGCGAGCCGTTCCAACAGCGCTCTCTCCTTCTGCTCCTCCTCCTTCATCATAAGGGTGATCGACTGCACGTCCGCAGTGCCACCTAGCGCTGTTAGCAGTAGATAGGCGTGGCCACGAATGAATATCATATGTGTTTGAATTATTTAGCGATAGGCATGGCATTTATTGTCATGCATGGAATGTCATTCATATGCAACATAATTCAAGTGTTTTAACTAAAAAGCAGAAAGCATGACATCGATTGTCTTTCGTATTCTTATACTGATGTACACATCAACGCCAGTATGCTCAATTTAACAACGGGATTTAAACATGAACTTGTGGGGTTAGAAACTTTACTTTAATATTTATGGTATTTCATAATCAGAAAAATAATAATGCCCGATACAAGAAGGTATACTTTAATGCATAAGGTTGGAATTTACAATTAACGTTTTCTGAATCAACTACTATATTTTTCACAAAGATGTATTACATGTTTTTTTTTATCATAAAATATAAATATACAAGCGATTCAAGATGCAAATTAGTTAAACAAAATCTTATTACACCAACTTTCCGCCACAAGGACATACATGTTATTGGTATTGTTCATTTTGATACAATAATTTGCTCTCAAACAACACCACAAACTATGTGCGACCTTGTCCTAAAACGTCCGGTACTTACGTCCGACCATGAATGCGTGTCTTTCGGGCACGTGTAACATCACCACGTAGTGGCTCGGTTTGTGGAGGTGATCCATGTACCCTGAAGCAAGATTGAAACGGAAAGTTGTCAAGATATAAAAAGATTTGACAAGGCTCCTACCCATTGAAGAGACATAAATATGTTGGTGAGCATCATAAATTGGCCAACTTGCAGGGCTTTTTCGTGCGTTTCGTTTATTTCTGATTGAAGCTGGTAAAAAGTTCGGACGAAAACGGCTGAAAGGCTCATTTTTTACATTTAAAGAGTCGAAAATAGTAGCTTTGCGTTTTTATTGAAGAAACTGTAACATAACACGATCGAGATGTCACTATAAAGTTTGGAGCAGCTACAATAGTAGTTGTTCAAATAGAGCTGCAACAAACTCAATTCGATTTTGGGATCAACAATCTCATTCTAGATGAGAACCCTCTTGATGTCATTACAAAAATAATAAGAAGTTCATGATTGAACAAAGTAATCGGTACCGGTAGTAATGCATGAAAATCTTTCCGCTGTGACATGTAAAGGTAGGCGAAGTATACTTAATTAACCGTCGTTATGGCTAGAATCAAATTGATTTTATATAACTATTATTTTTGTACTTGAACGTCCGAGATACCAATTTAAACGTATCAAAATGTACCAACCAATACTAGATGTTATAAATATGACAGGCAGAAGGTGTGTAAGCATTCGTTTAGTTTTCATTTTGTTGTATTCTAACTATCAAAGTAAATCAAGTGCAACAAATACAATTTTGAAAATTGCTTGCAAAGAGTTGTTTTTCACTGGCCCAATACGGTTAATATTGAACCTCAAATGTATATGTCTGGGCCAAACTGTCCTTTTGTTGTCTAAAATTTAAAAAAGTTCTGGTCTATTTTTGCTTAAATACTCGGATACTCTTGCATCCGGAGCATTTGCACTTAAACACAAGTAACATTGTCACTTTTCATATTCGATTATACGTTTTATTAAACAAACGGCAATAGCTTTATTTTATCTCGATAAAGCTGATGTAAATTTGACGTCGCTTATATCGATTTGATGGCAGACAATATGTGCAAGATTGGTTAAAATTGGTGTGGAGTTCTGTTTCGTATTATCAACATGGATGGTTAATTAAATAATGTATCTCATCAAACTAATTGTAACATGATCCTTTGCCATTCGAACGTGTTCAACTCGCTTAAGATTATCGTATGACAAAAACACGCTAGAATTAAACATACAATAGGCCAGTATCACGGTTACACTGAGATTAAACGTAAATAATGTCTGTGTCATTAATCAAATACATGGAAAAACGCGACAAATATGATTTCTAGATGATACTGATACGTGGAAGAAAACTAGTTGGCATTAAAGCTTTTGCAACGTGCAGATAATATCTTATGACACAAGAACCTAACGCAAAATAATTGAACGGATTTTAAGTCAATAAAATGCAAGAGGTATAAATCTCATTCAAGAATTATCTAAAAATGCGCATTTGTGTACAGTACATTGAAAACATAATTACATGCTAGGATTGCTATGCTAGACTTTCGAGAATCATTCTGCACATATTTGTGTCTTAGTAGAAAAACTAAAGACTTTCGAGAATCATTCTGCACATATTTGTGTCTTAGTAGAAAAACTAAAGACTTTCGAGAATCATTCTGCACATATTTGTGTCTTAGTAGAAAAACTAAAGACTTTCGAGAATCATTCTGCACATATTTGTGTCTTAGTAGAAAAACTAAAGACTTTCGAGAATCATTCTGCACATATTTGTGTCTTAGTAGAAAAACTAAAGACTTTCGAGAATCATTCTGCACATATTTGTGTCTTAGTAGAAAAACTAAAGACTTTCGAGAATCATTCTGCACATATTTGTGTCTTAGTAGAAAAACTAAAGACTTTCGAGAATCATTCTGCACATATTTGTGTCTTAGTAGAAAAACTAAAGACTTTCGAGAATCATTCTGCACATATTTGTGTCTTAGTAGAAAAACTAAAGACTTTCTAGAATCATTCTGCACATATTTGTGTCTTAGTAGAAAAACTAAAGACTTTCGAGAATCATTCTGCACATATTTGTGTCTTAGTAGAAAAACTGAAGACTTTCGAGAATCATTCTGCACATATTTGTGTCTTAGTAGAAAAACTAAAGACTTTCGAGAATCATTCTGCACATATTTGTGTCTTAGTAGAAAAGCTAAACACTTACATATTGTTATCAGCAACCTGTATTTCTATTAGTGCTATCTATTTCCTTTCTCCACGGTAATGCTCAAAACTATGTGTCCTCTGTAGAAAAAAATTCTTTAACCATCAACCTTCAAATCTAGTATTGGTTGTGTGGTGTACTCTTGCTTTAGCAATGCACGTTTACTCTGTGCCTTCTATTACCAGACACTCAGGTGTAAACGTTGTTTATTTTTCTACTAACATTGCCGATATATTATATCTTTGATGTGTTCTCGTGTTTGCCTCAAAAAATGTGGCATATGTCTTCTCTATGATATAATAAGAGCGGCTACCACAGTTTCAAGCCAGCATATAATAGACTTTAAAAAGGCAAAAAATATTAATTTTCTTCTTGAAGTTTCATAATGGTAAGTGTTTATTTTCTAGTAATTGGTATAGTGTGCATGATAACAGTCTTAACCAAACACTATTGTATTTTCAACTAGTTGAACACTTCTCGTTTTGATCCATGTAACAGCACGCAATGATGGGGTTTTCATTTTGTTAAACACGCGGAAAGGGTATTAATTAGATTCATTATACTGCAAAAGATCAACCCAAGTACGCATAAACTTCTTTAGACTTCATCCATTGAAAAAAACTATTACAAAGGATAGATCATCACGTGAAAATCACAGAATTTACTTCGTTTTTCCTGCGTTTTAATCAATAACTGTCAGATGCCGTAACATAACATGGCAGTCCCGGTATCGAGATGACTATGACATAACGCAAGAGACACGAACAAGTGGCTGGGAATGCAGACAAGGGATTCTCGGTTGCAACTCGCGGGAAACAAAAAAGAGAAACCTTATCATTATGTCAGTGTAGACAGTTAGATTCACGGTGCCTATACCACGTGACTTTTTCGGATCTGTGTTGAGAGAATAAAGCGCGACCCAGTTAACATTTTTAAGGATCTCTTTTTAAATATTTTACCATTTTAATAGGATAAAGTGGAGAGCCCGCTTATTCGTAAAAGTTTTATATAGGTATCATAATCTTTTTAAACAAATAAGTATTTTTTCAGCAAAGTACAACCGCGCGTTTGAACGTTTAGGAAAATGTCGGATCAGTGTGGGGACTTCATATAACAAACGCGCGGTTGCACTTTACTGAAAAAATACTTATTTGTTTAAAATATTATGATATCAATGGAAAACTCTCACGAATGAGCGGGCTCTCCACTTTATCCCATTAAAAATGGTGAAAATTTTAAAAAGACATCATTAAATATGTTAACTGGGTCGCGCTTTATTCTCCCAACACAGATCTTAAAAAGTCACGTGGTATAGGCATCGTGAGATTGCTCAACTGATAAATAAATATCAATAAATACGAATTGCTCATAAATTTGTACAAACGAAGATTAAATTTATATTGTGAACATGTGTGTGTTACCAATTATTTTTACTGGTTAAATGTTCGATGTTTTCTGGTCTTTGGAATTCTTAATTAGTTGTCAAGCTCATACAAGGGTTTACCAACAGGACATTTTCAAACAGCTTTATACCGGTATTAAAAAAATAAATCGTTGAATTTATAAAGTATAATAAACAAAAGCAATACAAATCTTGATTCTACGGGTACACCGACCGACTGACCGACCGACAGACAGACAGACCGACCGCCAGACCGACCGACCGACCGACCGACAGACCGACCGACCGACTGACAGACCGACAAACAGACATACAGACACACACACAAAGACACACATACACACTAACGGAGAGACGGAGGGAGGGATGGACGGACGGAACAACGGAGAGACAGACAGACCGAAAGACGGGCGGACGGACGGGTGAAAGATAGCGGGCGGACGGACGTAAAGACAGAAATAAGAGTTTATTAATATCTTGCTTTTGCACATAACAAATTGTACCGCAGTTAGACATTGAACAAATGTACACAGCTACTCAAAAATAGAGTTATTACAATCGAACATTCAAAACTACCTTAAATATATTAGTATCGTTAACGAATGTTGAAATAAAATGTATAAAAATTGCAATAGAATATCACAATTTATATTTTATGTACATCTTCATGCATGCTTACCTATGTTTAAACATGTATGTTATCCTAGATACAAATAGATGCGTCACTTTATTTACATATAATGACATGTTCTTGCTCTGGATGCAATGATGCGTTCATCTGACAGTATAAAGTTCATTTTTGCGTTTTATTTATAGAATCAAAGCTAGGTTTTCAAAAAACTATTGTTAGTAAAAAATGAGATTCATCTACCAAAAATACCTTACAAATTAAGCAGTATTGATCTTTTTCAAGTAAGAAATTATAACGTCGTGTTTATATACAAAGAGATGAACTACAATGTTCAATAAATGGCTTTCTATAAACAGTGCACAGTAAACATAAGTAAAGCTATATAGGTCACAAAGTGTAGAGCAGAAGAAAGAACGCAGATTATGCACATGCACACTTTACATTCATGAGTATTCAATTAAACGGCATATGTTCATACATGATAAGTTAACACTTCAGCCCATGTACATTCACTCTGTAGACCTGTATCGCTTTTACTTATAATGTTTTATCAATTAAAATAAATTTTAATAAATGAACCGCGTTATGCGAAAATGGGCCTTAGGTCATATCTCCAGATATATAACTCTGCACCTTCACTTTAAGATCCGCCCATGAGACCACGAATCCTCGTGTGACTTTGACGCGAACAGTGTAGCTCCTTACATAACTGCGATGGTATGTCTGGATCTATGTCTGCCGTATATGTTGTAATACCCGTTTTCGCACGAAAAATCTGTATACGATGGTATAGTGACGTTGCAGATTTATACGTACATTTGAAGGCATAGTCCGCGTGTTCACTTCCGTCCATGGCAAGGAGCACCGCATGTTTCTCATGCCTCTCCCCCTCCTTGTGGTGGTCCGTAGACATGTGTGTCATACGTATGTGATCCTAGAATTAAATAGCTTTATCACGCTTTCGGTCTATTCAGAAAACTTCCCTCCTGATTTGTTTTCACTTCAGACTGTCTCTAACCCGATAAAATATAAAACTTTGTATCTTTGTTACTTTGCCTTGAAGTTAAAACTATGAGGTTTAAAGTACAAGTGCGTGTTTACATATATGTGATAGCACTACACTATTTTAACCGTGCAATGTTAAACCTTGTTAAAGGTACACTGCATGATAACAATGATAACAATGCGACACGCTAAATGATCACCAATTCCGCTGTGTATCAAACGCGGCCGTTCTCGGGTAAAAAATCTCACTCATTCGAACTGTTTTATTTTTCACCAATGAGACCTATGCAGTTGTTTGTTTCCACGAACCCGATCACAATTATTTGTGTTAACTCTAAACTCTTGATTTAGCATTTCATATTCTGTTTGTGATCATTTAGATTATTCAATTATACCAACTTAATTTGAATTAAACTAACTAAGATAATTTAAAGACATCATGATAAATGCATAATTGCAAGATTTTTTTTATTTAATAGTCTTATTACAGTTGGAAATAACATCTGAAACGTAAACAGAAAAAAACAACACAATAAAACAAGTTTGACTAGCATTCGTACGTTTATGTTAGAGCAATGTGAGTGGAAATAAATATCGTTTGTTATTAAATATTATGTCGTTCAGATTGTTTTACGTATCAGTTAGGTATAAGCAACAGCAACATTATTATTACGTGACTTGTTTACGTTGCTTTATCATTTTTAGATAATTCATAGTTATATACATAGGCGAATCCCTAAAATCGCCAAAGTAAAATCAATTCATGTGATGTTTCACACTAAACTAGATCTAAATCACCTATTTAAACTCATAAAGCGTGACATGCTCAAGAATTGGTTGTCAAAGACTTCAAAATCACTAAAATCGTGGAGCGTCCAGACTCCTAGCAGGGCTGTGTCCTGCACTCACCAGTGGCCCTAGCGGCCCCCTGGACACCCAGCAAATCTTTCAATATACAGCCCCCCCCCCCCCCCCCAACCAGAAACCATGGAACCGCCCCTGATTGATACAATTGACTTACTCCATATTGTGCTAAAATACTAATACATAGGTTCAAACGAAGCTGGTGCATATACTTTCCAAATCACATCACGTATCCACTGTTATTATTGAAGTAGATATGGTGGATACAATGGCTAAGCGTTGTTTGTACCTGCATATTAGATTTGTGTTTTCAAAAGTTGTTGAGATTCGGATAACACTGATTATATTCAAGTTTATATGTTGACTATTTTAGTCAGTCTTTGTAAACCACTTTTATACATGTTCATTCATTAAACTTTGAAAAAACACAGTTTTCTATACAGCAAAAGCTATATGTAACTTGTATAATGCTGAACGGGTCTATCATTCACACGACTGAAATTAGATCAAATTATCGGATATTGATGGAAACGGTCAAGTATATTCCACAGTATTAAAGGGGCCTTCCAATGAATTAAAGTTTGTCATTAAATGCTATATATTGATGTATGCAAACATTGGATCTAAACATCTTCAGTTAATAGACAGAATAAAATTAAAGAAAGAAAAAAAGTCAACCTCAACTGAGCTCGAACCACTGACCCCTGGAGTAAAAGTCTATCGCTTAGACAACTCGGCCATCCGTGCTCATAGAATGAGTGATGAATTTTATACTATTTACAAGCAATTTTCGTAGTTTCACAAAATATAATAACAACAACAAAACGTTCCAAATTATTCAATCGTTTTGCGTTGCAACGCTTTATAATTTTCAGGGTTTTAAATCGTTAAAAACTGCATATAATGAAAATTTTAGAGCATGGTAAATGTTCATTATTACTGTCTCCTCACAAATATCATAAATACAACGAACATTTGCGAATCTGAAACTTTTTTTTTATTTTGTAAATTTACCGAAACGTGAAAATGCCCCTTTAAAATATATTATATTTCAAAAGTATAATTGTGCATTATGATTTGTCCACACATTTAACGATTAAAAATTTTATTTATATTTTGAGCGCTATTTTGCGATAAACAATATGAAGAGCAGCCAAAAACTGATGCCTAAGAATAATTTCCGTTTGCGCCTAAAGAGGTGTTATCTGCGATCGTTCTTTACAATTATTCAAGATTTATTTCCTGACAGATCTTTTTTCCAATGTTCTATGTAACATAAAAATATACAACGGTTTGATCACCGTTAAACACTTTCAATTGTACTTTTCTATACATTTTGAAGAGTGTAAATATTGTTTCCATCGAACATCTGCTCAAATCAAAACCTTCCGATTCCTAATCGCAGAGAAACTCTATAATGTTTAAACAAACACAGTACATTTTAAAAAGCAATATATTGTCATACCAGCAACAAAATGTAACATAAGGTAGATCAACGTTGACGTGTCTTAACGGATAAGAGCAATTTTACCACAGCAGCCAAATAATGCGATGTTTTTATGGAAAATAATGCATTCTCTTTCGGAATATACAAGAAACGAAGTCATGTGTTTCAGAAGGAGATTCCAATGTATAGATTTTACAATGGTTTTATTAAGGTTTAGCTATTTATTTTATATCTCAAGTTTTTATGAGAAAGGGCTGATTATGTACGGTTAACGGATGTATGATGAAACAATGATGAAAGGCAAACCATCTTATTTGAAAAAGGCAATTTCAATTTAATACAATGGGTTTTTCTGACTAAATTTCGACAGATTCTTATATGTCTAGGCTATTGTTTGATTAATGTTTCCACAATGTTGTGCCACGTGCATTTGCTGATAAATGTTTTGTCGAATTTTATATTACACTGTCTGTCCAAGGACTAAACAATTTACAAAGTAACATTCAAATGATTTGGATAATGTTTAAATTGAATTCCATTATGCTAGGGACTAATACACATTAAAATTCGAACAACTACCATTTTGATGCAGTATGCCCTAATGACCTCAATTTAGAAAGGATTGCTTTTATAATCCACAGTCACTTTTATGCAGAGTGCAAACATACATGAGGCAATTATTTTTTGAAAGAATCATTGTCCTGCAACTATTTCGAATGATCAAAAGGGGGTCTCATGCCAAAAGCATCCGTTACTCTTGTCGCAATGTTATTCACGCTAATATGTCAGCAATTTTACCCCCCCCCCCCCCCCCCCCCAAAAAAAACAAAAAAAAAAAACGATTTTTTATACCCAAAATATGTGCTTTTCTTTTGTCCCTCTGATAACATTTTGTACTTTTTACTCAGGTCACGATTTTGTCTGTCCGTTTTAGTTTAGTGTTTCATTGCAAACAGTTAAAATGGTATCTACTGATTTTTAAAAAGATAAACAATGATTCCATTTGGTTTGTTAATTATATATATCAGATCTTAAAAGTTGTCACTCGAAATTTGAAACAAATTTATTTGCAGTAACACTTGGTGTAGTATACCCTTAAGACTTTTAGTGTCATACAATATGACTCTTCAATTATGAGGTACAATTAATAGTCAAAATGGTGGCAAGAAAGCAGTTTTATTTTGAAGAAAGAATAACAAAAATATATGTTAGTAAGTAAACCAAGTACAGCGTATGTTTTCATCCTGTCTTTGTAGTTTCTGTCATTATGTCCTTACTATTATAGGAATATTTCAGAATTAAAATGCACTGTAGGATGAGAACTAATCATCATATCATATAGTATATGATATGAAGATAAGTTCTCATCCTACAGTGTATTTTAATTCTCAAAGGAAGTTCATTGTTGACATGGTAATGCACACAATATATTTGTGTAAGTGATAACAGCTTTTTTGTAACTGCAGATACAAAAAGGTGTTACTGTACAGACATTTAAGTTATTTTATTAAGTTATTGATGAAATCAGTAATGATGCAGATAAAGTAATTTTGTTGACATTTTGGGTGATTTCTGTTGATACTATTTCCTGTTTGTAATCATTAAATTGGTATTAAACATTGTCAAATAATAAAATTTCAACAGTAAAAGTTACTGCAAATACTGGTATCTGTTACAGCAAATACATTCAACAAAATAAATGTTCAGTTATCGTATGAATAACCATTTATTTCAATATAAAGTTGTTTTTTTAAATTGCACTAAAAATTATTCTCGCTACATTTGGTTAAATTTCAATGTTTCTAAACTCAAATGTATCAAAGCAGCAATGTTTTCGTTATGTCGTTACTACAAAGGTCTTTACTGTTACCGTAAAGACATTTTAAGGAACATTTTTTATACATCTGGTTCACACTCAATGATCAGTAACACTATTTTGACTTATTTTGGAAGTGATTTTCATTTCAGTTATTTAACGACTATGTTTATTATAAATATCAAATACAAATAATTAAATATATCAGATGTTAGAAAGTGATACTGCAAATACATTTACTATTTTTACAGAGAAATATACAAGCTTTTTCATACAATACATTAAGCGATTTGAAAAGTATATAGAGCTCTGAAATTATTAAAAATGGAAATCGTATGTTCTAACATTCCGATCTTAAAATATAATTCGATGTGATACCTTACAGGTCAACACTACAACAAAAACTACTGCATACTTGTATATAGTCATACAAGTAATATGAAAGTATTCAAACAGTCTAACCACAGTTAGACTCTGATAAGGTTCAGGGTTCAGCTGGAACGAAATTCAATTCACTCAGACACATTTGCACAGGTAGCTCAAACATGTATATAAATGATCTTTCTTTTAAAATTGACCCCAGTTTAAACATACTACTAATGAGCCATGAAAAGAATCCAGACAAAAACTCACGCAAACCATGGGTTGTACCATTACTAAACAATAAATACTTACATGATGCAAACTTGCAACTGGGATTAGGAAGTAGTCATAGAGTTAGATCCGTGAGCTCCCAGTTTGACATAACTCGGATTATTTTATTCCCGGGATGAATCTGAATGCAACTATTATTCGTGACATTTATAGAAAATAAATATTATCTGTAATGAAGGACCAAGCATATATGGGTATTTGGCAAATATTTGCTTTAGCAAGTGTAATTCAGACTCCAAATAAGATCAGTTTATCCTCAGAAAGGTAACGTCAATATTAAACATCATCTTAATAGATTAATATTGCCATGTACGCAAACAAGTTAAGAGCCAGTCCATATTAGGTGGACAAGTCATAGACAAGATAATTCACTTGAGCACTGGGTACCTAATCATTGTGTACCTTTAGTGCCATTTATAACTCCCGATAAATACTGCAGGGCCACTGCTGAAGTAAATAGAACAGTAGTGAGTGAACAGCCCGATACATGTGACACTGATACAAATACATTGAAGGAAATATTACTATTGCCAAATTCAAATAATGAATCTAACAAAACCGAGAAAACCACTGCTGTATTAAATAGAAAAGTAAAGAGTGAAAAGCCTGAAACATATGACGCAAATATATTGAAGAAAACATTGCCAGATGCAAATAATGAATGTAACAAAACCGAGAAAACCGCAGCTGAAGTAAATAGAAAAGTAGAGAGTGAAAAGCCTGCAACATGTGTCACAGATAGTGTGAAGGAAACATTGCAAAATGCAAATAATGATTGTAACAAAACCGAGAAAACCGCAGCTCAAGTAAATAGAAAAGAAGAGAGTGAAAAACCTGAAACATGTGACACAGATATATTGAAGGCAACATTGCCAAACACTAAAAAATGAATGTAACACAACCTAGAAAACCACAGCTGAAGTAAATAGAAAAGAAGAGAGTGAACAGCCTGAAACATGTGACACATATATATTGAAGGCAACATTACCAAACACAACAAATGAATGTAACGAAACCGAGAAAACCACAGCTGAAGTAATAAAACAGTAGAGAGTGGGAATCTTGAAACATGTGACACAGATAAATTGAAGGAAACGTTGCAAAATGCAAAGAATAATGGTAACAAAACCAAAACCAAACACAGCTAAAGTAAATAAAACAGAAGAGAGTGGGAAGCCTGATACATGTGACACAGATGCATTGAATGAGACATTGCCAAATACAAAGAATGAATGTTACAGTACTGTTAACACGAAAACTGACAATGAACGTTTTAGTATCAATGATACAAACAATTAAAATAAACTGAACAAGGGACAAAATTGTCACAAAACCAGGTTTTCATTGTAAAAAAAAAAATCTGATAAAGGGAGAAAACTCAAACTGAACTTTTGAGTTGTTTGTATGAAACAAACGTGTTAAAAGAACGAAAACTCTTTTTACTGGCCAAAAGCAATTAACGACATTGCTTGGTATGATTACGACGAAGTAGTAACAACTATTCCTAAACCAAGACAAATTCGAAAAACAAACCGTTTTGAAAATGAAGAGAAACCCTGGAACAAAATGAAGAAGGATAAAGGTTCACTTGAAGAAGCAAGATCTGAATCAAATAAAATCAACCCCATTGATTATGTAAACCATAAGAAACATTAGCAGATAGACATTTATTGGAAGAGAAAAATGAACATGTTGACAGTAAAAAATTAGAGACAGATAACATAAATATTGATAAAAAAGAATCAGATACACTCATGGAAAATGAATATTCTGTCGATGAATTAGATTAAACTAGTGGCATAATGATTTATGAAAATGCCAATGAAGTAAAGTTTGAATTACCAGATATCAAAGTCACCTTGAATGAATATTATTAACTTTAACGGAAGACCATATCCTGGAAAAGTAATCGAAGTAGATAAAGAAGTGGTGGAAGTCACTTCTATGCACCAAGTTGGAACGAAGAATTCAAACTGCTTCTATTTGTCGAAATAAGTTAAGGACATTTCTCGGTATGATTATGATCAACTAGTTACTGTAATACCTGAGCCAAAGCCGATAGGAAATACAAACCAATTTAAAGTCGATGAATATGGAATGAATCTCAGAATAAAACACTGTGAACTTGTTTCGAGTTTGAAAGTGGAACGTTGGTGTTAATGGAAAGTGTTTTAATTAACCATTGTTCTTAAGTTACTATCACTTTGCTTATGATGAGTAAAAGACTTGTTACAATTAAGATACTTACTATTGTAAGTAATGTTGTTTCATTTTTGATAGCATGTTGAAATAAATAGTTTGATTTTTTTTTCTTCTTAAATTATCTTATACATTTTTGTATTCATTGTTTGGAATTGAAAACTTATTATCATTTTGAATTTTACGAGTAAAACAACTTGTTTGAAAATTTTATCAAGATTAAAAATGTTGCAATAAGGTATAATGCATGGCTTAAATTAAGCTATCACCATAGTTATGTTTTCATGTGTAACAATCATGACTATGCATTTAATTAGTACCAATTATTTTTTCTAAATTAACAGACGTCTTTAAACAAATTCGTTTTGTGGTAAATAAAAATAAGTGGTTTGATTAAAAATGTTTTGCTCTAGAATGCTACATACATCGGCTGAAAATTTGCCCCTCAAAAAGCAGTCATAAAACTTGAAGTATTTACTTTAAGTCTTTGCTGTAACAGAATTTTTTTTGCATTAACGTTTAAAATAGCACATAACTCTTTGGGATATTTACTCAACACAAAGTCTAGTATACTGAATATATAATTATAATAAACATTACAAAAAATTAACTTTGAAATACTTAATCTTGTGACAATTCTTACTATAATGATCAGCATTTCTCTTTGCAGTAACAAAACTGTTCCTTACAGTAACGGAAAATATTGTTAGAATTTTGTATTGTTAAACGAAAGCATTCTAGTTACATATGTTCAATGTTTTAGTTAGAAATGGATACTTTATTTGTACCTAGTTAACTGCGGTTTAAGTGATGTTCATAATATTATCGGAGCACAATTTATGCATGAGGTACCACTACTAAAGAAACGTTTTTGTACTTACAGAAGCTTTAAGAAATTTGATACTGATGATTTTAATAGAGATCTTTCCCAAGCTATGTGTAACCTTGAACGTTGTGGCAATGTCAATACCAATTATGTCAATTTTAGTAATGCATTTATTAAAGTGGCTGACAAGCATGCCCCTGTTAGAAGGAAAAGGGTTAGAGAAAGGTCAGCCCCTTTTATGAATAGAGCGCTGAGACAAGCAGTTTACAAAAAGACAATGCTTTTAAATAAATATTACAAAGACAAATCTTCTTAAAATGGGAAAATTTCAGAAAACAAAGGCATTTGGTTACTAAAATATCTCGTAAATCTATTAATAAATACTTCATTGACAGGTGTGTTGGTGGTTGCCAATCCAAAAAATTCTGGCCTACTGTTAAATCTTTTCTGACTAACAAGGGGAGTAACACTCATAAGGATATAGTTTTATGTGAAAATGATACTCTTTTATATGACCAACAAGATGTATGTGACATTTTTAATGATTTTTTTGTTAATGTAGCCAAGAATATTGGAAATGATTGTATTCCAGTAAATAAGGTACATCCTAGTATAATTAAAATAGCTGAGCATAAGGATAACAATGATGTAAATTTCAATTTTGAACCAGTACAGATTGATTTTGTTGGCAAGCAAAAAGATAAATTAAATTGTATGAAAGCAACGGGTATTGATGGCATTTCAAGTAAACTGATTAAATTAGCATAACCTACAATAGTTGTTCCATAAACAGACCTCATCAATCAATCCTTTTCTACTGCAATTTTTCCAGATCAATTAAAGTTAGCACAAGTGACACCCCTGCATAAAAAGAATAGTACTTTAGATAATGGTAATTATAGACCAGTAAGCCTTTTACCTGTTATATCAAAATTATTTGAAAGAGCCATCAATACTAAAGATATCTGACTTTTGTAATGTACTTTTTCATGCTTCCCTGTCAGCCTTTAGACCTGGATATGGATGTCAGTCCACGCTGCTTAGGGTAATAGAAGACTGGAAAAGAGACCTTGATGAAAATAAGTATGTAGCAGCAATCTTGATGGACCTGTCAAAAACATTTGACTGCCTCCCTCATGATTTGCTGTTACTAAAGCTTGAAGCCTATGGTGTCACAGGAAGTGCCATTGAACTTATTGACAGTTATCTATCAAACAGAAAACAATGTGTAAAGTTAAATTATATTAAAAGCTCGTTTCAAAACCTATATAAGAGCGTTCCTCAGGGCCCGTCCTTTTTAATATCTTTATTAATGACATTTTTCATTTTGTACAAAATAGCAATCTCTACAATTACGCAGATGACAATACCCTTTCTTTCTCTGATAATAATTTGGAGACAGTAAAACATAAATTAGAAAATGATAGCATAGCATTAATTCAATGGTTCTCTGATAACAAAATGGAAGCAAATCCTGATGTATTTCAAGCAATATCACTTGGTAAGAAAACACATGAGTCATATATTTCTTTTACTTTGGATGGCTTTGAAATTAAGTGTGACGAGGAAGTCAAACTGTTAGGTGTCAACATAGACTTCAGGCTTAACTTTGATACTCATATTTCCAATATTTGTAGGAAAGCATCAAGGCAATTAAATGTGTTAAAAAGACTAGGGAACAAAATATGTAAATTAGGGAGGATAAACATATATTATTCATTTATTATGTCAAATTTTAATTATTGTCCGTTAACATGGCATTTCTGTGGCAAAGTAAACACTAAAAAATGAAAAATACAAGAGCGTGCACTGCGTTTCATCTACTCAGATTATACTTCTACCTATTGTGAACTATTATCCAAATCTAAATTACCATCTTTGAATGTGCGTCGCTTAAGATCTATAGCTTTAGAATCTTTCAAAATAATAAATAAAGACATACCTTCATACTTACATGACTTGTTAACTATTAAACAGACCTCATATTCTTTCAGATACCCAAATACTGCTGTTATACCTAAGGTAAGGACTACAAGATACGGCATCAGCTCTTTCCGCTTCAGCGCGGCCAAGCTTTGGAATTCTCCACCGCAAAACTTCAGAGACCAATCGAACTACAATTGTTTCCGAAGTTTGGTCAGCGCATGGAGTGGAAAGAGTTGCGCTTGTTCTTGCTGTTCCGCAGCTACATAGCGTTATTTATTTAGTTGCAGTTGTGTGCATGTAGTTTTATTTGTACTGCTCTTCATTTATATCTGCTTGCATTTCCCTTGTGTTCGTCTGCTTGCTTTGTTTTTATGTGTAGTTATCATCCCTTTTCCCGTCTCTATTGCCCTAAGAGTCCCTTTTGCTTTTGCTTGGTTTTTGCATAATGTGTGTGCATGTAATTGCTGCTTTGTATGATTTCCTATGACATATATTCAAATTATGCCATGCACTTTTTCTTTTGCTTTGTTTTTGTTTTTGCATAATTTGTGAGCATGTATTTGCTGCTTTTCATGTTTTAACTATGAAATATATTCCAATTATGCCATGCAATTGTGAGGAGGTTGCTGATCATTTCTTTCCAAATCTCATTTGGAGGATATGTGTTTTTAAGACATTTCTTACTTGTCGCACTGTTGTGCTTATTTTCCTTTTTTCAATTTCTTATGTATTCCATTTTATTGCAGTTTTTAGACAGAGTTCAAGAACAGCAACTTACACATAAATTTGTAATGAACTTACTATTTCTTCCAATTATATTTGTAATGTTTGTAGTCTGCCCGTTCTTTTAAGTTTGTCTTTGTATGCATATATTTTGTTCTTAAATACCTCATGTCTTAATAGTCTATAGGATTGATTATTGATCATTTAAAGCTGTTGTTTGTTTTATATATGCATGTCATTTATTGTTATTAGTGTACATGTCGGTTAATAGCTATTCACAGCTTATGTTTCTTTGTTTCACATGTACCGACTTATAATAAAACTTGATTTTATTTTATTTGAGTTAATAATTTAAATTTTTATTAAATTAAATTTGATTAAATGAAACATTTACAATTTTTATTTGTAATTGTATTTATATTTATAATGTTTTGTCCTTTCAGTGACGGTGAATGGTCTTTGCAATAACAGAAAAAAATATTTAAAGTAATGTTAATAATAACACTCATTATTTGCTGAACAAAATGTATTGTGCGCTGAATTTATAATTATAAACAGCATTATATAAATCAAAGCGCTGTAGGCGCTGAAGGCCTGGGGCTAGATTAAGTGTGCTTGGGAAGAAGTATTGTCCAAATTGCTCCCTTTGTCCGAATGTATACTGATTGACCCTAGCGGTTGAGTGCAGAAGCTAAGAGACTGTATGAAAAGACAATATTTGTGTATATACTACAGTGTACATAGACGAGGGAGGACTACATGATACCGGTGGTGGGAATGATAACCGTTTGTTCAACTCTACAGATCTGGTAGAGGTTCGTCTACATAGGCGGTGAAGATATACAACAGCAACAACATGGCCGCAAAAAACTGTTATTGTTGGCGTCAAATAAATCACTTGCAATAGCCTAAAAAAGCTTTTTTACATAATTACCAGATCAGGAATACACTCATACTTCATTTGTAATGTGTATACAAAAGAAAATCCACTTACCCTGATAAAGAACGGTGTACAGATTGTGTACTAAGGTCTTCAAAAAATTCTCAGACAAAAATTATTCTTACTGTCTCCGTAAACACTCATATTTTTTCGGCCTAGACCGTCAAGTGAGGAACTTATTATTGCATGAATATGTAAACAATAAAAATTATGCCGTAGCCAATGCTTAGCAATTTTGCTTTAATATTATTTCTTTACACTTTTTATGACACTGTCATGTTATATAGTGATGATCTGCATTTACAAGGCGAGTTATTGAGATCTGCGAAGAGCTACCTTTATTGCGCACGAATTAAGTGGTAATTCGGAGTTTTGGTAATTCGGAAAGGCTCAGAAATTTTTATCATTACTATGGCCTTGGGGCTTCGCCCCAGGCCAAAATTACAAAGAAATAGTTAATATAGTGACACTTTTAACTTTTATGATCAGCAAGTCTTTATACAGTAACAAAACTGTCCATTACAGTAAAGCAAATAATTTATAGAATTTTGTAGTGTAAAACGAAAGCATTCTTGTCATATTTGTTCAATGTTTTAGTTAAGACATTTATCGATACTGTGTTTGTATCTAGTTAATAGTTTCAATTTTAATTAAACTGATGAAACAGATACGATTTATTTACGTTTTGTCCTTTCGCTAACGGTGAATGGTCTTTGCAATAACAAATCCAGATTGTGCATGACAGGCAAAATTATCAGTTTATCTTTTAAAATAAGCAAAATATGATTTTGAAACATCATGCGTAGTGTACATTAGTTATTTACACAGTACACCACACGTGAAGCATTGAATTTATATCACTTAGTAAATGGAAGCGTCGAATATTATTATTCCTACAAAACCGTGTTTTAGCAAGAGTGATTCGACTTGTTCGTGCATGTGTGTTGAGAAAAAAATCTAAAACTTCTTTTTGTCGTATAGTTTTTCAATCTTATCATAATAATATTTAATGTGAAAACAAAGCCAAATGTAAATATTGGCCGAAAATACACTTTCTCAAGAAATTAGTATTTGTTACTGCAAAAACTATACGTTGCAACACGTGACATTTGACCTTTGACATTTTAGTGATTGAGAGTGAATTAGTATTAGTCCATATTCCAAATATACAAATAGCTCCTTAATATCTTACGACAGAAAGAGTAAATCTTTATCAGTTTAATATTTTGACCTTGTGAATATCCCTTTTCTTCCAAACAAAATATTGCCTCACATAATATACCACTATTTGATCACTTTTCAATATAATTAAATTTGAAGAATTGTTAAGGAAAATTATGCTCATATTTGTCAAAACGTTTGAACACGATTTTAAATAGGTATTGAATAATGTATGCCATTTGTACGTCATTACTGACACAGACGTAACAGAGACTTAGCTACGTTAATGTTCATATACATATAGTATGTTAACATTCTATAATGACAGGGTGACGAATCAGAACGTTATGAATGTTGGTCCTGAATATCAATGCTCCTAAGAAAATATCAATTGCTCGTACCTAAGCAAACGGGTCAGACCGGTTTGTCTTGTTTTGGAACGGTTTAGTAGACCTTTGTCATTCGATTTGCAATTCGTGTTGAACGTGAAAAACTGTTCTGCCATTTTGAGATAATATTAGGAAATCGATAATCTTAGCTACCATATTGGCAGCAGCATAGATGTTTTTTCTACCTGCATCTGTGATTTTATTATGCCCCGAAGGAGGGCATATAGTGATCGGACCGTCTGTCTGTCACACTTTGCGTTTAGGATTCGCGTTTAGGTTTCACATAGCAACTTGATTTTTGGCATACATAGAGCTGCACATTTTTAGTGGTGAAAGGTCAAGATCATCCTTCAAGGTCAAAGGTAAAAAACATGTACCAAAGCGGCGCAGTAGGGTGCATTGTGTTTCTGACAAACACATCTCTTGTTTACCTTGTAATTATTCGATGGTTGTGATCTCACTTTTGTCCAGCATTCCCCTTTTTACGATTGTATTGAAGGACGAACTTCTGAAATTGATACTGTGTTTAGGAAGGACTTTGAAATTAACACTGTAATCATTGCCCAGCATCTGTTACAATATAAAAGTCATTTATTAAGGAAACTCAATACATCAGACGATCAAAAATATATATTACACATCGTGCATACATTATATCGTACGAGAAATGAGCCATTCAAATTTCATTCAATTTTAGCAGTATGAATGCATTTGTTGATAAAACAACGCTCAGTATGCAACAAATGCCATGCACCCACTTTTAAATTGTAACATGTGTTGTCACCTTCGTTACCACATGTAATGCATTTAGGGTGATTGTGATTGTCGTGAAGTGAAAATTGTGATTTCGCGTGTACATGAATATGTAGTGTTATTTGGTTATTGTATGTTCTCCAATTCTTTAAACCAAACGGAATTCGTTTGTGCATAATAGTATTGTAACTTTTCTGTCCTTTGACAGGGTCTCAAAATGTGCTGTTTTGTTAAAGAATGTTAAAACAGATTAATCAGAATTAATAAATTTGTGTTAACATTATTTCACTTAATTCAACACTACGGCAAAACAATCTAAACGAATAGTCACGTTACTGAATGGTGTTACCGTTTTTTAAACATAATCAAAAGAGGTATGAACAAATGAGCTGTCTAGTTTAATCCAGATAGCATCCCGATTGTCAGGGTCTATTACTGAAAAACCTATTTTCAAAAAAGTTTCATAAAACAGACGATCTCCACCATGTCCGCGTTTACAGTACGTGCTGTTATCTAAATAACCAGACATATTCATAGATTCATAGCCTTCTAAATCAAGTTCATTGGCTTGTTTTACCCAAGTTTCACAACAAAGTACAAGATCATATAGGTTAACAAAGTAAACAAAATCTTCATCATTTATACAACTTTTCAGCCCATTAATATTCCAAGAGCAAATACTCAGTTCATACTTTTCATCAGAATCTTCATCCGGCGGCAGCGTAGAGGTCAGCACAAAAAGACCACCATCGACGAAGAGTTTGTCGTGGACGAGAACGGCACGCTTCCCATTACGCCTGACTTGCATTATTTGGCCAACAAGGACCTTTCGGCGCTCCAAGACATCCGCAGAGCATTGCTCAGTCACGTTGTATGGTGATCGACGTAGATCTACACGCTTGATTGCGTTCTTGATGTACATAATTGACTGGGTATCTTTGAATTTTGCCACTTTGAGCCTTACATTATTCCTTTGGTATATTCAGATTTTAAGTGACCGGTCACTCTGAATCGCACTTTCTGGATCCGAAATATGTAAGTGGAACCGCATGACATTTGACATGCAGTCTTCCGTTCGAGATCGATCATATTTCGTACTTCCCATCGATACATGCGGCATGTCACCGGAAGCGTCGAGCGGTTCACCGTTTGAAGCGTCGACCGGTTCATCGGAAGCTTCTTGGGTGCCATCCGATGAATTGAGTGACCTACCGATCAACCACTGCTCAGTTTCAACCACTTCCATGATTTCAAAAAATTAGAGGTTGGCCCTAATTGATCACGTCTTCCTAAAGTGATTAGTTTACTTGTTCAAGTTCAAATTTTCGGCAGTCATAGTTTTTAGGTCACGTTTAATGTTTGTTATGTTGGTTTTGTTATCTTTGGCTGTTTTTGAAACGGTTTCATAATCCGCAGGAAAAATCTGTATTTTTTTCGGTTTTGCTCGCATCTTTTCTCGAAACAGGTTTATCTTAACGTGATATTTGAAAGTTATCTATAAGTTTTTTATCAATATTGTCAAGCTTGTTCAGAAACATTTTCGCAAAGTCAAAGTCAACCATGTTCTGGCCATTATTCCTATTCACTGTTCATTGGGCTCATATGAGTATTATGAGTATTAGCAGGCGATTGCCAAAATTGGTTATAGGGAGGCGAACATCGGCTATTTATATGTTCAACGCACGTCCAATTGAGTGGGACCCGGGTACCAGATGAATACTGAAAAATCGTCATACCCTGTGATACTGGATCGCTTGTATTCTGCTGTTGATGCTGCTGTTGAGAAAGCCCACTCCAATCTGCCGTGCGCCCATCGTATGCTATGTTGTTTTTTCGACTTTGTTTTGGTTTAGGCTTTACCTGGTCAGGAGGCGAAATACCGCTTTTTGCGTTTTCCCATCAAATCCCATTAAATCCACATTTACACACCATGAAAAATTTACGTGGAAACGGATGGTTATTTCCACGA
The DNA here is from genome assembly GCF_020536995.1 of Dreissena polymorpha. Classification (NCBI taxonomy): domain Eukaryota; kingdom Metazoa; phylum Mollusca; class Bivalvia; order Myida; family Dreissenidae; genus Dreissena; species Dreissena polymorpha. The sequence goes on along the minus strand of NC_068355.1, from coordinate 43,960,589 downwards.
AAGTTTATTGTTCGATAAAGTCGCTATAACACTGTTTATTACATTTTTTTTCTTTTTTTTCATTTACATTTTAAAACACCGCCATATCTTCCCGCATGCGCACTAAAAGAACGCACTATAGCGCTATAAGCAATCGACGTAGTGTCACAAAATACAACGATAATAATATAACTCAAAATTATTCAATCGATTCGCTTCATATTTGTATCTTGCTTAAATTGTCAAAAGATGCTTATAAGAGATATTTAAGAGCATTGTAACTGTTCAGTATCACTGTTTCCTCGCAAATATCATAACTATAACGAACATTTGCGTAACTATCTGAAACAATTTTGTTCAATCGTGTCAATTTTCCAAAACGTGAAAAGATCCCTTTAATGTCGGGTTTTGTTTAGTTGCCTTTCCTTTTGTGTTTCCTGGTTTGCGCGGAAATCAGCAAATTGCCTTCGGTAGAAATAAATTCTATTCCAAACGGTTATTGCATTTAACATAGTACAGTGTGTGTAGCAAACAAATGTCAAAGAAATATTGTCGCCTATACATAACAGCAAACTATTTTGTCTAAATGTTAAACAAACTCTTGAAAAACTCATAATTATTTACGCTCACACAGGCTTGCCTTTTACAAGACTCGTTGCGATATTTATGTCTCAACCAGTGTGCAAGGACAGCTTACAAATCAGTGTTGTTGTTTTATAAAGATTTAGACAGTAGTGTAGTGGAAGGTGAGTTACTGGACTTTAAAGAAGCCGGACAAACACGTTTAAAAAAACGAAAAATAACAAGTGTCGAGTTCTGTCCTATATATCACATGCCATATAATTTATTTTTGAAATGGAATAAGCTTAGAATGCTCTTTGAGAAAGTGTGTTTTAATTTTCGTCTCTTTGCGGAAAATGTTATCTATTTGTTTACCGAAGTTGAAGGTTTTACATTAAATTTTTTTAATGATTGGAAAAAGTATATGCTGCGCATGTCAAACTATGTACAATGGGTTGGTTTGTTTGTTCAGTAATGTAGAACGTTTTTTAAAGAAACGAAACATATTAAGATCTATATACTAAATGGATTAGATGTAAGGCATGACCGCATTTCACCGTATCCATCTTAATACAATTGATGGGAAAATATGGTGCAACTTAACATGACAAAATATAGTAATTAATTAGGACTTTGGTTGGTAAAATATGTCAAGACAAAAATAATATTTTATTGCAATCAATACTTATATTCTAATAAGTATAATCATCGTGACTAACAATTACATATGTTCGCCTTTTGTAAAACTTTAAAATATAGGTGGCTTATCGACAGGTAAATATTGAACATTCCCATGCATGCAAATGTGCATGAAATGTAGCATTTCAATGTATTAAATTACGTGTAATGTTATGTGTAACTGCGCGTGGAGACAATCGGGATAATAATAAGAATCATTCAAATGCACCAAAGTCTCAATTTCATTCCTTGGACTCGGACTCTGTATTCTTTTTCTCCATCTTTGGCGAGTCCTTGTTCTTTCTCTTAAACAGTGGTGAGTTCATGATGCGATGCTTCAGTGACGGCGATTCCGTCCCAAGATCCTTTTGAAATCCCTTGTGTTTGCATATCAACACGGGTGCGTGTGAGTGGTGAAGAACGTAGTCGCTTATGGAACCTAAAAACGTGCGTCGTAAAGTGCCCTTACCACGTGACCCGCAGATGACAAACAGCGCCTTCTCTTCGTCTGCTACCGTCACTATCACCTCTCCTGGCCTGCCCGCAACGCTTTTCACTTTACCTCCAATCTATGAAGCAAAATATGCGGTGTTCAACTTGAATTTCGCAATTTTCGTCGTTATTGTTTGTCTTATCGAGGATATCGTGTTATTGTTATACTTTTAGGGATATTTCTTTCCTTATTTCCTTACTTTTAATAACCTTGTTGTAAGAAGTAGCTATGTGCATGTCGATGGAGTAAACGTTATTTCAGTCAATATAAAACTGGTAGATATATATATATATATATATATATATATATATATATATATATATATATATATATATATATATATATATATATATATGCGGTTTCTTAGTGAATTTTGTAAAACAAATGTTTATACTACGCAATGGTTTTTACGATATTGACCAAACATCGATTATTTTCATTTACAGTTTGCATTTTTATCACAGTAACACCACTTTTAATGAAATGGAATCATAAGGGGCTGATTTGAAAAAGCTACTGAGTTGATACATAAACCGGGTTGAACAATCTTACCCCACCGTCCTTAAGTTTCTTAGCCAGCCGTTCCAACAGCGCTTTCTCCTTCTCCTCCTCTTCTCTCATCATAAGTGTGATTGCCGTAACGTCCCCTGTGATTGCCGTAACGTCCCCTGTGCCGCCTAGCGCTGAAAACGTGGCCACGAACGTATATCATAGGCACATTTATTGAGTGTTTTTGCTAAGAATTGTCTATTTTGAAGTCTTTTTCGGGACAATTAATGTACATTTGAAAATAACCAGGTTTCATAACTTGTGTTTGAAACTGTAAATGAAAAATGTATGATCTTTCTTTAGGATGTTACTAAGACATGCATGGAAATAGGTGTTGTAATTTTTTTATAAGAAACCAATCAATGAGGCATATCGTCTAGTATATTGTGTTAGAATTCACAACTGAAGGTTTAGCTGCAACATGTACTATTCCTATCTTGTACATAAACATACGATTAAATGATTTCAAAAGAGATACAGATGGCATTCAATTAGATACTTCAATAAAATCTAGTGCATCATACACTTCCTATATAAACACAACTGCATTTATTAAGTGTTAAATTGTTTCAAAGCCATGCGTGTTAATATATATTACAAATCTTTTGTTGCTGCCTATGGTTTTTCTCTGTATAAATCTTTATGTTGTCCAGGCAACATTTCGTGTTAAATTTAAATTCATAGTGTGCACTTAGTGGTTTAGTACAACATAACGAAAGCATGATAATTGTTATTCAGTAACCAAGCCAACAATATTAACCCTACCCTGTAATTCCATCCCGGATAACCGACTCGCTGTTAACACATATAATAAGAAAAAGATCCTCGCAGTATAATTGTTATAACTTAATAAATGCATATTTCTCCGCAGTTATTTAAAATATTTATCAAATCGTATATTAATTAATTCAAATAGTTTATATTTCTAATAAATAAATTGAAATAGTTGTTATTAATTAGTGTTAACCTATAACATTACTTGTTTAAAAGCATGAGCAAGTGAAAAAACACACATGAACATGAGAATGTGAATTTGTAACGCACACAGTATCTGACAGGAACAACCATGACCGGTAAACAACTGTCGGGTAATGAGTACATTTTAGTGTCATTGTATATATGCAATTTAATACAATGATCCTATCTCAAACAATATCGTAACAAAAGGGAGACCCTAGCCTAAAACTTCAGGTACTCACGTCCGACCATGAATGCATGTCTCTCAGGCACGTGTAATATTACCACGTAGTGGCTCGGTTTATGGAGGTGCTCCATGTACCCTGAAGAGAAATGGAAAACATGAATTATCATTATATGTTTTGAAAGGCTGCACACATAGGTAAATGCATTCACATACGGTGTGTAAGCTTTTGTTCAGTCTTCATTTTGTTGTGATCCTACAATTAAAGTAACTAAAACTGGAAAAACAATTCAAGGTTGATCATGGCATGCAACATGTTGTTTCTTTTTTTCTGGCACTTATTGATATTATGGACAAACTGTATTTGACTTGTAAAGAACGGCTAAAGCTAAAACGGTTCAGATCGGAGTGAATCTTCGTTAAGCACCAGTCACATCCGTTTACATATTTTTTTCTTTTAATATAACAAAAGACATTAGCTTTGTGCGAGATTGGTAAAAATGATTGAGGCTTTCTAGTTCTTATTATCTTTATCAAGGCTTCATTAGAGAATCCACTTAGACCAAATGCCATCGCTTCTGCTTTCAATACCCGACAAATCTGATATATAAATGAATCTGAAAGATCGATGCATGTAGGAAGATCTAAGAGACATAGTAAGACTTTTGAAAATTTGAGATATTTAAAACATGAAACAAAGCGGAATAATCACGAGGTCTAAGATGGTTTTACTTCAATAAAAAACCAGAGCTACTCATTTCAGAACTTATCTAAAGATGCGTTTAGTCAAGAGCAACCAGTTTCAAACGAAAGACATGCCAAATTTAATTAATGAATAAATAGTATTAACATTTTATGTTATAATGCACCATTATCAGCTTTAAATTGCATCCGCTTGCTTAAACCGTAACTTCAATTATTCCTTGTTGCTCGGTTGTTTATTTTATTTTAAAGTTTATATATATACATGGACCTACATAAATATCTTCTATTTCCTTTGAAAGCTTGTGTTAAAAAGGGCTGATATTTGGAACTGGTGCCCTCGGCCTGTCGACCTATCGGCCTCGGGCAACAGTACCAAAGTCATCCCTGAAACCTTGGGAAACAGTTTTGACTGTTCACCGCGCATCCATGAAATAAGTGTATACTGTTGCTACATGTTATGTTCTCGTGTTTGCCTCCAAATATATGGTTGGATATTTTGTAATGTAAACTTAAAGGCTTGTGCAATGACATAATAGCTTAATTTAAAAGGGCAAACTATAGATCGTGTTATTGTTATAGTTGTATAATAGTCATTTCTTCAGTGTTCATTTCCTAACAATTGGTTAAGTTAACATGGTAATAGTCCAACGAAAACATCAACGTAAATTAATATATCATTAACCGTACGGAAATTGCTATGAATATTTTTTTCTGTTTTATAACCAAATGTGTCTTGTTCTGAAAAATCTGGGCTTAATTCATGTGCGTAAAGTGTCCTCACAGGCTAATCAGGGACGACACTTTCCGCCTAAACTTGATTTTCGGTAAGGAGGGACTTCCTTGGAACTAAAAATACTGTTAAAGCGGAAAGTGTCGTCCCTAATTAGCCTATGCGGATTGCAAAGGCTAATCTAGGACGACACTTAACGCACATAAATTAAGCCCAGTTTTCTCAGAACAAGACAGTGAAAAATACCGTTAAAGCAAAAAGTGTCGTCCCTGATTAGCCTGTGCGGATTGCAAAGGCTAATCTAGGACGACACTTTACTCACATAAATTAAGCCCAGTTTTCTCAGAACAAGACATTGAATGTTAATGATTCATTTAACAGACAAAAACATATCAGCATAAGCTTCTTTCGACCTCAATAGTTCACATGTAATACATTAACGAAAGGAGAACGGTCTAAGATGCCTAGAATGAAAAATTAATGTATAAATTCAATTTATAAAATATTAAGCATCTATGGTATTCAGTGTAAACATAAATATTGTATACACTATCTTAAATATGCAATATACGGAATTCAGTGAAAACATGCATATTGTTTAAACATTCCCTAATATAAAAGCTTGAAGAGATACTATATACAACAAGCAAATTTTTTGAATTGATATCCCCCGCCAATATGGTTCTGGACACAAAAGTGTTATATTTGACACCCCAAAAAGCATTTTTTTCAAGATACAAAGGGCCATAACTCCTTTATTATCAAATGTTGTACAATGCAAATTGGCGTTCATCATTCTTTTATCCATTAAACACTCATATCAAGTTTCAATGAAATCCGTCGAAGCAATTCCAAGATATGGCTCCGGACACAAAAAAGCATTTTTCCAAGATTCAAAGGAACATAACTCTGTTATTAACAAATGGTGTACAATGCAATTAGGCGTGCATCATCCTCTTATCCATATATATAATCATACCAAGTTTCAATGAAATCCGCCAAAGCACTTCCAAGATATGGCTCCGGAATCAAAAGTCTGGACGGACGGACGGACGGACGGACTGAAAGACGGACGAACGGACCGACGGAAGGACGGACAGCGCCAAAACAATATCCCTCCGCCTATGGCGGGGGATAATTAGCGGTAGGTATCACCAATTATAGTTTACATACTACTTCGTGCGTAATTTACCATGTACACACATTTAAGTGATCATAAATGCATATTTTAGGCCGATTACTTCAAATGTTATGACAGGCTCTTGCTTACTAATGCGTTCATCAGACAGTAGAAGTGTTAATTGTGCACGCTGTTTTTATGGAAACAATGATTTAACACGCTCTTTCTATTAAAACATATTGCAAGAGACATGTTAGCAACGCGTGAAATTATTGTCAACACATTTACCACAAATAAACCAATTCGTTCGTTTTGCAGTACACATTGATAAGGTCGTGCGAAGTTGGGCAATGAAAATATTTAATGTTAAATAAATATTTCTATATAAAAAATAGAACAGTACACCGAAGTAGGTCATAAATCGAGCTAGAGCGTTGAACTCAACTTATTTATGTGTGCAATTGTATTGGATGATGTATCAACTAAACGAGAGATGTTCATACATTATAAATTAATACTTATGTAGATAATTATTCTTGAGGCGTGTTTCTGTTTTAAGTTTCATTGTTTATCAACTAGAAAATTAATGTTAATATATGCGCCTCGTGGAGATGGACGTTACGGTGTATGTCTAAACATCAGCGAAAATAGCTCATACGGAAAACAGCAAACTGAAATCTGCTTCGTATGCAAACATCATTTAAGACATATTAGAAACTATTTTACTATCCTTTTGCATAAAAGGAAATATTAAAAAAATGTATATATTTTAAAACCAATAACACTATTATTGTCACACACACTTTATACACTTCATATAGGTCAAAAAGATAAATCAATCAGCTGTTTAGAAAGATGAATTAAAAACCTACACGTTGCTCAGAACTCCATCGAAGAAGGTAAAAAAAAGATACATTTTAAGTTTGGTTAAAAAAGCTCGCTACACTATAATTAGCGGCCTGTCATGCAGCAAAAGCAAACATTATATAAAGGGTAATGAACAAACACTTAAATGTCTGTTTTTGCAACCTCTGTATAAAATACACAATGACATTTACATAAATCAAGTTCCATGCAAGTAGATTTTGTTATTATTTATATGAAATTAATAATATGTGTTTAATATATAATATCATAAAAATGTTAATACTATGAAAACAATATATTTATTTATACGTACATTGGAAGGCGTAGTCTGCGTTTTCACTTCCGTCCATGGCAATTAGAACCGCATGCTTCTCATGCTTTTCCCCCATCGTGTGGTGGTCCGTAGACATGTTTGACCCCTTTGTTATATAGCTCTATCACGAATAAGATTATCTTCAGAAAACTTCCCTCCTGATATGATGTATTCACTTCAGACCGTCTCTGACACGAAAAAATGTAAAACTTTTGTCTCTTTTTTACTTTGGTTTGCTCCTCCTGTTCTCGTTGTGTTATCGTTTTTTTTCTTTTTCATATAGTGTTTGTCTCGTAATCAATTTTGTTTTGTTAACAACTAAAAACTGTCGAGTTTAAAGTACAAGTGCTTGCTAACAGATAGGTGACGGCCATTCACCCCGTCCAGTGTCAAACGCTGTTAAAGGTAGACTGTCAGATAGCAAAGCAACATGTTAAATGATCACCAATACAGCTTTCATTCAAACACTGCAATTCTCACTTATACTAGCTCCCTCAATCGAACTGTGTTACCTTTCAGCAATAAAATCTTACGAGTTGTTTGTTTCTAAGATCCCGATCCTAAGTATTTGTTCAAACACTGATTTTTTGTTTTGGTGTTCCCGGTTGAGTTTTCGATTAGTTTTCTGATTTCGATCATATTCACTCAATTGTAATGAAATCAAATCCATCATATTAAATACATTATTGCAGTGTTTGACAAATAACTCTATTAAACTTAAAGTGGTTAATGACATCTGTTTATTAAAAAACACCAAAATGTTTTATCGGCTTACCTGCCCTAATGTTTTACCGATGTAAGTAGAAACAATTAACGTTTGTTTTGTCCTCTGATCCACACAATGTCTATTGATTCGTTCAGACAGTTTTACGTGTCAATTAAGAATAAGCAAAAACAAAAATTATTACGTCTATTGAATGGTTTATTCTTTATTCTAAAAATATTCACAGAACCAAGTCACATTGCAAATTTACAACGTAAGGTGATTGTTTGTTTTGGTGTTTCTCATCGTCAACTTAAATGTGAGCGTTGTATTAGAATCTGGTCTTCAAAGTTAATACTATTATATTTGATATAAAATTAAAGCTAAGTTTTGGTAAATGAAATTAAAAGGTTTCACAGACATGGACTGCGCATGTCTTGTAAGTTTAATTATTAATTAAATATCCCGGAACGGGACAGATTTTAAATAAAACCTTCTAATACATGCATGTGGACATAAAAAGCTGGCATTTAAAATCCGTGTAAAATCACATACAGATAAAATAATATTATTTAAATATCGTTTTCATTTTTTTTCAAAAAGTTGGGGTGATCAGGAAAACACATATTGCATTAACGTTACATATTAACTATTTAACTTAACCACTTGCATATATTGTACGTGCATTAAACAATTGAATACGCTACTGCTGTTTGCCAAGTTATTCTTCAGCTGTATAGCAATATACAGGTCAATCATATACACGACCGCTTTATCATAAATGTTTTTCGGCGTAAGCTGTATTAAGCCAGCTTTTCACCCTGACTTGACCTTGGTAAGTGTCCAATAATATTCAAATAAAATTTCCCGCGGCTAGGTACGAATGAATACACTTCATTTATTCCATTGGCTGATTTGAGTATAACACCAGAACATTGGAAACATATTCGCGTCTTTGTAACACTGTTTTACTGCATGAAACAATTTTATCTCTAATGAAAAGGCTCAATAGATAGAACAGTTTCTCAATCAATTTTCGACATAAATACAGTCTGTGCGCTCACCTTTTATTTTCAGAGAATTACCAGCGCAAAAGCGTTTATACTAAAGGCTATATTCTTATATTTAGTACTTACTTGCATTGCATTTCAACCCGCGAGGTTTCGGGTCAATTCGCGGCCAGTGTGTGAAAGTCAGAGTTTATTTACAGTTCATCACCGGAGTTCGCAGAAGGGGTTGCGATCTTTTCATTGAAGGAAAAAAATGAATCTATGCTATTTTTGTCTGATGGAGTAAATAGTTCGTTTAGTCGCTTTGTCGATATATCAATATTTTAGGCACAGCTGTTGCCTTGGTCGTGTACAGTTGACGTAAACAAGCCGTCGTTTCAGCAGCAGAATTGTTACCTAACTTTAATGCATTGCATTCCAATCCGCAAGGTATCAAGGTCAGTTTGCGGTCAGTTGCAGAAATCTTTATATAAACGCCGTCTCGTAAACTTTGTGCACTTGAAGTCTGTTTTGATCAGAAAGATACTAAATAAAGATATTCGGCGATATTATTGTGGTATGTCAATCATCGATTTTTAATATGTTTTCAACACTTGCATGATAAGTACCAATTTTGATAAAATTAATTAGAAATATTTATCCATTTAGACCAGTTTATTAAGCATGATCATAATAATTCACTATACTATAATTATGCAATTAAATAAGATTCGAGTATTGCCGGCTGACCTATATGCACTCGTTTATTTTCATGTTTCTTGTGTTTTTCTATTCTGTAAATATAGATGTCTGAGTAATAATATCACATAAAGCAAAATAAGCCACGAAATCTGGCGCAACACCCCGTAATTGATTTGCTTGTGATGTAGCTAAGAACTGCGCAGAAAAAAAGGCATCCGCTACTTTTTATCTCATAGAGAGAACTTTTGATCGTTCATAAACATCGACCACAATCAACGCCGTATATCTTTTTTAAAGATATTTCTTGTTACATTTAATGTGTAACAGGGTATTCACTCTGACACTAATCCTTTTAACAATACTAACCTAATCAAGACTGAGAGAAGTTCAGTGTGAGAGATACTTTGTGATGTATGAGTGAGTTTAATTACTAACAGTGCATTCTTTTTTTGTGAGATGATTTCATAGTCATCTACATAATTTTAAATCATAACTCAACATTTGGTCACTTTTTTGTAAAACCTTGTAAGAGGTAGTAGGCTTTTTCCAATTGCCACTTTCTACAATAAGTCTTGAGGTCACTGGTGAGTGCATTATTCTAAGTTTATATAATTGTATTTTCTTGAATTACATCGTATTGCATATTATTTTATATAAATGTATTTTCTTGAATTGTAATTGTATTGTATTGCATATTATAACATGATCTTTATTCATGCTTCAGGCCATCATTTACATCATTTATACTTTATAGTATTAAAAGCTTGGAACGTAAAACCCAGGTTGTGTTATAAACTCAAACCCCGGCTACAAATGTATTAACGACAATTTAGCGAAACAGAAATCAACTATCGTTATTGCCAGTTTATGACACAGGCTTTAATGATTACTAAACTTGAAGAAATGTACAGGCATGTTTCCTAATTGGTGCTTTGTAGTGTACATAGTTACAACAATAGTCATATAATAAATATGTTCAAACATACTTTAAAAGGAACCTTAAACACCACGTTAAGTAATAATAACAGTGTAGTGCGGAAAGTAATCTTTTTTTGATACAACATTTTATACAATTGAAATGAGATAAGAAATTGAAGCGTTAGAATACTTACCAATCTCGCTGAATAAGCTGTGATCTGCGAGAGGTTTTTACATGAAAATAGGTTTTGCTTCCTGTCAACGCCTTTTCAATGTACCATTTCACTATGAAATCTATGACTTATTCATCATTGTAAAACATGTGTAATGGTACTCGTTATACATATACTTTATTTGAACAGAGTATATGGTGTTTCCATTGATCATCTGTTCAAATACATACATTCCGATTCGTGGGAAACTCTCGAAAGGTGCTAACAAAGACATTAATCTTCTTACGAGCGATAAAATATCTTTCCAGAAAAAAAGGATAGTAGCAAAAGGAAGATCAGACCCTATTCATCATCAATAACAAGGTGCCTATTGTGATAAGAACCATTTACCCACAGGTGCAAAATTAATGATCATCGCGTTGTTTGTATGGAACAGAATACAGTCTATTGCAAGTACACAGCATATAAGTGTTTCGACAAGTTTCAGTCTACAGAGTTTACGATGGTTTTATTATGGTTTAACGATTTATTATACAGCCATTATTCTACAGGGAAAGGGGCTTCTTCTGTGCGGTTTATGGAGTTATGATTCAACAATTGACCAAACAATATTATTTGAAAAAGCAATGGTCATGAAAGACGAAGGGTTGGTCTGATTCAGATTCGATATATAAAAGATATGTGATTATCTAATTGCTTACGAGAAAACTTCATTTGAATTTTTGCAAACTGCAACAGAATAACTTGTGTTAATAACAACATAATATAATGCACCCACTTTTAAATTGTAACGTTATTGTTTTGTTACCACCTTTAAAGGGATCTTTTCACGCTTTGGTAAATTGACAACATTGAAAAAAGTTGTTTCAGATTCGTAAGTTTTCGTTTTAGTTATGATATTTGTGAGGAAACAGTAATACTTAACATTAACCATGCTCTAATATAGCCATTATATGCATCTTTTGACGATTTTAAAACCTAAAAATTATAAAGCGTTGCAACGCGAAACGATTGAATAATTTGGAGAGTTCTGTTTTTGTCGTTAAATTTTGTGAAACTACGAAGATTGCTTATATAAGGTATAAAATACGTCTAAATGTGTACTCGGCGGAATAGCTCAGTAGGCTAAAGCGTTTTTACTTCAGGACTCTGGCAGGACTCCATGGGTCACTGGTTCGAAACCTTCTCCGGTCAATGTTCTTTTCCTTTTTTTATTTTTTTTCTTGATTTTTCACTGGAGCTTTTATGATCCAATGTTTACATTTATCAATATAAAGCATTTAATGAATAAGTCAAAAAAATGCCAAAATCTGTGAAAAGGCCCCTTTAATGCATTTAGGGTAGTTATCATCGTAGTGAAGTGCACATTTTTTATTTCACATCTTCATTTATATGAAGTGTTCATTCGTTGAAGTTCGTTCTCTGATTGTTTTAAGTCAAACAAACTTGTTAAAAATATATATATGTACATACAGATTATTGTTAGTCTGCTATTATTTAGAAAGTGTCTAAATAGTGTAGCTTAATATATGTTGATATTCAAGAATGCTTTCACAGATTTGAAAAATAATGATACTTTTGTATAAACATTACTTTATCAAATACAACAGTTGACAAAACAACCTTCAACAAATGAAGATCATGTCTAAAAGTGAGGATTAAATATAATAAATGGTTTTAAATAATTATAACACGGCCTGTCTTTGTACTTTATGAAATCAATCAGTAAAACAGCAATATATTGAAGATTTATCTTTTTTTTGGAGGGCGGGGGGGGGGTTGATATATAAACCTAAAATAAACTTCAAGTAAATCTAGAATGCCTTTGTTATTCCAAAGACGTTAATTAACTACATAATCCAGGGTGCCTGTGCTAACAAATCCGCTTTAATTTGACCAAGCGTTTTGATTAAAGCAAAATCAGCACAAGTGCGCGGAGGTGTGTGTGAATTCAAGCTGCGTGTACTACAACGAATTAACTGCCTTGCGTCTAGAAAAAAAGGCCTTGGTAAACAGCGTAGATCCAGAGGAGACGCCGCATGATGCGGCGTCTCATCAGGGTCTGCGCTCTTTGCTTAAAGGAATTTCTGTAAGAAATATTCTAAATAAAGAAATAAATATACTAGATATCCCTAATTTTGGAAATAAATTGATCCAATTTAGAAGGATGGGAGAGTCCACTAGGCATAAATTTGTTAATAGCTTACTGTACTTAATATGAAGTGCTCAGTTTTGTACAAGTGTTAGCGATGAAGCAAAATACTCACATGTGTATATATATATATATATATTCACCGATGATTGCTGCATTAACGATAATGGAAGTCTCAAAGCTATTGTATTAAACACTGCAATAATTGTTAAGACATTTCTACGAAATACATGGGCGGTATTTCGTGAAACGTGATTCATGGAATTGAAATTAAAATACCATGGTGTCATCAATGATACAAAACTCAACTAAACATCGTATTTACAACGTCACATGTATATTTTTTCGACTATAAACGCTGTTTATACATATACAATCAAAACTTTTACACAAAAAGTATGTACAAAACAAACTTGCGCTTGCACTATGATCTCAATTAACTTCCCTTACTTATACAGTCTCCTTCCAAAACAGCTTACGTACGTTAACATTATCAAGGCATACATGTTCATCAAACAAAGTGTTGCTCTTCTCTCAAAAGACGTATGCGTTTGTAACTGTTTCTTTTTATTTATAACAACACCCAAACAAATCTAAGATTTTATTATCGAAATATCAAAACAAAAAACGATTATATAAATGGTTTGAACAACACAATATGCATTTTAATGCTATGTATACTTGTGAATTTGTGTTTACATCGTTTTGAATTACATTGAAAAATCCATCCTTCAAAATATCATAATAATCATTAAAATAAGACTACATTTTATCGGATTGAGGCTCGTGAACACGGTTATGGTGGTCGTCCTTATGGCGGCAGACGAGAACTGGCACGTGCGAATGGTGCATTACGTGATCACTGACGCTGCCCATTAAGGTTCGGCGCACCTTGCCCATCCCGCGCGTGCCGCAGATGATGACGTCAGCTTTCTCCTCTTCTGCAACCCGGATGATCTCCGTCCTAGGCGATCCTGTCGTCTGTTTCACTTTACCGTGTAGCTGAAAAACAAATTTCATTTAGTTTGAAAGATAACAAAACCATTATCTATTAAATCATGTTCTGCGCTTGCATCAGATCGACAATAAGTGTGTCTTCGATTGTATAAAAATGCGTTCCTACACGATTGTTTGTTTGATGTTGTGCAACTAAACACAAATAGTGTTATTTTTACTTGCGTCGTACCTTTTGCACATGTCTCATATGAGGTATGACATCACCATTATTCTGATATTTAACAGCAGATAACTTAGCTTACTCCGTGTGTTTTTAATATAGTGCTGAGCTTTTCAAGGTATTCCTCCGCGTGCACCTTTTCTTCCGCCATCATCTGATTAATCAGGCCTACGCTGCCGGCACCAATCGCTGCAAACATGAACCATGCTCACCGGTATTGGGAATTTTTTGAAAAAGTTTCACATTCATGAAAGAAAAGTTACAATTATTTCCCTTTGTTCGAAAAATGTACTGAATGCTCTCTTATTTTAGTTTACTCTTTTTGTAACTTACGTATTGCTGCCAGTGTGTGGAACTCGACGGCGTGAAACAGAATTACGTAGTTGCCGTGTCGGTGCATATTCTCAAGATACCCTTAAATAATGAAGAATAAGTTAAACACATGCGAAAACGTATAGAGCTAGTTCCAATGCGTTTAATATCAGTAGAAAATGAAATGTTCGTATGCTTTACTGACTGTCACAGACTGTTATCAACAGTTGTGTCAGCCAGTTTTTCGAGAGTTTCGGGCAAAGTATGCTAGACAAGAATGAATTAACCGATGTGAACAAAGCACGTTTAATATAGCGCCTAAAATGTAGCATTTACCGTTTTTAGAAATTAATACCCCTTTCGGTTAGTAGTAAAAGCTGCCGTCATTCGAAAATTCTTAGAGCTCTTAAAGGATTTATTTTACTTTCCTTGTGTGTTGCATCTCACATAATTTGACAAGTTGAAATGTATAAATATGTAAATCAACAAAAAAATGGAAAGTACACTCCATTTGTTATGAAGACCATATTTGATGAAAGCTATGCTTTGCACGAGTTAAATCTTTGCGCGGAGATTTATATTGTCCACGATTTGCAGCAGAACATGTTGACTATAACGGCATCATAAACGATGATTCTGGTCGGCAATGTCTGTCTGAAGAGTCTACATGTAAGGTATTCCAGAGGGAAGAAATTAAAACTACATGTACTTACATTCAAAGGCGTAATCAGAGTATGAACTTTCATCCATGGCAATGAGCACGTGCGATTCATTTTTTGTTTCCATTTTCGTCTGTTGACTGCTTTATATCCGTCAGCGGAAAATTAAGAGTTGACATTAAAAATCTTAAGACACCTACGTGTGTTACGTAAACAATGCAGTTTACTGATAGCATGGCCAAAGTGTGTCGCATAATCGAGGTGTAAAGCATACTCGAGTTCGGCTATCTATCTGGATGTTTCTACTTGCAAAATTAAGATATATATCTGATATATTGAAAATGATGACTTTAGATGGTAGTATAGAGTTGTATGAACTTTCATACTGTTAAACAATCACTTTGACCTAGTTTCGTCTGTACCGTTTTATATCCTGTTCCAAAATGTGTTGTTAAAATGATAACTATTTTCCTAAGACTGTATATCAATTATTTAATAATTATGTAATACTTCCAATATAATGTAGATGTATACGTAATGCACCATGAAACAGAAAAACATGGTTTGTTATCGAACCATTCAGAAATAGTTGTGTTAAGTTTCATTAAGATTGGTGAATAGCGTTTGAAGAGGTTTTTTAAATAAATATTATGCCGGACTTAACGCCAGTGGCCAGACTGTTCAGGATTGGAACATATTTGCATATTTGCATACATTTGATCGAAGACTACCAACAAATGTGTATGTGATATTTCTTTAATCTGAAATTAGGATTCCTTTGTGAAGCGTGTTAAATCTTGAACGCATACGATCTGCCATCTTTCTTAATCTTGAACAATCTTGGATGGACCCGGGTACTAGATGAATACTGAAAAATCGTCATACCCTGTGATACTGGATCGCTTGTTTTCTGCTGTTGATGCTGCTGTTGAGAAAGCCCACTCCAATCTGCCGTGCGCCCACCGTATGATATGTTGTTTTTTCGACTTTGTTTTGGTTTAGGCTTTACCTGGTCAGGAGGCGAAATACCACTGTTTGCGTTTTCCCATCAAATCCCATTAAATCCACATTTACACACCATGGACAATGTACGAAGTGGAAACGGATGGTAATTTCCACGAAAGTTTATTGTTCGATACAGTCGCTATAACGCTGTTTATTTCATTTTTTTCTCTTTTTTATTAACATTTTTAAACACCGCCATATCATCCCGCACGCGCAATAAAAGAACGTACTATTGCGCTATAAGCAATCTTCGTAGTGTCACAAAATATAACGATATTAATAGAACTCAAAATTATTCAATCGATTCGCTTTATATTTGTTACTTGTTTAAATTGTCAAAAGATGCTTATAAGAGATGTTTTAGAGCATGGTAATTGTTCAGTATCACTGTTTCCTCGCACATATCATACCTATAACGAACATTTGCGTATCTGAAACAATTTTGTTCAATCGTGTCAATTGTCCAAAACGTGAAAAGATCCTTTTAATGTCGGGTTTTGTTTAGTTGCCTTTCCTTTTGTGTTTCCTGGTTTGCGCGGAAATCAGCACAATGCCTTCGGTAGAAATAAATTCTATTCCAAACGGTTATTGCATTTAACATAGTACAGTGTGCGTAGCAAACAAATATCAAAGAAATATTGTCGCCTATATATAACAGCAAACTAATTTATCTAAATGTTAAACAAACTCTTGAAAAACTCATAATTATTTACGCTCACACAGGCTTGCCTTTTACGAGACTCGTTGCGATATTTATGTCTCAACCAGTGTGCAAAGGCAGCTTACAAATCAGTGTTGTTGTTTTATAAAGATTTAGACAGTAGTGTAGTGGAAAGTGAGTTACTGGACTTTAAAGAAGCCGGACAAACACGTTTAAAAAAACAACAGTGAAAAATAACAAGTGTCGAGTTCTGTCCTATATATCACATGCCATATCATTTATTTTTGAAATGGAATAAGCTTAGAATGCTCTTTGAGAAAATGTGTGGTAATTTTCGTCTCTTTGCGGAAAATGTTATCTATTTGTTTACCGAAGTTGAAGGTTTTACATTAAAATTTTTAAATGATTGGAAAAAGTATATGCTGCGCATGTCAAACTATGTACAATGGGTTGGTTTGTTTTTTCAGTAATGTAGAACGTTTGTTAAAGAGACGAAACATAGTAAGATCTATATAATAAATGGATTTGATGTAAGGCATGACCGCATTTCACCGTATCCATCTTAATACAATTAATGGGAAAATATGGTGCAACTTAACATGACAAAATATAGTAATTAATTAGAACTTTGGTTGGTAAAATATGTCAGGACAAAAATAATATTTTATTGCAATCAATACTTATATTCTAATAAGTATAATCATCGTGGATAACAATTACATATGTTCGCCTTTTGTAAAACTTTAAAATATAGGTGACTTATCGACAAGTAAATATTGAACATTCCCATGCATGCAAATGTGTATGAAATGTAGCATTTCAATGTATTAAATTATATGTAATGTTATGTGTAACTGCGCGTGGAGACAATCGGGATAATAATAAGAATCACTCAAATGCACCAAAGTCTCAATTTCATTCCTTGGACTCGGACTCTGTATTCTTTCTCTCCAGCTTTGGCGAGTCCTTGTTCTTTCTCTTAAACAGCGGTGAGTTCATGATGCGATGCTTCAGTGACGGCGATTCCGTCCCAAGATCCTTGTGAAATCCCTTGTGTTTGCATATCAACACGGGTGCGTGTGAGTGGTGAAGAACGTAGTCGCTTATGGAACCTAAAAACGTGCGTCGTAAAGTGCCCTTACCACGTGACCCGCAGATGACAAACAGCGCCTTCTCTTCGTCTGCTACCGTCACTATCACCTCTCCTGGCCTGCCCGCAACGCTTTTCACTTTACCTCCAATCTATGAAGCAAAATATGCGGTGTTTACCTTGATTTTCGCAATTTTCGTCGTTAGTGTTTGTCTTATCGAGGATATCGTGTTATTGTTATTCTTTTAGGGATATTTCTTTCCTTAGTTCCTTACTTTTAATCACCTTGTTGTAAGAAGTAGCTATGTGCATGTCAATGGAGTAAACGTTATTTCAGTCAATATTAAACTGATAGAGATATATGTATGCGGTTTCTTAGTGAATTTTGTTAAACAAATGTTTGTACTACGCAATGGTTTTAACGATATTGACCAAACATCGATTATTTCCATTTACAGTTTGCATTTTTGTCACAGAAACACCACTTTTAATGAAATGGAATCATAAGGGACTGATTTGAAAAAGCTACCGAGTTGATACATAAACCGGGTTGAACAATCTTACCCCACCGTCCTTTAGTTTCTGAGCCAGCCGTTCCAACAGCGCTTTCTCCTTCTCCTCCTCTTCTCTCATCATAAGTGTGATTGCCGTAACATCCCCTGTGCCGCCTAGCGCTGAAAACGTGGCCACGAACGTATATCATAGGCACATTTATTGAATGTTTTAACTAAGAATCGTCTATTTTGAAGTCTTTTTCGGGACAATTAATGTAAATTTTAAAATAACCTGGTTTCATAACTTTGAAACTGTAAATGAAAAATGTATGATCTTTCTTTAAGATGTTACTAAGACATGCATGAAAAATAGGTGTTGTAAAAAAAAGTATAATGAAACCTATCCATGAGGCATATCGTCTAGTATATTGTGTTAAAATTCACAACTCAAGGTTTTGCTGAAACATGTACTATTCCTATCTTGTACATAAACATACGATTAAATGATTTCAAAAGAGATACAGATGGCATTCATTTAGATACTTCAATAAAATCTAGTACATCATACACTTCCTTTATAAACACAACTGCATTTATTAAGTGTTAAATTGGTTCAAAGCCATGCGTGTTAATATATATTACAAATCTTTTGTTGCTACCTATGGTTTTTCTCTGTATAAATCTTTATGTTGTCCAGGCAACATTTCGTGTTAAATTTAAATTCATAGTGTGCACTTAGTGGTTTAGTACAACATAACGAAAGCATGATAATTGTTATTCAGTAACCAAGCCAACAATATTAACCCTACCCTGTAATTCCATCCCGGATAACCGACTCGCTGTTAACACATTTAATAAGAAAAAGATCCTCGCAGTATAATTGTTATAACTTAATAAATACATATTTCTCCGCAGTTATTTAAAATGTTTATTAAATCGTATATTACTTAATTCAAATAAGTTTATATTTCTAATAAGTAGATTGAAATATTTGTTATTAATTAGTGTTAGCCTAAAACATTACTTGTACAAAAGCATGAGCATGTGAAAAAAACACACATGGACATAAGAATGCGAATGTTAACTCACACCGCATCTGACAGGGACAACCTTGACCGGGAAACAACTGTCGGTAATGAGTGCATTTTAGTGTCATTGTAAATATTCAATTTAATACAATGATTCTCTCTCAAACAATACCGTAACAAAAGGGAGACCCTTGCCGAAAATTTAAGGTACTCACGTCCGACCATGAATGCATGTCTCTCAGGCACGTGTAATATTACCACGTAGTGGCTCGGTTTGTGGAGGTGCTCCATGTACCCTGAAGAGAGATGGAAAACATGAATTATCATTATATGTTTTGAAAGGCTGCAAACATAGGTAAATGCATTCACAGACGGTGTGTAAGTTTTTATTCAGTCTTCATTTTGTTGTGATCCTACAATAAAAGTTACTAAAATTGGAAAACAAATCACGGTTGAACATAGCATGCAACATGTTGTTTCTTTATTTACTGGTACTTATTGATATTATGGACAAACTGTATTTGACTTGTTTAAAACGGCTAAAGCTAAAACGGTTCAGATCGGAGTGAATCTTCGTTAAGCACCAGTCACATCCGTTTACATTTTTTTTCTTTTAATCGAACAAAAGGCATTAGCTTTGTGCAAGATTGGTAAAAATGATTGAGGCTTTCTAGTTCTTATTATCTTCATCAAGGCTTCATTAGAGAATCCACTTAGACCAAATGCCATCGATTCTGCTTTCAATACGCGACACATCTGATATATAAATGAGTCTGAAAGATCGATGCATGTAAGAAGATAGACGAGACTAAGTAGGACTTTTGAAACTTTGAGATATTTAAAAAATGAAACTAAGCGGAATAATCACGAGGTATAAAATGGCTTTACTTCAATAAAATACCAAAGCTACGCATCTCATTCCAGAACTTATTTGAAGATGCGTTAGTCCAGAGCAACCAGTATCAAACGAAAGCCATGCCAAATTAAATTAATGAATAAACAATTAATGTTATTGTGCACCATTATCAGCTTTAAATAGCATCCGCTTGCTGAAACCGTAACTTCAATTATTCCTTGTTGCTCGGTTGTTTATTTCATTTTGAAATATATATCTACATGGACCTTCATAGTTGTCTTCTATTTCATTTCAAAATTTGTGTAGAAAACATCGAAGACATAATTATAGATTGCTTTGCTAGGCTTTCGAGAATCATTATCGACGCTGTTACTCCCATCCATGATTATTCCGTAGAAAAAAAACATCAATCTGCAAAATTATTATTGGTTGTCTTGCGTAATCTTTGTTTAGCAATGCACTTCAGTGTGTGCCTTCTTTTATCAGCCAATCCAGTTTTAAAAGTTTATATACATTTACTGCTGACACTGACTTTTTGAAAGGCATGTAGTATGTGCTGTTGCCACATGTTTCTGTATGTAACAACATGCTTTTATATGTTCTCGTGTTTGCCGCCAAGTATATGGTTTGAATCTTTTGTCATGTAAACTTAAAGGCTTGTGCAATGACATAATAGCTTATTTAAAAGAGCAAACTATTATTCGTGTTATTTTTGTAGTTGTATAATAGCCATTTCCTCAGTGTTCATTTCATAACAATTGGTTAAGTTAACATAATAATAGTCCAACGAAAACACCAACGTAAATTAATCTATCACGAAGCGGACAGATCTTGCTATAAATAATTTTTCTGTTTCAAAACCAAATGTGAACGATAGAAACCATATTCATTTAATAACAGAAAAAAAACGATCAGCGTATATAAGCTTCTTTCAACCTCCTCAATTCACAAATATCATTACAGGCGATAAATCAATACGCCAAAATAAGAAAGCTAACTAGGTTTGTCCCTGCGTCTTAATCAATTAATTTCAGATGTCGGATCTTAACATGGCAGTTCCGGCATCGAGATGACAACATAACGCATGGGACACGACAGGCGACTGAGAATCGAGACATGCGATTCTTGGTTTCAAATTGATTTAAAACTAAAGTGTGATATTTTATAATAATATCAGTGAAGATACGTTGATTGACTTTCGTTCGGCTGTTAGGAATCAGTATAAATATAAATTGCCCATGCATGTGTACAAACGATGAATATTGTGTTTCGTGAACACACGTTTGTTGTCAATTATTTGTATAAGTGAAATTAATTCTAACTGTTCACTGGTCAATGCAACTTTAAATAAGTTCTCGTGCTCTTACAAGGTTTTACTGATCGCGATTTTACACCACTGAAATAGGAACAATTACATATTGAATTGTATAGTACAATTGATAAAATCAGTAACAAAATTGAATGCACGGGTTCACCATTCGTTTCAGGATATGCTTATATACAGAACTAAAGACATACGCGAGAAAGACAGACAGACTGACGGAAGGTGGAAGATAAGACAGACAGACAGACAGACAGACAGACAGACAGACAGACAGACAGACAGACAGACAGACAGACAGACAGACAGACAGACAGACAGACAGACAGACAGACAGACAGTCAGACAGACAGAAAGACGGACAGACCGACATACAGACAGACAGACAGACAGACAGACAGACAGACAGACAGACAGACAGACAGACAGACAGACAGACAGACAGACAGACACACAGACAGACAGACAGACAGACAGACTGAAAGACGGACAGACAGACAAAACAATTTATTTACATATCACTTTTGCACATCAAACAAAGAGTACATTTATGAAAATTAAGACCATGGCTATGGACGAAACCGCTACGAATACAATAACGAAAGGAGAACAGTCTAAGATGCCTAGAAAGAAAAATGAATGTATGCCTAGAATGCAAAAATGGATGTATAAATTCAATGTATAACATATGCAACATTTACGGTATTCAGTGTGAACATAAATATTGTATACACTATTTCAAATATGCAATATACGGAATTCAGTGAAAACATACATAGTCTTTAAACATTCTTTAACATTTATGCTTTTAGAGATAAAATATACAATTAGCGGTAGGTATGGACTATCATCAATTATAGTTTATATACTACTTCGTGCGTAATTTACCATGCAAACAAATCTAAGTGATCATGCATGCATATTTTAGGCCCCCAACTTCAAATGTTATGACAGGCTCTTGCTAACTAATGCGTTCATCAGACAGTAGACGGGTTAATTAAGCACGTTGTTTTTATTGAAACAATGATTTAACAATAACGCTCTTTCTATTAAAACAGCTATCAGAATGCAAGAGACATGTAAGCAACGCATGAAATGATTGTCTTAACATTTACCACATATTAACAAATTTGTTCATTTTGCAGTACATATTGATAAGGGTGTGCGAAATTGGGCAATGAAAATAAACAATGTTAGATAAATGTTTCTATATAAAGAATAGAACAGTACACTAAAGTAGGTCATAAATCGCTAAAGAGCGTTGAACTCAACGAATTTATGTGCGCAATTGTATTGGATAATGTATCAATTAAACGAGACATGTTCATACATGATACATCATACATGATAAATTAATACTTTTGCAAATGTACTTAATCATTCTTAAGGCGTTTTTCTGTTTTAAGTTTCATTGTTTATCTACTATACAATTAATATTAATATATGCACCGCCGTGAGATGGACCTTACGGTAAGCATGTCTAAACATCAGCGAAAATAGCTCATACGGAAAACAGCAAACTGATGTCTGCTTCTTATGCAAACATAATTTAAGACGTATTAGAAACTATATTACTACCTTTTCGCCCTAAAGGAAATATTAAAAAATGTACATATTAATTTTTAAACCAATAAAACTATGAATGCCACTCACACTTAATACACATCATATAAATCAAAAAGATAAAACAATCAGCTGTTTAGAAAGATGAATTAAAAACCTACACGTTGCTCAAAACTCCAACGAAGAAGGTAAAAAAAAGTAAATTTACATTTTGTTTTAAAAGCTCGTTACACTTTAATTAGCTGGCTATCGTGCAGAGTAATCAAATGTTATATAAAGTGTAAGGAACAAACACTTAAATGTCTATTTTTGCAACCTTTGTATATGATACACAATTACATTTACATAAATCAAGTTACATGCAAATAAATTGTGTTAGTATGTATATGAAATTAATAATACGTGTTTAATATTTAATAATATCTTACAAATGTTAATGCTATGAACACGTGATAATGTTTATTTATACGTACATTGGAAGGCATAGTCTGCGTTTTCACTTCCGTCCATGGCAATGAGTACCGCATGTTTCTCGTGCCTCTCCCCCTTCGTGTGGTGGTCCGTAGACATGTCTAGCCCCTTCGTTATATAGCTCTATCGCGAATGAGATTATCTTCAGAAAACTTCACTCCTGATTTGATGTATTCACTTCAGACCGTCTCTGACATGAAAAATATAAATGTTTGTCTCTTTGTTACTTTGGTTTGCTCCTCCTGTTCTAGTTTTGTTATCGTTTTTCCTATTTCATACAGTGTTTGTCTAGTAATCAAGTTTGTTTTGTTTACAACTAAAAACTGTCGAGTTTAACGTACAAGTGCTTGTTAACAGATATGTGACGGCCATTCACCCCGTCCAGAGTCAAACGCTGTTAAAGGTAGACTGTCAGATAGCAAAGCAACATGTTAAATGATCACCAATACAGCTTTCATTCAAACACTGCAATTCTCACGTATACTCGCTCGCTCA
Source organism: Dreissena polymorpha (assembly GCF_020536995.1). NCBI lineage: Eukaryota > Metazoa > Mollusca > Bivalvia > Myida > Dreissenidae > Dreissena > Dreissena polymorpha. The sequence goes on along the minus strand of NC_068355.1, from coordinate 43,936,684 downwards.
ATCAAACTGTGTTACCTTTCAGCAATAAAATCTTACGAGTTGTGTGTTTCTAAGATCCCGATCCTAAGTATTTGTTCAAACACTGAATTTTTATTTTAGTGTTCCGGTTGAGTTTTCGATTAGGTTTCTGATTTCGATCATATTCACTTATTTATTATTAAATTAAATACATCATATTAAATTCATGATTGCAGTGTTTGATCACATTGCAAATGGACAGCGTGAGGTGATTGTTTGTTTTGATGGTTCTTATCGTCAACTCAAATGTGACCGTTGTATTAGAATCTGGTCTTCAGATAATACTATTATATTTTATATAAAATTTAAGCTAAGGTTTGGTAGATAAAATAAAAAGGTTTCACAGTCATGCATTGCGCATGTCCTGTGAAGTTTAATTATTAAATATATACACCAGATTGGGATAGATTTTTGATAAAACCTACTAATACATGTATTTGGACATAAAAAGCGGGCATTTAAAATCCGTTTAAAATCACATACAGAATTAAATAATATTATTTAAATATCGTTTTCATATCTTTTTTCAAAATGTTGGGTTAATCTGGATAACACCTATTGCATTAACGTTAAATTTTAACTATTTAACTTAACCACTTGCATATATTGTACTTGCATTAAACAATTGAATACACTACACCTGTAGTTATTTTTCAACTGTATAGCAATATACAGATCGATCATATACACGACCGCTTGATCATAAATTTATTTACATTATATGTATTAACGACAATTTAACAAAACAGAAATCAAACTATCGTGATTGCCAATTTATGACACAGGCTTTGATGATAACTAAACTTGAAGAAATGAAAAGGCATGTTTTCTAATTGGTACATTGTAGTGTACACAGTTACAACAATAGTTATATGATAAAGATGTTAAAACATACTTTAAAAGGAACCTTAAACACCACGTTAATTAATAATAACAGTGTAGTGCGGAAAGTAATATTTTTTGATACAACATGTTTATACAATTGAAATAAGATAACATTATATGATTATGATAGAAATTATATAATGAACCGGTTGACAATATTCAAATGTGTGCAATTAAACAAAAATTATATGTTTAGTCTATTATATGTAACAAAATGTATTCAATGCAATATATAACTATTAGAACTGATATATTTCGAATGCATGTTTGCGATAAAACAAGCAGCCCAAAACTGAAGCATTGGAATACTTACCAATCTCGCTGAATGAGCTGTAATCTACGATAGGTCTTTTCACGACCTTACTGTCAAAGGCTTTAAAAAGTCCATTAAAATATCAAATATATAACTGTTTCATCGTCGTGAAACATGTGTAATGATACTCCTTATACATTGAAACCGAATTTGAACAGCGTGAATGGCGTTTTCGTTGATCATCTGTTCAAATAGAAACATTCCGATTCGTGGAAACTTTCGAAAGGTGTTAACAAAGACATTAATCTTCTTACGAGAGATAAAATATATTTAAAAAAAAAAGGATAGTAGCAAAGGGAAGATCAGCCCCTATTCATCATCAATAACAAGGTGCCTATTGTGATAAGAACCATTTACCCACAGGTGCAAAATTAATGATCATCGCGTTGTTCGTATGGAACAGAATACAGTCTCTTGCAAGTACACAGCATGTAAGTGTTTCGACAAGTTTCAGTCTAAAGAGTTTACGATGGTTTTATTATGGTTTAACGATTTATTATACAACCATAATTCTACAGGGAAAGGGTTTCTTCTGCTCGGTTTATGGAGTTATGATTCAACAATTGACCAAACAATATTATTTGAAAAAGCAATGGCCATGAAAGACGAAGGGTTGGTCTGATTAAGATTCGATATATAAAAGATATGTGATTATCTAATTGCTTACGAGAAAACCTCATTTGAATTTTTGCAAACTGCAACAGAATAACTTGTGTTAATAACAACACAATATAATGCACCCACTTTTAAATTGTAACGTTATTGTTTTGTTACCACATTTAATGCATTTAGGGTAGTTATCATCGTAGTGAAGTGCACATTTTTTATTTAACATCTTCATTTATATGAAGTGTTCATTCGTTGAAGTTCGTTCTCTGATTGTTTTAAGTCAAACAAACTTGTTAAAAAATGTATATGAACATACAGATTATTGTTAGTCTGCTTTTATTTAGAAAGTGTCTATATAGTGTCTAAATATATGTTGATATTCAAGAATGATTTCACAGATTTAAAAAAATAATGATACTTTTTTTATAAACATTACTTTATCAAATACAACAGTTGACAAAACAACCTTCAACAAATGAAGATCATGTCTAAAAGTGAGGATTAAAAATAATAAATTGTTTTAAATAATTATAACACGGCCTTTCTTTGTACTTTCTGAAATCAATCAGTAAAACAGCAATATATTGAGGATTTATCTTTTTTGGAGGGGAGGGGGGGGGGGGGTTGATATATGAACCTAAAATAAACTTCAAGTAAATCTAGAATGCCTTTGTTATTCCAAAGACGTTAATTAACTACAAAATCCAGGGTGCCTATGCTAACAAATCCGCTTTAATTTGACCAAGCGTTTTGTTTAAAGGAAAATGAGCACAAGTGCGCGGAGGTGTATGTGAATTCAAGCTGCGTGTACTACAACGAATTAACTGCCTAGCGTCTAGAAAAAAAGGCCTTGGCAAACAGCGTAGACCCAGATGAGACGCCGCATGATGCGGGGTCTCATCAGGGCCTGCGCTCTTTGCTTAAAGGAATTTCTGTAAGAAATATTCTAAATATAGAAATAAATATACTAGGTATCCCTAATTTTGGAAATAAATTGATCCAATTTAAAAGGATGGGAGAGTCGACTAGGCATAAATGGGTTAACAGCTCACTGTAATTATTTGAATTATGAAGTGATCAGTTTTGTACAAGTATAAGCGATGCAGCAAGATACTCACATGTGTATATATATATATATATATATATATATATATATATATATATATATATATATATATATATATATATATATATATATATATATATATATATATATATATATATATATATTCACCGATGATTGCTGCATTAACGTTAATGGAAGTCTCAAAGCTATTGTATTAAACACTGCAATAATTGTTAAGACATTTCTACGAAATACATGGGCGGTATTTCGTGAAACGTGATTCATGGAATTGAAATTAAAGTATCATGGTGTCATCAATGATACAAAACTCAACTAAAACATCGTATTTACAACGTCACATGTATATTTTTTCGACTATAAACGCTGTTTATACATATACAATCAAAACCGTTACACAAAAAGTATGTACAAACCAAACTTGCGCTTGCACTATGATCTTAATTAACTTCCCTTACTTATACAGTCTCCTTCCAAAGCAGCTTACGTACGTTAACATTATCAAGGCATACGTGTGCATCAAACAAAGGGTTGCTCTTCTCTCAAAAGACGTATGCGTTTGTAAATGTTTCTTTTTATTTATAAAAACACCGCAACAAATCTAAGATTTTATTATCGAAATTTCAAAACAAAAAACGATTATATAAATGATTATAACAAAACAATATGCATTTTAATGCTATGTATACTTGTGAATTTGTGTTTACATCGTTTTGAATTACATTAAAAATTCCATCCTTCAAAATATCATAATTATCATTAAAATAAGATTACATGTTATCGGATTGAGGCTCGTGAACGAACACGGTTATGGTGGTCGTGTTTATGGCGGCAGATGAGAACTGGCACGTGCGAATGGTGCATCACGTGATCACTGACGCTGCCCATTAAGGTTTCATTGACGTCTGCTTTCCCCTCTTCCGCAATCCGGATGATCTCCGTTCTACGCGATCATGTCATCTGTTTCACTTTTTCGTGCAGCTGAAAAACACATTTCATTTACTAGTAGTTTGTAAAGATAACAAAACCATTATCTTTTAAATCATATTCTGCGCTTGCATCAGATCGACAAAAAGTGTGTCTTCGATTGTATAAAAATGTGTTCCTACACGTTCGTTTGTTTAATATTGTGCAACTACACACAAATAGTGTTATTTTTACTTGCGTCGTACCTTTTTGCACATGTCTCATATGAGGTATTATATCATCATTATTCAGATATTTTACAGCAGATAACTTAGCTTACTCCGTGTGTTTTCAACATAGCGCTCAGCTTTTCAAGGTACTCCTCCGCGTGAACCTTTTCTTCCGCCATCATCTGATTAATCAGGCCTACGCTTCCGGCACCAATCGCAGCAAACATGAACCATGCTCACCGGTAATGGGATTTTTTTAAACCAATTTATGCCTAGTGGACTCTCCCATCCTTCTAAATTGGATCAATTTATTTCCAAAATTAGGGATGTCTAGTGTATTGGTTTCTATATTTAAAATATTTCTTACATAAATTCCTTTAAGCAAACAGCGCAGACCCTGATGAGACGTCGCATAATGCGGCGTCTCATCTGGGTCTACGCTGTTTGCCAAGGCCTTTTTTTCTAGACGCTAGGCATAAATGGATTAAAGTTTCACATGCATGAAAGAACAGTTACAATTATTTTCCTTAGTTCTGAACATGTACTGAATGCTTTCTTAACTTAGTTTACTCTTTTTGTTACTCACGTATTGCTGCCAGTGTGTGGAACTCGACGGCGTGAAACAGAATTACGTAGTTGCCGGGACGGTGCATATTCTCAAGATACCCTTAAATAATGAAGAATAAGTTAAACACATGCGAAAACGTATAGAGCTACATGTAGTTCTAATGCGTTTTAATATCAGTAGAAAATGAAATGTTAATATGCTTCACAGACTGTCACAGACTGTTATGAACAGTTGTGTCTGCCAGTTGTTCGAGAGATTCACGAAATGTATGCTAGACAAGTTTGATTTAACCCTTTCAGTGCTGGAACCGAATTTGAAAGGCCTTTGCAAACAGTTTGGATCCAGATGAGACGCCACAGAACGTGGCGTCTCATCAGGATCCAAACTGTTTGCTATTTTGCTAGTATTCTTTGAAAAAATATTGAAGAAAATGCTTATTTTAGAAGTTCAGCAGACAACATTTTAGCAGACGACAAATTCCCAGCATGCAAAGGGTTAACTAATGTGAATGCATCACGTTTCATGTAAAGTCTCAAATGTAGCTTAAACCGCTTTTAATAACCATGTTTACAGTAAAGGCTGCCGTCATTCGAAAATTATTCGAGCTCTTGAATGATTCGTTTTACTTTCATTGTGTGTTGCATCTCAAATAATTTGACATGTTGAAATGTATAAAAATGTAAGTCAACAAAAAGAAAATGGAAATTACACTCCTTTTGTTATGAAGACACATTTTTTTATAAAAGCTATGCTTGACACTAGTTAAATCTTGGCGCGGAGATTTAGATTGTCCAGGATTTGAAACAGGAAAATGTTGACTTCAACGGCTTCGTAAACTAGTATTCTGAGGACCGTTTCAATAAACATCGTAATACACATTTACGATATGATACATTTTTCATATGATTATAAATTTTGAGTACTTAATTAATTACATTGGCATCTTAAGCGCCGTATATATTTGACGAGCATGACGAGCTAGTTCGTCTACTTATTAAGATTACAAAATTCTCCCGAAACATTTTCGTACGATCGTTTATGAAACGACCCCCTGAAGGTCGGCAATGTCTGTTTGAAGAGTCTACATGTAAGGCATTCCAGAGGGAAGAAATTAAAACTACATGTACTTACATTCAAAGGCGGAATCAGAGTATGAACTTTCATCAATTGCAATGAGCACGTGCGATTCATTTTTTGTTTCCATTTTCGTCTGTTGACTGATTTATATTCGTCAGCTGACAACCAATAGTTGACGCTCAAAATCTTACACACCTACGTGTGTTACGTAAACAATGCAGTTTACTGATAGCATGACCAATGTGTGTCGCATAATCGAAGTGTAAAGCATATTCGAGTTCGGCCATCTATCTGGATGTTTCTACTTGCAAAATGAATATATCTATCTGATATATTTAAAATGATGAGTTTATATGGTATTATAGACTTGTATGAACTTTCATACTGTTAAACAATCGCTCTGGCCTAGTTTCGTCCGTACCGTTTTATATCATGTTCCAAAATGTGTTGTTAAAATGATAACTATTTTCATAAGAATTTAGATAAATTATTTGATAATTATTTAATACTTCCACTATAATGTAGATATATACGTAATGCACCATGAAACAGAAACACACGATTTGTTATAGAAATAGTTGTGTTAAGTTTCATTGAGATTGGTGAAGAGCGTTTGAGGAGTTTTTGAATATTTTGCCGGACTTAACGCCAGTGGCCAGACTGCGCAGGATTGGAACATATTTTCATACATTTTATCGAAGGCTACCAACAAATGTTTATGTGATATTTTTTTCAAAATCTTAAATCAGGATCCCTTTGTGGAGCGTGTTAAATCTTGAACGCATACGATCTGCCATCTTTCTTAATCTTGAAAAACCTTGGATGATCGGTGACGTTCGCGAAGCATTTCGACAGTTTTGGACATGTTTAAAACATTAATGCTTGAAGAAGCGTCACAACGATGTTTCCAGAATGTAGGTCAATCATAGAGCCTTCGTAGCTCAATCCGGTCGATTCCAAGGACCATCATAGTTGTATTCGTGGCCGGTCGTATTTAAAGGGACTATCAGATTATAGAAGAAAACATTCCATATAATGTATTTACTAACAAATTTAATAATATTGGAAACCGTTTTAAAAAAAAATGTATACCAGCACCAACAAATAAAAAAGGTTTCCGGAACCTTTAAAAGCAAAATCTGACGGTCAAAAACTGGACCATTCAATAATTAACAGTTAACATCGTATTTTCAAAGATATTTTAGTAATAGACTTATTTCCCAAACCATCGATTAAAAGCCATACACCCGTCACATACGACTTGTGTTCTTAATGTGTTCTAACGGCGACCAGGGACGAAGTCGGATCACCATGGACGACGTGGGTATGAATTAAGAACGCATTACGACGGCGTCCAAAACTCAATTAAAGCTGGAAACGTTACGGCGACTAATTGTGGCGTGTTTAAAGGTAATATACAGCTCCAACATTATTACGACGCCTTTGATAGAACGCCGTCGAATCACAATGAGGACGTCATAAAAGCAACGTCAGCGCGAAGAACAAACGTACTACAGTCGTACAATAGTCACTTCAACCTGGGAACGCAGATAATATGTTAATACACGACCTGAGAATGTGTGGCGACCGTACTGCGTTCTCAGTACGTCTATGAGGCTCTTATTGCGACATGCTGTGTTCTTAATAGTTTCGCAGTTGCAGTGCGAATTCCAATGTCGCAGTAGAGTCGATAAAGACAAGCCAATAAAGTAGTGCGAACGCCGTGACGTCGCCGATGGTCGCCGCGTGCACGCATAGGGATCGCAGTTGAGAAGTCACCGATTATGACGTGGTGGTAACGGGGCGTCCAAGCTAAGAAAACAGATAGCATGAACGTTTTGAGAAAAACAAATTGGCATTTTTAAGTTGAATGTTTAAACCCTATTAAGGACCCCAGTCCAGTGTGGTGTGGAAATTGCAAGTGTTTACTGTTACCGATTTCGAGCGATGAATATCCATATTCTAAATGACAGTGTTCTTATTCTGGAGTGATATTTAAATTGTCTTAATTGTATGTGCCAAACAGTAAAAGCAAGGCCCTTTAGTCATGATGTATTCAAAACCAATGTTATGACACTATGATACCTTATATGACTGCGTTTCATCATTGTAAGCTTTAATGCGTATACAGTTACTTTGGGTTACCAATTTAAATGTCTTTTCCCACTTAGATCCAGTAGTTTCATGCTTAGCAAACCTAACATTAAGATTACTGCCCGACACTTAAAGCATATATACTACGGTACCAGACATAGGTCAACGGAGACGGCTCAAACTTCTCAGATGTACAAGAAATACAAAATACTGCAAGATTAAAAGTTCAATGTGTTAAAGTATGTGATTGTGTGGAATTACTTGTGCAAAACCACGTATTTTCATGAAAGACGTGTAGTAATTGTTTTAGAAACATATATAATCATTATATCTTTGTTACAACTAAATACTTTTTCTTATTATTGAATTGAAATTGCTTTTGTTGATACTTGTTACTTATTTGTTATTTCTGATTACTTAATTCGTTTTATTGTATTTATTACTTATTTATTATTGCATATATGTAATGAAGACCAACGAATGTTCGAGGGCACAGTCAAAAACACGAGCATACACAAATGAATATATAATTAAACATGGTTGAACAGTTGTCTTCCTGGTTATCAAAATGTCATAACTCAAAACAAATAAGTAATAACAAATACGGTGTAACACAAGTATAATAAGAAGTACCTAAGGTCCCACAGGCTTCCGTAGCATCCTATATCAAACAAATACAGCATCGGATAACAATAATCATTTTACACGCTTATGTAAAAGGGGAATTAAGGTAAATATTACATTCTTCTTAAGACTATTGCTCGTGCATAAATTACAATTTCTTACATATAGATTACACTGTAATTCATAAAAACGAAATAAAAAATAAATTTTCAGTTTGGAAAGGATCATAATACATTTATACATAATTTACATATGCTATCCGTGTCTAGAAAATTGACATGTTTTTGATCGCGTTTCAATTATTACTTCAAATTAAAGAGTGTGTATACCCGCGAAAATGACATTTTTGGGTCGGTTGTTTTCGTATGACGCGACAAATTCATCTAAATTATTATAATATGGTTAAAAACATTCTGAATACACATGTTCGTTCAACGTTTTTTTTTTAAATCAGTGTACACTAATAAGTAAAGAGTTCCACTGTCGTATACATATTTCATTTTCTTGCGTTTTTCTTCAATCATATGCACACGCTACGTGGCAAGTTTGCTTAGACATGACCGCACGGGTCGTCGTTCAAACATGGGTTAACGATTTAAAATACGTATGCTGTTTTTATTTTAAAAAAACATTTAAAATTAATTTCTACGTGATATATATATCGTTGTTATAACACTAAAAAATTTAAGACTGTATTTATATCTTTCTCGTTGTATGTTTAGAAACAGCTTATACGGAAATAAAAATATTCAATATGCATCCGTGTTAAATTTCAAAATTCCATCTATCACTGTTAAAGGTGCAATTAAAGCAACGGCTTGATAATCATTTCAGTACAAACTACATTTTAATTTCTTTCTGTGGCTCGTGGTGATGGCCCAGATGATGGTGATGGGGGTCGTCCTTATGACGGCAGACGAGAACTGGCACGTGCGAATGGTGCATCACGTGATCACTTACGCTGCCCAGTAGGGTTCTGCGCACCGTGCCCATCCCGCGCGTGCCGCATATAATGACGTCAGCTTTGTCCTCTTCTGCAACCCGGATTATCTCTGTCCTTGGCGGGCCTGTTGTCTGCTTCACTTTCCCATGCAACTGAAGTGTATTTTTAATGTGTTGAATATATTGATTTTCTTATTATACGATTGATGCTATTATTATTTGTGTTATATGAATAATAACGAGTCTTAACATGTGTCTAGTTATAAAATAAGGCGTGAAGCCCATGAGTGCACTTATAGTAACACATACATATATTCGAAAACTAGAGGGTGATTATTTCAAAGATTATGAAGTCCTTCCGCGATTGAGATTGCATTAGGCGAGTAACCGGAGTGTGTCCGAGATGCAATTTCAAAACATTAAAAAAAAAAAGATATCTTTAATATTGCTGTGGTCTTGTTTTGTGGGGGAGGGGGCATGAGCCGGAGTATCCGGAATTAACAAAATCTGTCCAATATGATTACCACCAACCAAACTCACATGCTTCCGGGAAGGGGATCGAACCCAGTCCCCTAGGTGTTCAAACTACTTCTAGCCCGATTATCGTAAACTATCAAATGTTAACTATTATGTATTTTGTGCAATTATATCTTCGAAAGCATACATCAATATGGTCTAGTGTATGATTTAAAACATTCTTCACATAAACCTTAAATATGTCTAGTATTTTGATAGATACAGACACAAATGCTTTGTAAAGTATTATTATCTGATCTGATTGCTTCATGACTACTGATGATTACTTGATGATCTTTCATCATGGCAGTCAGTTTCTTGAGGTATTCCTCCGAGGTGGCGTTCTCTTCATCGATCATTCGGTTGATGAGCTCTGCGCTTCCGAAACCCATAGCTGCAACAAATAGGCAGTGTCATTTGGTGCCGTACTAACGTATGTAGATCTATTCGGAATGAGATTTCTGCCACTGATGGGAGAGTTATCTAGAAGTAATTTTTAAATGCAAACCCAAAGAACGGTGGAGATTCCTAACGTTTAAAGGTAACCTATCACTCAACTTATAGTTTGGATGGACCATAAAGCGGCCGTCGTGTCAGTTAATGTTATTGGAACATTTTTAAGCGTGTTATAGTAAACAAGCAAATTCGTTGAATTTATATCCCCCGCCAAATAAATTTTGTTTATGGATGGGTGTAGAACTTTAGTGTGTGACTTTAACCATGATCCTAGCAACCTGGATCTTATATTTGACACTCAGCTAGATAATGGAGAACAGTTGTGGACAGTAATTACAAAATCCATTGATGCATAGTAAAGAAATGACTTAATAATGAATAATTCATCAAATGTGTTACCTTTGACCTCAATGGGTGACCTTGACCTTAGGCCCTAGGATTATGGGAGTTTTATGTGAAGCACCACCAGATGATTGAGAACAACTATGGCAAGTTTCATGGCTCTGGCTAATTCGTTAATTGAGATAAAGCTCTAAGCTTATAATAAAAAGCATTTTTTGCAAGATACAAAGGGTCATAATTCCATTATTTACAGAGTATGTACAATGCCATTTGGCGTGTATCATTCTCTTATCCATATATACATACTCATACCAAGTCTCAATGACATCTGCCAAAGCACGTCCAAGATATGACTCCGGACACAAAAGTGCTATATTAAAAAACATTTTTTTCAAGATACAAAGGGCCATAACTCCGTTATTAGCAAATGGTGTGCAATGCCATTTGGTTTGCATCATCCTCTTATCCATATATATACTCAAACCAAGTTTCAATGAAGTCCGCTGAAGCGCTTCCAAGAAATGGCTCCGGACACAAAAGTGCCGGACGGACGGACAACGCCAAAAGGCGGGGGATAACAAAAAGCGTGATATGTGTCAACTGGTGAATACTATGTCATTGTATGGTTTATAGAGGCATTTGCCATTAATTTACTACTAAATTAAGTTATAAAGTTGTAATAATGCGATTTACTATTTATATAACCCCTTCATTGATTTGAGAACCACATTTAATTGATGTGTATTCACAACAGTCTACGTATGCTTAATCACATGAACCAATCAGAAAAGCATAAGTGCGTCGTTGATCATAGTCGTGCACAGCACTGAATGCCATGCTTTGTGCTCTTAGAATTTACGTCGATTTATCGACAATGTTTAAGATATTTGCGTCAATTTTCGTTGGACATGGCCGCGGTGGAAAGGTGGAGCATGTCATTCAACGTGACATACGAAACGAAACTCGTCATTAAACAACGGCACTCGACAATGACCAAAACTATGTTCAATGTTCAATGCAACATCTTCTGCCAAACCTAGTTTGACAATGAGACATTTTAATCTTCAAAGGACGTGTGCCGTTGTTCATTAACTTGATTCATTCGTTATTGTAACGCGACGATTGTCTTGTTTCGAACTCAAATGGCGGACCGATGCCGATTCCATATACTGCTTGTTACTCACGCATTGAGGTCAGAGCGTGGAACTCAACGGCGTGGAAAAGGGTCACATGGTGGGTGGGTTTGTGCATGTTCTTCAGATACCCTAAAATAGAAACCATTTACAAATTAAGTTGCATACCGGTCAAACAGTCTAAACAGGTTTTTATGTTTTATTGAAAGTCGTTGGTAGCCTTAGCTACGCGTAATGTTCAACCCCGTCTGTAAGTCCCACAAACACAAACCCTAAATAAGGTAAGCAAAATCGAACTTGAGATATATGGATCGGACGAGTGTATGCGACGACGCACAGTGCCGTATTGAGCAACCATTTCTTCTGATGATAGGACTATGTCTTTTAAACGCATCTATTAAACTAGTCGGGGATACTGCTTCTGATTCTGACGACGAAATTGATGCTGATGAGGGAGATTATTTTGCTAGTCTTGATGAAGATGACGGAGCTGATGATTCTACTGATGGTGGTGAAATTGGTGGTGTTGATGATCATGTGCATGAATATGATGATGCTGGTGGTGATAAAGATAATGATGCTTATGGTGAAGATGGTGCTGATGGTAATGACGATTATGATGCTGCTGGTGATGAAGATGGTGGTGGCGGTACAATTGATGGTGCTAATGGTTTAGACAACCAAGATGTGTATAGTTTTGAAGATGACAATCCTAATGGTGTTGATTCTACTGATGGCAATACAAATGGTGATGCTGATTGTGATAAAGATGACGATGCTTACGGTGATAAAGGTGATGAAGACGCTGCTGCTAATGGTGATACAGATTATTCTGCTTAAGGTGATAATGATGAAGAAGGTGCTGATGGCGAGAATATTTATGCTGCTGATGAAAATGCTAAAGGTGATAAAGAGAGTACTGATTGTAACAATGATGTCTGTTATGAAGATAATGATGCTTTCGTGCAGATGCTGATTAAGACGTTGATGGTGAAGAAGAAAACCATACCTATGATTATGGAGATGACGCTGCTGATGGAAATGGTTTTACTGATAGTGATGAATATGATGCTGATAGTGGTGATGAAGTTAACGATACCTATATTTATGATGATGATTGTGCTACTGCTGATGCTTTGCTGATGTTGATGAAAATTATAGTTTGCTAATGATGAAGTTTATGATTTGCTGATAGAGATGAAGATGATGACGCCGATGGTGATTACGATGGGGCTGATTAGAGAATGTCGTATTGTAGATGGCAATTTAAGTTGATTCACAGAAGTAGCATCGGGAGGGGTCTACAACGCTCAAATAATATTAAAGAGACCGGTTAGTAACAGTGGTATTGTTTCATGTTGTATAATTTGATATATATACTTTAAAATAATTAACGGAGTAAACAACGTCAAAGATATACTTGTGTATCAAGATTCGCTGTTTTTCTATCCGGTTCTTTTTCTCAAATTTTTTTGGAGAGTTAATGCTCATATCCCAGTTCCTTGAAACCTCCAACTATTTCAGTTAATCCAGTTCATTGTGGAGCAGACTGGCAAGGGAGGTAATCGAAAGAGGTATGCAGGTTGCTGCGTCGCTTGGGAAATTTTATGTGTTTTGAATAGTCGAAAGGTAATTTATGCACATAAAGACTACCGGTACGTCTTTAAATCTTGTAATTATCAAAGCATTTAACCAAAGGTACATTATGTGCCATTGAGATTAAAAAAAAATAGATACGCAAAGCTGTTTTCCATGATTTTACATTTCGAATGCTTTTATAAACCCAGAAGAATAAGATCATTTTGGCTTTTTGTTATGGAAAGTTCTGGATAAATATCGTCGAATAGCACTAAACATTTAGTATGTACGGTCTTGTTAAATCCTTTCTTCCCAACGTCTTTCAAGATTAGATACGTTATAAAACGTGTAAGCATGAGAGTAAAGTAGCGAATTTAGAATACAATATAGTTACAGTATAGGTGGTTCTGCTAAAAGTAGTTATATAACCGAGTTAACATAAGCACTAAATGACAGACAGACAAACATACAAATGCATAAAACACGGGGTCGGTCTCCTGACGACCTATCTGCCTTTACGTCGTACAGTCCGTCCGTCCATCTTCGCGCCGACGCTTCCGTTCATCTCTAAGAACGTGGTCATCCATGCATTAAAATGCACTCAATAAACGCGATACGCCCATGTAAATACGTGTCGTATGATGATGTTTACCTATGCCTCACAATTGCACTGGTGGAGTAATTAAAGCGCTGAATATCATGTTGAACTAGTAACGTGATGAATACGCGATAAAACCGTGATGATATGTTTACCGTCGAGTAATATTACACGCTGATACATAACTATTAGTATATGTTGTCAATACCGAGTGAAATGGAAAGTTGAATAACATGTTATACTTTCAAAACGATTCGAGTTAATTATAAAACAATTTAACTTACACTCAAAAGCGTAGTCGCTGTAACGACTCCCGTCCATCGCAATAAGCACGCGCGATTCATTTCCGGTAGCCATTGTCGTTTGAAGCTTAGGTTCGTTGCATAAATTCTCAAAATCAGTATAAACAATAAGTAAAATAAACAAAGGGCTTAATACATAACCGTTCAAAACTGAAATAGCTCCGCGATTAGCTAACCGACGAGTTTACTGATAGCGAAAAAAAGTGTGTCACATAATCACGACATTTGGGCATCGTCAGCTATCTACAAAAAAATTAACATCTATACATACCTTTATCACTAATCAAATACCTTACACTTTACAGGCCTAATGCCTGTTTTCGGATTTACCTCAAGCGTTATGCTTTAAAGAGATAATAATAACCAAATTTTTAAAAATAAAGATATGGCGTATCAAGTATGAATTCTTTCTACTCAAGTATTTCATGTATGCCGCTGATGTATGCATTCACATTGCAATTTTCTGCGTTTGAATATTGAACAACCAGCTAGATGATAATCGTATCTCTCTGTTATAAGACAGTTTCTTACCTTATCACTTTTAGTTGGTCGCGTTAGCGGCCGACTAAATTTACAGAGCCAATTTTGCAAATCAGTATGTGCTTAGAAGCCTTAGCTACTGTACGAACCGCAACTCACTCTGCTAGGGACGATTACCACTGTCTGTCTGCAGCAGACGACAAATGTTTCTGCTCTAGCAGTGAGTGTATATACCAGCTTGTAAGACGTCGTTGGCCAGTCTAGTGTTTATCATTGAAATCTGTACATATTGGCTGCTTTCAAGGAAAACTGGGCTTAATGCACGTCAAATAAGATTAGCCTGTGCACACTGATTAGCCTGTGAAATGCGCACAAGCTAATCAAGGACGACAACAGCGAACAACTTCAGTGCCTTCAGCGCTTTGATTTAACTATAAACTTGACACGTCACGAAACTATGTTATTAACCTCTAAACGAATTATCTTACGATAATTTTATTAACAACGCAATATACTCTGGTGTATATTCGGTGTATATAACGATTAACCGTTTATCTACATACAGGTATATTCTTAAGTGTACATATGTGGATGCTACTATGTGTTAGTATGTGCGGCATATACTCATACCATAGGAGTGTAGAAAACATGTGCAGAACGAAAATGGCAGTTGTACCAGCGCAAATCCTCTATAGCACTTTTAAAGGCTGTGTGCCAAGTTGGCATTATTGTCTTTTACAAAAGCGCAACCAACAAACTGGAGCGCTATGGCCTTTTCACAAAATGTTGGCTTTAAGTTAATTGATTACATCACATTTTCTGAGACAGATTCTCTTCTCTAAAAATATGTCAAAAAAGTATCTAATAGACAATAAGCTTTAAACTTTAATATTCGTAAAAAAAATCCGCTCAGTTGTTTCACGTGCCGCTTCAAAATTTATATAAATACAGAGAGAAAGGTTTACGTCCCATGCAACGTTGATGGTTAGCTGTGTCGAATACCAATGGTGTTATATAAATATATAATTGTGAGTACACTACACTTTATATGCAACCTCATACACTGATTGTTATTCAGTGTCTATATACAAATTGGCATAGAATTGTATTATATGCCTCATTAATTATTATCATGTTGAAAAAAAAATTAAGCGTACATAATTCAGGCCCTAATGCAGTTCAAACGTGGCAGCGCAGCGGAAAAAACGGTATAGCCTTGCGTTGTAGTATTATTGCCTATATATAGTTGTGTTCTGTTAAAATATATGTCGCTATTGATAACATTGGTGTTTTTCTTCAAGGAATGGGATGATACATCAAGCAACCATTGTGTCAAAACGCGGAATACTTAGAACATACATTCAGTTAAATTATTTGTTAAAATATTAATTAAAAAAAAACAACTTGAGAGTCGTCTTACAACCATATTATTGGCTGTTTGTAAGCTGGAATATACTGATTGAAAAACCAATATACGGTTTGTTTTATCCAATTGTGTTTGCAAACAAGGGACCTTCATATCAATAATGTCACGCTAAGCCAAAGTTGATTTTAGTACAAGAAACCATTCAAAATTTACTGCATAGCTTTTTAAAAGATTGCTACAAATGAATCAAATGTTTGCATTTATTTTCACAGTCCATTAGTATCATAGGAAAGCAGGGTGGTAAATTGCATGTACACTTCATTATACTCTCCAGTGATGCTGACACATACAGGTCCTTCTAGCCATCGGCGATATTAATGAGGAAAGGAACAATGTGGATGCATAAACTAACTCAAAATGGACCGTATAACCTGTTGATTTTTGTTCACCACACTTATTATATACTATTATTTGAGTTTGAAAAGTCTTGTCAACAAAAGATGAAAATGCGGGCTGCATAACTAACACCAAGAGGCATTGAAACGCCACGAAACCAAGTTTAGACGTAAAAGTATAAACAAAAGTCAACAGATAGTGATATCCCAATTTTGTTCTGTAATGTAAGCTCCATACACACAAACTGTCAGCGTAATTTCTCCAACTCAAGTAATTGAGTGAAGGCGTAAGCAAGGATGAGCCACTAAGACAAGACGGGCCGACGGTAGAACCAACCATCAGGCCGGCCCGGGATGGGAGTGAAGGCGGAAGCAAGGAAGATAGTAAGACGAGACGGGCCGACGGTAGAACCGACCATCTGGTCCGCTCGGTATAGGAGTGAAGGCGGAAGCAAGGATGCGAGAGTAAGACAAGACAGGCCGACGGTAGACCTAACCATTTGGTCCGCCTGGGAGGGGATTGAAGGCGGAAGCAAGGATGTGTGAGTAAGACAAGACGGGCCGACGGTAGAACCAACCATCTGGCCCGCCCGGGACTGGTGAAGGCGGAAGCAAGGATGAGAGAGTAATACACGACGGGCCGACGGTAAAACCAACCATCTGGCCCGCCCGGGATGTGATTGAAGTCGGAGGCAAGGATGAGAGTAAAGCAAGACGGACCGACGGTAGAGCCAACCATCTGGCCCGCCGGGGCCTGAGGTGAAGGCGGAAGCAAGGATGAGACAGTTATACAAGACGGGCCGACGGTAGAACCAACCATCTGTCGTCCGGGAGGGGAGTGAATGCGGAAGCAAGGATGAGACAGTAAGACAAGACGGGCCTACGGTATAACCCAGCATCTGGCCCGCCCGGAAAGGGAAGTGAAGGCGGAGGCAAGAATGAGTGTAAGACAAGACGGGACAACGGTAGAACCAACCATCTGGCCTGCCTGGGAGGTGAGTGAAGGCGGATGTGAGTAAAGCAAGACGGACCGACGGTAGGACCATTCCTCTGGCCAGCTCAGGAGGGGAGTAAAGACGAAAGCAATGATGAGAATAAGGGAAGGCGGATTGACGGTTGAACTTACAATCTGGTCCGCCCGGGAGGGGATTAAAGGCGGAGGCAAGGATAAGTGAGTAAGACAAGACGGGCCGACAGTAGAACCACCGTTAATAGACGACCTGATAATTTGTGGCGTCCGTACTGCGTTCTCAGTACGTCTATGGGGCTCTTATTACGACATGCTGTGATCTTAATAATTTAGCAGTTGCTGTGCAAATTCCAATGTCGCAGTAGAGTCAGTAAAGACACGTCAAGAAAGTAGTGTGCACGCCGTGACGTCGCCGCGTGCATGCTTACAGTATCGATCGCAGTTTAAAATTGGTACACGCTTATGACGTGGTGGTAACGGCGGGTTCAAGCTAAGAAAACAGATAGCGTGAAACTTTTTGAGAAAAACAAAAACAAATATGCATTCTTCATACGATGATCGCAGTTTTCCAAAAACTGAAAGTTTTGATCGTAGTAAGGACGCCTGTCAGGTGTGGTGGGGGTACTGCACGTGCTTTATTGTTTATCGATTTCGAGCGATGAATATTCATATTCTAATATGCTTAGCGACAGTGTCCTTATTCATGAGTAATAATTCAATTGCCTTAATGTCATGTGCCAAATTGTAAAAGCAATGCCCTTTAGTTGTGATGTATTAAAGACTAATTTTATGGCATAATACCTTACATAAATTGCTTCATCATTGTAAGCTTTAATGCGTACACAGTTACTTAAAGTTACCAATTGTAATGTCTTTTCCCACTTGTATCCAGTAGTTTCATGTTTGCTTAGCAAACTTAACATTAAGATTAATGCCCGACACTTAAAGCATATACTACCGTACGAGACATAGGTAAGTGGAGACGGCTCAAACTTCTCAGATGTACAAGATATACAAAATACTGCAAGTTTAAGTGTTCAATGTGTTAAGTATGCGATTGTGTGGAATTACTTGTGCAAAACCAAGTATTTAAATGAAAGACGTGTTGTAATTGTTTTATTTACATATATAATCATTACTTCGTAGTAAAAACTAAATACTTTTTCCTATTATTGAATGCTAAGTTGTTGATACTTGTTACTTATTTGTTATTTCTGATTACTTTATTCGTTTTAGTGTATTTATTACTTATTGTTATTGCATATTATGTAATGAAGACCAACGAATGTTCGAGGGCACAAGCACAAACACGAGCATTCCCCAATGGATATATAATTAAACATGGTTGAACAGTTGTCTTCCTGGTTATCAAATACCATAACAGTATAACCCAAAACAAATAAGTAATAACAAATAAGGTGTAACACAAGTGTAATAAGAAGTACCTAAGGTCCCTCTTGCTTCCATAGCATCCTACATCAAACAAATACAGCATCGGATAACAATACTTATTTTTATACGCTTAGGTAAAATCGGACTGAAGGTTTATATTACATTCTTGTAAAAAACTATAGCTCGTTCATAAATAACAAGTTCTTACATATAGATTACACTGTAATACATAAAAACGAAATAAAAATACATTGTCAGTTTGGAAAGGATCATACTTTACATAATTTACATATGCTATCCGTGTCTAGAAAATTGACATGTGTTTAATCAAGTTGTTAATTATTACATCGAGTTTAAAAGTGTGTACACCCGCGTAAATGCCATTTTTGGGTCTAATTGATTTTCGTATGGCGCGACAAACTCAGTTTTATCTAAATTATTACGAATATGGTTAAATATATTCTGAATACACATGTTCGTTCAACTTTTGTTGAAAATCAGTTTACACGAATAAGTAAAGAGTTCCACTGTGGTACACATATTTCCTTTTCGTGCGTTTTTCTTCAATCAAATGCCAACCACATGCATACGCCACGTGGCAAGATTGCCTAGACGTGACCGCACGGGTCGTCGTTCAAAAATGGGTTAACGATTTAAAATACGTGTGCTGTCTTAAAAAAAAATACTAAAAAATCACTTCCACGTGATATATATTTCGTTGTCATAAAATTAAACATTGAAGACTTTATTTATATTTTTCTAATTTTATGTAGAAACAGCCTTACGATTTATACGGAAATAAAAAAAATTAATAGACATCCGTGTTAAATTTCAAAATTCCATCCAACATTGTGAAAGGTGCAGTTTAAGCCACGACCTGATAATCAGTTCAGTAAAAACTACATTTTAATTTCTTTCTGTGGCTCGTGGTGGTGGCCCAGATGATGGTGATGGGGGTCGTCCTTATGACGACAGACGAGAACCGGCACGTGCGAATGGTGCATCACGTGATCGCTGACGCTGCCCAGCAGGGTTCTGCGCACCGTGCCCATCCCGCGCGTGCCGCATATAATGACGTCAGCTTTGTCCTCTTCTGCAACCCGGATTATCTCTGTCCTTGGTGGGCCTGTCGTCATCTTCACTTTTCCATGCAACTGAAAAGGGAATTTGTTATGTGTTGAATATATTTATTTTCTTATGATATATAAAACAATTGTTGCTTTTGTTATTCGTGTTATAAAAATAATATAGAGTGTTTTCATTTGTTTTGTTATAAAATAAGATAAGGCTAAAAGCCCACGAGTGCACTTAAAGTACCACATACATATATTCGAAAAACTAGAGAGTGTATGTGTATATTGCAAAGTTTACCGGTCCTCCGGCGATTGAGATTGCATTATGTGAGTAACCGGCGTGTGACCGAGCTGCAATTTCCAAACATGTTTTATGGTCGTGTATTGTTGGGAGGGGGGGAGTGGGGGGGGGGGAACCCGGAGGTATCCCCATAAGTCCAATACGATGACCACCAACCAAACTCACATGCTTCCGGGAATGGGGATCGAACCCAGTCCCCGAGGCGTTCAAACTACTGCGCTGGCCCGATTATCGTAAACTATCAAATGTAAAGTGTTCTGTACTTGGTGCAATGATATCTCTACGGAAGAATACATCATTTATATTCTAGTGTATGATTCAAAACATTCTTCACATACACCTTGAATATGTCTTGTATGTTTATAGATACAAACACAATTGTATTAGTATCTGCTCTGATTGCTTTATGACTACTGATGATTACTTGATGATCTTTCATCATGGCAGTCAGTTTCTTGAGGTATTCCTCCGAGGTAGCCTTCTCTTCATCGATCATTCGGTTGATGAGCTCTGCGCTTCCGACACCCATAGCTGCAACAAATAGCCAGTGGTGCCGTACTAACGTATGGAGATATATAAGTAATGGGATTTTTGTGCACTGGTGGGAGAGTTATCTAGAAGTATGTTTTAAATGAAAACCCAAAGAACGATGGAGATTACTAACGTTTAGAGGTTAACAATCTCTCAACTTATAGTTTGTATGGACCATAAAGCGGCCGTCGTGTAAGTAAATGTCATTGGAGCATTTTTAAGCGGGTTATAGTAAACAAAAAGCGTGATATGTGTCAAGTGGTAAATACTATGTCATTTTATCACATGCCATTTCCTGTTTCCCATGTAATATAACCATTAAATATTTTTGAATATTACAAATGTGTAATTCAACGTATTTAAGCGTTTTCATTGGCTTAGTTTTCGTGTATTTTGTTCTTGTGCTGAAATGACGTTGCAACGTCAAATGACGTCAAGAAATGTAAACAACATTCGGGATTTATCATTATGTTTGAGTGAATATTTATTTAATTTGCTCATTTAAAAGCATGTGATAAATAGAGAATACTGTGTTATTATGATTGTGTACTTAAATTTATCCCAAGAGTGCAGAAAGGTTTACATGGCGAGGCTTGCCGAGCCTTGTAAAGTTGTAAGCCTTTCTGAGACGAGTGGGATAAATTTAAGTACACAATCACACTAACATAGTATTCTATTTATCCTACAATATTTTTTTTATTTAATTTATTTCTGATGCAATAAAAATAGTAGTCTTTAATTTATAAAATAAAAGCAAAAACACATTAAAATAGCTGAATCAAACATTGCGTAGCAATATTAATTGTGATCTTTCCCGTTTGCGGAACTCGAAATAGTCCTTAAGAATTTCACGCAAAAGAAGAGTAACGAGACAAAATATCGCTATACGCCTCGATTCAAATTTATTCAGCGTTACAAATGTTACACATTCAAGTAGAACACAGACGGTTGTGTTCAAACTACAATTCTGGTTTCATCACTGTAAAATACCGAAAACAAAATGGCTGCCATTTTAAAATTTACAAAATGTGTAGAAACCCACGTGAAGTTGTGAAAATCTTCTAACCATGTTTATTTTCGTAAAGTTTAAGTTGCTTCCATGACGAGTTAAAATTCTGGACACATTTCTTCAGCGCCATCCATCTTTTCCATTTAAAAATTTAACGCACTGGATGTAAGCAGGCAATTCTTTGTGAATAGACATTCTTTGATCGACTGACAAAGGAACGAATTATTCATCAAAGAAATTACCCTTTTAACTCAACATCGATTTCCTTCGAACATTGTTCAACAAAACATCGCGTTATTCGACATTTTAACGAAATCGAAAATGCAGTCTCACCAGTTTCATTACAGTTTTATATCCCAACACTGTTATTCACATTCATAATCCATCGTAAACACACACGCTAATCGTTCGATGCTTACAAATATTTAACAGTTAAATAAAAACCATCCAAGTTCGAATTGTTGTTGTCCTTAAATCCAAAGCGTCTTGCTTGTTTCGTCATTTACATTACGTCACATGAGAGACGTCATAAATTGCGTAATCAATTCAATGAAAATATAAGTACGGAAAGCTGGTTCATCATAAATTTTAGTGTATGACCAATATGGTATGATTGTATGACTCAAAACCTGTGCCCATCTATAATGTAGTATAAAAGTAAGATATACAGTATATTATAGACGTTAAATACCCGGCTGAGCCGGGCCGGGCAGTGATAATCTGCCCCATGTCGCCAACGGCCCTCTGGCTAAAGCCCTCGGGCCGTTATGCTTCCTGCGGGCCGATTATCACTGCTCGGCCCGGCTCAGCCGTGTATTATCCTCTAAATAATCCATCGCAAACACACACACTCGTTAACTCATCCAACGACTGCGTACCCAACGACCTGAATAACGCAATCAGGGGTGAAAGGCAAAAAAGTAGTCCCTATGTTCTAAAAATAACTGTGGAATAAACCTTATCTAAAAATATCCGTGGAGAAAACCTTATCTTTTCTTTATGAGTCGTATTTGTTCTATAAAATCATTTAGCTGTAGGATAAAAAAGATCTGACACTCGCCAAAGGCTCGCTTACTAACAAAATTCCTGAACTCGATTAATAAAGTATGGTATGATATGACAACTCTTGCCAGATCCTATATGTATTGTTTATAGAGGCTTACATCATGCATTTGCCATTAATTTACTACTTAATTAAGTTGTAATATTGCGATTTACTATTTAAATAATGATTTTAGAACCACATTTTATTGATGTGTATTCACAACAGTCTACGTATGCTTAATCGCATGAACCTATCAGAGAAGCATATGTGTGTCGTTGATCATAGTCGTGCACCGCTTTGAAAGGCATGCTTTGTGCTCTTAGAATTTACGTCGATACATCGACAATGTTTATGATATTTGCGTCAATTATCGTTGGACATGGTTGCGTTGGAAAGGTGGAGCATGTCATTCAACGTGACACACGTAACGAAACTTGTCATTAAACAACGACACTCGACAATTACCAAAAAAACTATGTTCAATGTTCAATGCAACATCTTCTGCCAAATCTAGTTTGACCATGAGACATTTTAATCTTCAAAGTGCGTGTGCCGTTGTTCATTAACTTGATTCATTCGTGATTGTAACGAGCCGTATAGCATTTTTCGACGATTGTCTTGTTTCGAACTGAAATGGCGGACCGATCCCGATTCCATAATATATTGCTTGTTACTCACGCATTGAGGTCAGAGAGTGGAACTCCACGGCGTGGAAAAGGGTCACATGGTGGGTGGGCTTGTGCATGTTCTTCAGATACCCTGAAATAGAAACCATGTACAGATTAAGTTGCATACCGGTCAAACAGTCTAAACGGGTTTTTATATTCTATTGAAAGCCGTTGGTAGCCTTAGCATCGCGCAATGGTCAACACCGTCTGTAAGTCCCACAAACACAAACCCTAAATAAGGTAAGCAAAATCGAACTTCGGATATATGGATCGGACGAGTGAATGCGACGACGCTGAATGCCATATTTAGCGACCATTTCTTCTGAGGATAGGAATATGTCTTTTAAACGCATCTCTAACTAACATTTACTAACACGTATTGCTATCTTAAATAAGAGGAATCAAAACGTCAGGGATACGGCTTCTGATTCTTGCGACGAAATTGATGATGATGAGGGGGATTGTTTTTCTGATGTTGATGAAGATGACGAAGCTGATGATTCTACTGATGGTGTTGAAAGTGATGATGATGATGATCATGTGCATGAAGATGATGATGCTGTTGGTGATAAATATAATTATGCTCATTGTGGTGATGCTGCTGATGGTAATGGTGATTACGATGCTGCTGGTGATGAAGATGATGGCGGTAAAATTGATGGTCCGATGGTTCAGACGACCAAGGTGTGTATAGTTTTTAAGATGACGATCCTGATTGTGTTGATTCTACTGATGGCGATGAAAATGGTGATGCTGATTGTAATTAAGATGACGATGCTTATGGCGATGCATGTATCGATGAAGATGCTGCTGCTGATGGTGATACAGATTATTCTGCTAAAGGTGATAATGATGATGATGCTAATGACGGGAATGATTATGCTGCTGATGACGATGACGAAGCTGAAGAGCGTGCTGACTGTAATAATGATTATGTTTTTTATGATGGAGATGATGAATTTCGTGCTGATGCTGATATCGATGCTAATGCTGAAGAATTTAACGATGCCTATGATTATGTAGATTACGCTGCTGATGGAGATAGTTCTACTGATAGTGATGAATACGATGCTGCTAGTGGTGATGAAGATTAAGATGCCTATATTAATGATGCTGATGATTATGCTACTGATTATGATTTGCTGATGTTGATGAAGATTATAGTTTGCTGATTGTGATGAAGATTTTGATTTGCTGATGGTGATTTGCTGATGAAGATATCATGATGATGGTGATTACGATGATGCTGAAGAAGAATAATAGAGATTGTTGTATTGTATATAACACTTCAAGTCAATTCACAGAAGTATCATCGGACGGGGTCTACAACTCTTAAATAATATTAAAAGAGACCGGTTTAGTAACAGTTGTAACTGATTACCAATGTTTAAGTTGTGTGTTGCTATATGAATATGTATTTGTTTCATAATATATAATTTGGTATATCTAATTTAAATTAATTAACGGAATAAACAACTTCAAAGATCGACATCCTTGTACATCAAAATTCGGTATTTTTCGAATCGTTTTTTTTTTTAAGATAATACATTTTTTGGAGTTTTAGCTGACATGGGAACTAATCGAAAGATTTTTAAGCTGCTGCGTCGCTTGCGAAATTGTGTTTTAAATAGTTAGGAAGGTCGAACGGTCATTTATGCACATTTATACTACGTTTTTTAATATGGTACTTTTCAAAGCATTTGACCAAAAGTAAATTATGGACCATAGAGATAAAAAAAATCGGGGTCTGTCTCTTGACCGGTCTGCCTTTGCGTCGTACAGTCCGTCCATCTACGCGCAGAGGCTTCCGTCCATCTCTTAGTTCGTCCCAAAAACGCATGTGTGGCCTAATAATGGACGATTCACTAATGGTTGTCATCTTTCACGTTGTAAATGGTTTAAAGGAGACCATAGAAAGGTTTATCTATAAGGTAGTATAGAGATCATACATGGTGACGGGCGGGCGGAAACACGACCGAACAAATACTGGCTTTTCTATATCTTTTTTATATTGGCATGCAATTGTTGAATATAATGTCTAAACAATCGATTAAATGAATTAAAACGTGGTCATGTATGCATCAAAATGAACTCAATAAGCGCGCTACGCCCGCGCTTAAAAGGCGATGTGAGTATGTGCCGTATCATTATGTTTACCAATGCCTCACAATCTTCCACAATGTTAGAGTAAATTGACGCGCTGATTATCATGTTGAACTAGTTAACGTTATGAATACATATGTTTACCGTCGCGTAATATTACATGCCGAGACATAACTATGGAACGCCATAGCTGTCTTACGTTGTTACTTTTCTTTCTGTTTTCTTTAGAAGGTGTCTTATTATGTCAAACTGTCGTGATATTTTGTCAATATGTGAAATACAGTCTCAAATATCTCAAACAGTCGTGCTACCATGTTCGAATGTGGTATTGACTTGTCAAAATACAGCCCTATTATGTCAAACCGTCGAATTATCTTGTCTAAATTTGATGTTGACTTGTCAAAATACAGTCCTATTATGTCAAACCGTCGTGTTATCTTGCCCAAATGTGGTGTTGACTTGTCAAACCGTCATGTTATCTTGTCCAAATGTGGTGTTGACTTGTCAGAACACAGTCGTATTATGTCAAACAGTCGTGGACAAGATTAGTAGAACTGTATTTTGACAAGTCAGCACCAAATTTGAACAAGATAACACGACTGTTTGACATAATAGGACTGTGTTTTGACAGGTCAACATCACATTTGAACAAGATTTAACACGACGATTTGACATAATAAAACTGTGTTTTGACAAGTTAGCACCAGATTTGGACAAGATAACACGACGGTTGGACATAGTAGAACTGTGTTTGACAAGTCAATATCACATTTTTACAAGATAACACGTCGGCTTGAAATAAAATGGCCTGTATTTTGACAAGTCAGCACCAGATTTGGACAAGATAACACGACTGTTTCACATAATACTACTGTATTTTGACAAGTCAACATCACATTTGGACAACATAACACGACGGTTCGATATAATAGGACTGTATTTTGACAAGTCAGCACCAAATTCGGACAAGATAACACGGCTGTTTGACATAATAGGACTGTGTTTTGGCAAGTCAACATCTCATTTGGACAAGATTACTGTATGCCATAATAAGAATGTGTTTTGACAAGTCAACATCACATTTGGAAAAAGATAACACGACAGTTTGACATAATAAGACTGTGTTTTGAAGTCAACATCACAATTGGACAAGATAAAACGACGGTTTGACACAATAAGACTGTATTTAGACAAGTCAGCACCACATTCAGACAAGATAACAAGACGGTTTGACATAATACGACTGTGTTTCGACAAGACAACAACAAATATGGACAAGATATCACGACGGTTTGACATAATAAGACACTTTCTAAAGAAGACAGAAAGAAATGTAACAACGTTAGACAGCTATGGCGTTCCATACATAACTATTATTCTATTTTTGTCTTGGCCGAGTGAAATGGAAAGTAGAATGACATGTTATACTTTCTAAACGATTCGAGTTTAATTATAAAACAATTTAACTTACACTCAAAAGCGTAGTCGCTGTAACGACTCCCGTCCATCGAAATAAGCACGCGCGATTCATTTCCGGTAGCCATTGTCGTCTGACGTTTACGTCCGTTGCACGAATTCGCAAAATCAGTATAAACAATAATTAAAATATACCAAGGGCTTAATACAAAACCGTTCAAAATTGAAATAGCTCCGCGATTAGCTAACCGACGAGTTTACTGATAGCAAAAAAAAGTGTGTCACATAATCACGACATTTGGGCATCGTCAGCTATCTACAAAAAAATTTAACAGCTATACATACCTTTATAACTAATCAAATACCTTACTTTTTACAGGCCAAATGCCTGTTTTCGGATTTACCACAGGCGTTATGCTTTAAAGAGATAATAATAACCTAATTTAAAATAATAAAGATAAGACGTATCAAGTATGAATTCTTTCTACTCAAGAATTTCATGTGTGCCGCTGATGTATGCATTCACATTGCAATTTTCTGCGTTTGAATATTGAACAACCAGCTAAATGATAATCGTATCTATGTGTTATAAGACAATTCCTTACCTTATTATTTTTTAAATATAAACGTGACACGTCACGAAACTATGTTATTAACTTCATTAACATAGTAATGTAATTGACATCATTATTCAGTCAAAAGATGTTCCACAGGGCCTGCAGAACGCTTGTCTCAAATGTAAATCTTCAAAATAAATACTCTTTCAAGAGAAAGTCCTGTTTTAGGTCATCTGTATCCGGAGATGGCATTGCCACTGATCCAAAGAAATTTTCAGCAGTACTCAACTGGTCAGTTCCACAAAATGCTATGGAAGTAACGTCCTTTCTAGGATTATGTTCAAATTATCGCAGATGTGTTTGTGGTTTTGCCAAAATTGCCCGTCCACTTCACAAAATAGCTGACAAAAGTTACACATTTGTCTGGGATGCAAAATGCGCAGAGGCTTTCGAAACCTTGAAAAGAGCTCTCACCTCTTCTCCAATTCTGGGTTACCCAGTGCCCGGCAAACAGTTTGTGTTACACACAGACGAATCTGACAGAGCTACGGGAGCTGTGCTTTCCCAACTTCAAGAAGGTTGCGAAGTAGCCATTGCTTATCACAGTAAAAGTCTCAACAGTAAAAGACACGAACTAAAATACTGCGTTACACGAGAAGAACTTCTTGTTGTTTATATTCATGCCCTTACGTCATTTCACCATTACCTGTACGATCAGCCTATCTTGTTGCATTGCATTCTGACAATGCTGCCGTATCTTGGATGCGCAACCTCAAACAACCCACTGGACAGGTAGCCCGTTGGCTTGAAGTACTTGGCACATATGACTTGACAGTCGTGAATCGCCCAGGTCTCCAGCACCGCAATGCTGATGCATTATCCCGATCTCCTTGTTTCAAATGTTTGAGACAGGAAAACCAGAACGCACCTGACGATGGCTCAACTGAACCACAAACTCCCATGTCCAATGTAGAACTTCATTGTGATCCGAGTCTTCCCTCAGGGAACTCCAGTACCGATGTCAGAGCTGTTACTCGCAGTCAAACTATTTTCAAATTCTCGCCACTGTTACTATATAACTGGTCATTAGAAGATATCCAGACCAAACAAAGACAGGACCCTTCATTAAGTTTCATAATCAATGTTCTCGAGCAATCCAGCTCTCGCCCAACATGGTCCCAAGTAATGGATCAAAGCAGTGAAACCAAAACTCTCTGGCGAATGTGGGACTGACTGCCATTACTTGATGATTGTCTATTTCGAACCTGGTATGATGATAGCAATATAAGTTTCAAGCAACTGCTAGTCCTATCTGTCCTCATACCTGAGCTATTTGACTTTATGCACAACATCCCCTCATCAGCTCACTTTGGCACTAACAAAATGCTGGCAAAGATACAGCAAACTTTCTATTGGCCTAGGATAAAGTCGTCCATTGAGAAGTTCTGCTCTGAATGTTATTCATGTGCAGCAAGAAAGCCGTCAAAGCCCCCCAAGTCCCCGCTTGGCTCTGTTCCCGCACTTGAACCTTTCGAACGAGTGGCTCTTGATATCTTTGGCCCTCTTCCTCGTGCAAGTGATGGTAACTCGTACGTCCTGGTAATGTGTGACTGTTTAACCCGATGGACAGAGGCAATTAATTGCTCTTCCCAATCAGCTTTCTGAAAAAATAGCAAAAACATTTGTGGATAACTTTGTTTCTAAATTTGGCGTTTCATACAGACAGAGGTACAAACTTTGTCTCAAAACTATTTGAAGATATGTGTCAATTACTAAAGATACATCACACCCGTTCAACGCCATTGCATCCCCAATCAAATGCAACTGTGGAGCGTTTTAATCGTTCTTTGGGAACAATGCTTATCATGTACTGCAATTCAAATCAGCATGACTGGGATCGTTATCTTCAACATGTCATGATGGCGTAACGGTCAACAGTTCATGTCAGTACAGGCCAAACACCGAACAAAATGTTTTTGGACATGATAATATTTTACCATTACAAGCGCTGGTGGGCCTTCCGCCAAATCCTTCGCACGATTCTACAGAGTCCAGTATAGATTACACCATTTGAAATCCAAAATATTGTACCGGAAACGACATTATGACCTTCATGCAAAGAAACGATTACTACGTGCCGGTGACGCAGTGTGGGTACATGACACATCGAAGCATCCAGGAGTATGTAGCAAATTGGCGCCAAGATGGAAAGGACCCTATATCAAAACCCACAAAGTAGATGACCTTTTATATCTAGTCAAAGGATCGTCTAATGTATTCGCAAAACCAATACACATTGATCGTCTTACATTATACAAATGTGCCCCATTACTAAAGTGGTTGTCTTCACTTTAAGCAAACATTAGAAAGAATCCATTATAAGTCAATAATTCAGGTGGTCCCTTTGCAAGTGGTTATGAAAGAAAATAATTATATTTTTTATCATAGATATTGCACAATTTCTGCGGAAACGAACAAACACAACAACAAACCGGTCGACAAATTTTAATTAAGAGTATTTTATATGAGCTGCGGCATCCGGTCTAAGTTACATGATACGAGATGGAATAGACTTCGAATGACAGCATGAGAAGTGAAAAGCGTATACGTACCTCATGTTTCTATTCCTAAGTTGAGCTCAACCGAGTAATGAAGGTGGACTGATCAACCTCCTGCGATTTACTCCTCTTCTATTATTTTGTTTACGTGTTGGATTATGCGCGTCAGGATCTTTCCATAAGAAGAACCGGTAACTAGAGATGCCCTGATAGCCAAAAATTGCATTGGTTGACATGTTTTTATGTCATAAACATGTTTTAAAACCTCATTCTGTGAGAGAGTACAACGAAATCTTCAATTCTATTTCCAGTATCTGCACCTCGAACAAAGGACTCGACTCGGTTCGCCTGTTCAGAATGTCCTGCCATTTTCATCACCAAGAGAGATCTGTCCAACCACATGAACCGAGTGAATCACTCTCAGATTTCGGACATCTGCTCTTGGTGCTACAGTGAACGTCCGCGAGAGTTTCGCCACGTTCAAGACCTGTCGCGGCATGTGAAAGGCCAGCACCATCCATCTACAATGGTCTGCCAAATAAATGTCTCTCCACCATGAACTCTTTCTTCTTTGCCCGGAATCCTTCTGCCTACCTCGCCGTCGACCCCAACATATCTCCATACGACTATGAAGAAGCCAGAGCTGCTCGAGTCGCGGTAATCCGTTGGGCTTCTAGCCGCACCCCTGGAGCATCCCAGTGGGATGACGATTGGTCACTTCTCCCAGACTTCCCCAGCATTCGTCCCACAAAACGCCCCAGATACAACTCTAACTACACCATCAGAAGCATCCCCATCACCAGCGCCACCATCATCATCTATGTAACGACAGAAGTCGATGTCTTCAAGATCAGGATAAAGGAATCCGGAATCACAAATCCTGATGTAACGACACCTCTTCTCCACAAAATGACGTCTACAGATGCCTATTTCACACCATCCTCCGGACCATGGACTCGGTTGTCTCATAATTCACAGCACCGAGAACCCATCATCAACTCCTTAGAAATAACAGACACATACATTCACTCAATTATTACACCACAAGATCGTTTGTTTGCAACAACAGAAGAAGTCACTTCAGCAACATCATCTGCAAGACAATCACCACCCCTCAGAACAACGTCGGAAACCATCACGGAATCAGCCACCAACCAGCAACTGAAGACCACTATGACGGCTACATCCTCCACAATCACGGTCATGACAGCTACTAGTACTCCAACAGACCAGACAACACCCACTGAACCACCGACAACCACCCAGCAGACACCAGCATCATCACCATGCCTATCTTCGTCAACATCGCTCAGATCTCCAACACCTGTATTCTTGGACGACAAGACACACGCATCATCCACACACGACTCCGGCAACTGCACCGCAGAATCACCATATTCCAACCAGTATCACCTGACAAGAGAAGCCCTCCGACCTCAGCCAAACCGTCATACGAACCCGAGCCCGCCCAGATATCACCGTACTCGCCACAACACACCTATCACCCAACCATGACCATGTTCAACACGTACCACAAATGCACGCCAACACACAAACCTACCTACACCCCTATACACAAAGCCACCTACAACCCTACAAACCAACTCATATACATCCCCACAGTCATTCAGTCGGCAGCAAAAATGGCAGAAAACCACCTTCTCGATTGTTCGATGGCGCGATGCCGCTCCGCCCTCCAGGACGACGTCAATGGACCTCCGTACCAGAAGAATCTGTTTCCATCACCCCTTTTCTCAAATGACCTCCCAAGAATTTGACATCTTTCACTCCAGACCAGAAAGCCTTTGCCGCCGAATATGCCGCAAATCTCCTAGAACAAGCGACTGGCTTTCATCCATGGAAAGAACACCTCTTCTACTCAAGTCTCTTCTCTTAAAGCCAAAATGTTAGTCATGAACTATGAAGTCGTTCGGCGAATTTTCATCATTCAAGATCCAGAGCCCGAGTCCAGCAAACTACAACTCATCAACGCCTTCCCTTCTACAACCACGAACAGACCTTCCATCCTCGATGAACTTCACCACATTCCTCTGCGCCTCAATACCGAGTAAACCAACAAGCCCGACGCCCCTGCAAAACATAGCAAATGAACTATGATGTGTATTAAAGTACTCATATTACATGCGTGAAAGTTTATGCATAATATTAAATTTTAAGTACAAATCATGGACATTACAATTGAAGTTCTTACCATTATTCATCGTATCCATACAAGCCACCCGGTTTGCCAAGGACCAGCCAGGGCATGGAACATAAAGTGAAGCAACAGTATTGTGTGTGACAAGGAATTTTAATAAGTGATTAAATTCTATGGACTTTTTAACAAAGTAAAAATAATTTCATTTAAATGTTTCTAGTGACTTTCCCAGTGTGATAAACAGATTAACATGGACTTTTATCTCAATGGACGTTTCAGTATAATTATTCTAATCGATATTTAATTGTGCTTAAACAAAGACTTACCATTGTGGTTTAAAATGAAAATGGCAAAAGTGAATTTAAATGGACTATGATAATGGACTTTTTACAATGTGTGACTAAAGTAACCAAAGAAAACTGTGCTTTAAATCAAACCATGTCACATTGGACTGAAACAGATTGATTGATCCAGGAAATTCTGAAAGTGATATTGCCTTAGTGATTATATAACTACATGTATTTTATCTAAAATTTTTGATCTTTTACAAAAGTGAAGTTATTTATTCCAGTAGTGTTGTTATGATGGGGAGTGAATGCGAAAGCAAGGATGAGAGAGTAAGACAAGACGGGCCGACGGTAAAACCAACCATCTGATCCGCCCGGGAGGGGAATGAAGGCGGAAGCAAGGATGGGAGAGTAAGACAAGACGTGCCGACGGTAGACCGGACCATCTAGCCCGCCCGGGAGGAGATTGAATGCGGAAGCAAGGATGAGAGAGTACGCAAAGACGCGCCGACGTTAGACCCGACCATCTAGGCCGGCCGGGCTGGGAGTGAAGGCGGAAGCAAAGATGAGAGAGTAAGACAAGACAGGCCGTCGGTAGAACCAACAATCTGGACCGCCAGGGAGGGGATTGAAGGCGGAAGCAATCGATAAGAGAGGAAAACATGGCGGGCCGACGGTAGAACCAACCGTCTGGCCCATCCGGGAGGGTTGTAAAGGCGGAAGCAAGGAAGAAAGAGTACGACAAGAAGGGCCGACGGTAGAACCAATCATTTGGCCCGCCTTGGAGGGAAGTGAATGCGGAAGCAATGACGAGATAATAAGACAAGACGAAAGACGCTAGAACCAACCATCTTGCCCGCCTGTGAGGGGAGTGAAGGTGGAAGCAAGGATGTGACGGTAAGAACAGACGGGCCGACTCTCCTCCCGTGCGGGGAAGATGGTTGGTTCTACCGTCGGCCCGTCTTGTCTTACTCTCTCATCATTGAATCGCCTTCAATCCCCTCCCGGGCGGGCCAGATGATTGGTTCTACCTTCGGTCCGTCTTGTCTTACTCTCTCATCCTTGCTTCCGCCATCACTCCCCTCCCGGCGGGCCAGATTGTTGTGTCTACCGTCGGCCCTTCTTGTCTTACTATCTCATCCTTGCCTCCGCATTCAGTCCTCTCGCGGGCGGGCCAGATAGTTGGTTCTACCGTCCATCTGGCGCTCCCGGGAGGGGAGTAAACTAAAGGCGGGAGGAAGCAAAGATGAGAGTAAGACAAGACGGGCCGACGGTAGAACCAACCATCTGTCCCTCCCGGGAGGGGAGCAAAGGCGGAAGCAAGGATGAGTGAGTAAGACAAGACGGGCCGACGGTAGACCCTAGATTCTGAAATTAATTAAATATATTGAGAAATGAATAAGCTTTAATAAAAATATTTAACAGTTAATAAAATTGATGTCATTAAAAATTAAAAGATGCCTAAAATTGAAACAGCTATGTACATTGTAAACATGGCAAGACAAGGACACATCTATTTATGTCGATATATTTTTAATTGATATGAACACTGACAGTATTAAGAAAATTACAATGGCACTCGACATATACAGGATTCCAACAAGCTGAAGCAGTACACTGTATACCACTGTCCGCACAGTTTCGCTATTTTCATAAGAGTGATTAATGATTCGGTCTACCCACATGCACATAATCAATTACATATTTCCAAACATTATTGAACTAAATCTCTTCAATTTCAGTAGCATTGGTCTTGACAGACTTCAACAAAATCTATAAACAATAAAATGCACAACATCAATTATAATTATGTTTATTGGTAGTTATAACAAACCTTTAAATTTGACGCAAAAATGTTTTTACAAGCTTAGACAAATGTTACAGTGGAATCTGAATAGTAAGTTATTTATTCTTCTCAGTCATACTGTCTTAGCAAGCTACGTAGAAACACATTTATTGAGTATACTAAACATTTTACCAGTGCAACAAAACAAACAGTTGTCAAACTTAAACTTAACTTAAAGACTGGTCGTTCTACAATAGCACGCGTTCTACATTAGATTTTGTAAGAACAAATACAATATGTAATCCTTAATGCCTAGTTTTAATAACCTTTGTCAGGGTAAGGTCAAGCTATTTTTCACGCGTTTAGAAAGAGTGGGTAAGATAAATAACAGACCAATTAATGTAACAATCTAAAATCAAGAAATTCTTTAAATGTATACCATATCAACAGAATCCAATATATTCTTTAAACGTACTATACTTAAAGTTCATTAGTCTCGGCTATTATCCCGTGCCTACTTCATGCATTATCCGGTGCCTACTTCATGCATTATCCGGTGCCTACTTCATGCATTATCCGGTGCCTACTTCATGCATTATCCGGTGCCAGCAATCGACATAACAAATACTTGTTTTCTACAAACTAGACCTCCCTCATCAAGGCAATGATTTCACAAGAATTATGCTACCTTTTTCATTAGAAAAATAGCTCTGAAGTTCTAATTTCATTGTTCATATGGACCAATATTTGCATTTTACTTCCGTTTCCACAAGTTTTGTGCATAAACTGTTGTGCAATGTAGGTTCCCACTGCAAATTGACGTTTTTGTTTCAGAGTGCTAGTACAAAATTTACTGAATGAATGTCTTAATTGTTCCGTGGGATATTGGTTTGTTGGAAAATGTTAACTTAAAGAAGAGAATATTGAAAAAAAAGAACACACCTCAAAGCAGTCAATATTTTCTGATATGATCCGGTACCGTTTCGGGTACCGGTATAAGTTGGAAACGCACAAATGTTTCTGGTATTATAAGTGTTGGTTAGGCACCGTGTTATATGAGCACACTTGTGTCAGTCCAAAGTGTACTTTTGATTCATATTAACGTGTTGTGTCTTTCATAAAATTGTTCATAAACACATATTAGCTTTTTAATAGTGTCTGAATCGTATCAACATTTAAGATTTTACATTCAATCAATTAATAAATACACTTACATTTTTCAGATTCCAGGCTATTAATCAGGTCCATTACGATAAATAGTTTGCGTCCTCCTTTATCAAGTAATAAATACAATCATCTGAACCAGAAGTTTATTTATATTGACCATTGTAGGCTAGAAGCTTTAATTAATGTATTGTAAGCTATATATTGCTGAATAAGTGTTGTTGTTGTTGTAAATACTTGATCAATAAGAGTAGAATGTACAATACAAAACATATCGAAAGTATTTCATCAAGGGGCGTTTCAACAACCCGATACGATGCACTGCTACCTGGCACTTAAAGATCCTGAAGATACATGATAGTAGTTGTGTTATTTACTGAAGTAAAAAACAATAATAAACTATAGTTTTTATTTATTATTCAATTATTACCTATTTACTAGTTTATGGAGTACTGGTATAATATAGTATGCACATGTGATGTAGATAACAATATAATTACAATATTACACGCGCAGAAATCAAAAAGGAAAATCATCCTGAAACGTTCCATATTCTTACGCAGTTTATAACATAATAGCACAATGGAGCGCAATCAATTTTCAAGGTTAAAGTTATGGTGGTCAATTACACCGCAACCGACTGCAAGCGTGGATTGTTCTTTGGCCAAATGTTGTAAGGTGAGTTCATTTCAAATAAACAGAGACAGTTTGATAGTTTCGCATATAACTATTCAGTAATAATGGTAAATTTGAAAATTCGTATGCTTTTAGTACTTAATTGGCGTGAAACTTTTCACGAAAAGCATGGCACTTGTCAAATAAATCACACAACTAAATAAGCAAAGCCAGTATATTTTAAAAAGCTTTCTTAACATAAAAATAACAACAACGTTCTTCTTCCAGGGGATCACAGAACCTTAAATCTTATTTACAAGTGCAACTTTTATGTTGGGTTTAATTCTAAACATTTAGAAAAATATCTTCGTTTCTCGTTTAATACTTAACCTTAAATTGCAAAAAGAACAAGATGCGTTTGTGAAACACAATGTCCCCCTATATGACGTTTGACTTTAAAGGATGACCTTGACCTTGTGAAGGATGACCATGACCTTGACCTATCACCACTCAAAATGTGCAGCTCCATGAGATACACATGCGGCATGCAAGTTGCTATATTCAATATTGCAAAAGTATTCATAAAATAAGCGATTTGGGCCACATATATTTGACCTCTGACCTTGAAGGATGACCTTGACCTTGATCTTTCACCACTCAAAATGTGCAGCTCCATGAGATTCACATGCATGCCAAATATCAAGTTGCTATCTTCAATATTGCAAAAGTATTTATAAAATAAGCGATTTTGGGCCACATATATTTGACCTCTGACCTTGAAGGATGACCTTGACCTTTCACCACTCAAAATGTGCAGCTCCATGAGATACACATGCATGCCAAATATCAAGTTGCTATCTTCAATATTGCAAAAGTATTCATAAAATGAGCGATTTTGGCCATATATATTTGACCTCTGACCTTGAAGGATGACCTTGACCCTGACCTTTCACCACTCAAAATGTGCAGCTTCATGAGATACACATGCATGCCAAATATGAAGTTGCTATCTTCAATATAGCAAAAGTTATTTCAAAATGTTAAAGTTGGCGCAAACAGACCAACAGACCAACAGACAGACCAACAGACCAACAGACAGGGCAAAAACAATATGTCCCCCACTACTAGAGTGGGGGACATAAAAAGTTCACATCAGTTGCAAGTTCAAAACTTGCCATTGAATCAAATTCAATATTTTGAATGCCTTAAGAAAAAAGGCCCATTCCAGCAATTAGCACGGTCACTTCACTAAAAAAACTACATTTTAATGCCAGTTTGCGGCTCTTTGTCATGGCCAACATGAGGGTGATGGTGGTCTTCCTTATGACGGCAGATGAGGACTGGCACGTGCGAGTGGTGCAGAACGTGATCGCTGACACTGCCCATTAGGGTTCTGCGCACCTTGCCCATCCCGCGCGTGCCGCAGATGATTAGATCAGCTTTCTCCTCTTCTGCTACCCGGATAATTTCGGACCTAGGTTGACCTGTCGTCTGCTTCACTTTACCGTGCAACTGTTGACAATATAAAGCAAATACAACGTATAATTAAGTGCTCTTAAATATATACACTGCGTATATTTTTTTCTGAACAATATTGGATTCAAACGTTCTAGTATTGGCTAAAACTGAATGATATGTAACACCTAATATTATTTTGGGTGAATACATAGACACAAGTTCAATCATAGTTACCGGTATGCAAAATACAGTATATTTTAAAGGGATCTTTTCACGCTTTGGTAAATTAACAAAATTGAAAAAAGTTGTTTCAGATTCGCAAATTTTCGTTTTAGTTATGATATTTGTGAGGAAACAGTAATACTGAACATTTACCATGGTCTAATATAGCCATTATATGCATCTTTTGACGATTTTAAAACCTAAAAATTATAAAGCGTTGCAACGCGAAACGATTGAATAATTTGGAGAGTTCTGTTTTTGTCGTTAAATTTTGTGAAACTACGAAGATTGCTTTTATAAGTTATAAAATACAACAACTAGTGTAATCGGCGGAATAGCTCAGTAGGCTAAAGCGTTTTTACTTCAGGACTCTGGCAGGACTCCAGGGGTCACTGGTTCGAAACCTGGTCCGGGCAATGTTCTTTTCCGTTTTTTAATTTTATTCTTGATTTTTTACTAGAGCTTTTACGATCCAATGTTTACATTTATCGATATAAAGCATTTAATGAATAAGTTAAAAAAATGCCAAAATCTGTGAAAAGGCCCCTTTAAGTTAAAATTTACAGTATAATTTAACCATGCATGTAATCATGCATAGTAATAATATAATAATAATGACAACAACAAAAACAACAACAATAGTAATAATATGACCGAAAATATGTATAAACAAGCAAATTCGTTGAATTGATATCCCCCCCCCCCAATATGCTTCTGGACACAATCGTGTTATATTTGACACACAAAAAAGCATTTGTTCAAGATACAAAGGGACATTACTCCGTTATTAACAGATGCTGTTCACTAGGGCTGCAACGGGTACCCGAAATATCCGATTATATCGGATCCTACTTCAGATTCGCGGGTACGGATCCAACCCTGGACATTTCGGTTCCGAATATCCAGATTGAATGTTTTGTTTATTCATAAATATAAAATGAAATCTGTATTTCGATGTGATTTTCTCAGTTGTTTTATGTTAGATAAAATAAAATGTATGTCCAATTATTGTAAATGTGTGCTTCGACATTGTATTGAATATTTTGTATATACATGTGTTTTTATTATTCATATTAGAGCTTTCAAAATATATGCAATATAAATAACTTTGTACTTTGTTTTATTTCAAAAGACAAAATAAACAGTAATTAAGATAATATAATACTGTATTAAACAATATCCCATTCAGCTTCTGACACGCCTAAGATAAATCCTTTAATATCGCTATGCGTATAAAAATTAGGGCGAAACGACCCAGGTATTTATTGACGAATGACAGTCAAATATCAGATCATTCGAGATCTTCGGCTTTATTGTATAAGAGTGTCATTTGCGACAAAGCAAAACTTATTCGAAATCATGGAGGATTTACACATTACAAATGCAATTCATAATGGCAATAAGTAAGTTTCAATCCTTATTGTCATTCTGAGTTGTATTAAAAACAACGGTAGTGGATCCAGTGTGTCTGGAATGTTATTTAGGTAAATTTTGCATAATTTCGCGACCTGTCCAATCGAGTTCCTGCATCATGTAAATTGTAATGTCTTGAAAGCATCATCTACTAAGTTTAAATGCTATCTTGTGATGCAAGGAACCTCGGTTCACAGTGAGAGAATCTTCTGCACAGCAGGAGGTCTCGCCAGTGCTCAAAGGGCTTGCCTGGAACCGGACAATGTTGAAATGCTAATTTTTGTGAAAACAAACATCGGCTAGATTGAACTTTACCGGTACGCAGTTGTTTACCACTATCGACAAAGCGGGGGTTTGGGGGCGGTAGCCCCTGATACTAAGGAAATATATAGGATAAAAAGGATTATAAGGTGTTGCGTTAGTTGTTATGTGTTGGGTGTTATGGGTTAGGGTTAGGGTACGCTGTTTGATGTTAAGTGTTGCGTACCGGTAAAGTTCAA
The DNA here is from genome assembly GCF_020536995.1 of Dreissena polymorpha. Taxonomy (NCBI): domain Eukaryota; kingdom Metazoa; phylum Mollusca; class Bivalvia; order Myida; family Dreissenidae; genus Dreissena; species Dreissena polymorpha. The sequence continues at coordinate 43,896,942 of NC_068355.1, read as the reverse complement.
TCGTCCCCAAACATCAAACTGTATGAACAGTGAAAAGCATATGTTAACAAACAAACTATTAAGTGAATAATTGTTAAGTTTTCGTTTTATTTTGACATTGTCACAATGTTAAACGAGAACTTTGTTATGGTTTTTTTTTGTTAATAAATGTTTAATGTTTTTAGTCAAATTATACTTCTAAAACCATTGATTTCTTTAATTTAGACAGAAACTTCTAATTTTCTCTTATATGGGGGATCCGGATCCGAAAAACTGTAAGAAACCATATTCGGATTCGGATCCGAACAATTTTTTGGATTCGTTGCAGCCCTAATGTTCACTGCCATTTGGCGTGCATCATCCTCTTAACCATATATATACTCATACCAAGTTTCAATGAAATCAGCCAAAGCACTTCCATGATATGGCTCCGGACACACACAAAAAGCATTTTTCAAGATACAAAGGACCATAACTCCGTTGTTAACAGATGGGGTACAATGCCCTTTGGCGTGCATCATCCTTTTTTCCATATATATATATATATATATACTCATACCAAGTTTATATGAAATCCGCCAAAGAACTTCAAAAATATGGCTCCGGACGGACGGAAAGACGGACTGACAACGCCAAAACAATATCCTTCTGCCTATGTTAATGTCTTACATACTTACATGATAGCCAAGACTTACATGATGTTCCTTCATCATAGTAGTGAGTTTCTTCAAGTATGCCTCCGCGCGACCCTTTTCTTCCATTATTGTTTGGTTGATCAGTTCCGCGCTTCCGACTCCCATGGCTGGAAACCATATAGCACATGATCAGTTGTCTTTCAGTATGCCTTCTTTTAAGCACTGTAAATGTCAATTCGTGTACAGATAAGTTGTGATCTCTTCCATGCTCTAAATTTGTTTATTATTAGGGACTAATATTCAAGGGTTGTTTTTAATATGTCCGTTTGGAGTCGGGTCTCATTTGGTTGATACACGTATTTCATCCTAGTTCTGGGAAAACTTGGCTAAACGCATGTGTGTAAAGTGTCGTCCCTGATAAGCACGTGCGATTCGAACAAGCTAACCAGGGACGACTCAAGATTTTCGTTTGTAAAAAATAAATTCAAGCGGAGGGTGTCTTTCTGTATTAGCCTGGGCGCACTGCACAGGCTAATCTGAGACAAAATTTAACGCACATGCTTTTATCCTAGTTTTGCCAGTGAGAGAGGCTCATTTATTGTCTTCCCACACTACAGTTATGTAACTGGTGTCTGTACTTACGCATTGTAGCTATCATGTGATACTCTACGGCGTGAAACAGAATCACGTAGGTGTTAGGCTTATGGACGTTCTCAAGATACCCTGGAATAAACGTCAATTACCGGTATTATCAATGTTAACAAAAATAGTATCTTGCAATATGTAGTACGCTTTCGTGTTAAACTGCCATGTGCAGCGCTATGGTACGTGTATGGCAACACATCTGTCCGCACGGAAGTGAAACGTGCATCTCTTCGATGTCACGTGAAATTTGTTACGATGCCAAAACTTTTCGACCGGTTGTTGTTTATCGGCAAATCATCACAATTCAATTTCAGGATGCGTAGGAATTAAGCCCGTTTGGTCATTGTGGGCTCATGTACTACTTTAAATGGACCTTTTCACAGATTTTGGCATGTATTGAAGTTTGTCATTAAATGCTTTATATTGATAAATGAAAACATTGGATCTAAAAGCTCCAGTAAAAAGTTAGAATACCATTAAAGAGAGAAAAAAGTAACCCTCATCTGGGCTCGAACCACTGACTCCTGGAGTAAAAGTCTAACGCTGATAACACTCGGTCATCCGTGCTTATACAAAAAGAGATGTGTTTTATACTTTAAATAAGTTATTATCGTAGTGTCACAAAATACATGTATAACGACAACAGCAGAACTCTCCAAATTATTCAATCGTTTCGCGTTGAATCGCTTTATGATTTTCAATTTTTTTTATCGTCAAAAGGTGCATGCCATATAATGGATATTTTAGAGCATGGTAAATGTTCAGTATCACTGCTTCCTCACAAATATCATACATACAACGAAAATTTGCGATTCTGAAAGAATTTCTTAAAATTTTGTCAATTTACTAAAACGTCAAAAAAGCCCCTTTAAAGTACCCCGGAAACTCATACGTCTTTTACAAATAACCCGGGTACGGAAAATATACTTTTAAAGTACATTCGAAGTAAGGTCGATTGTTTGTTAAACTCCTTACCCCGGGTACTCTGTACTATACTAATGAGAATCTGTTGTACTTTTAAGTACTACCTGAGTCGACAACGACAAATTGTTAAACGGTGCTTTAAAATCAACCCATCAGAAAGACCCAACGCAAATGCGAAACATTTTTACTATTTCAACAGGATCTGAAAATGTTTTTTCAATTGGAATGAGACCTTACACAGTAAACTTAACTCACACTCAAAAGCATAGTCACTGTGTGGACTCTCGTCCATCGCGATCAGCACGTGCGATTCATTTCCGGTCGCCATTGCCGTCTCGCAATTTCTGAAATACACATTAAATAAAATCCGTAAAATCTTTAAACATAAGTTTCAGATTAATGCATCATGTTCAAAACCTTAAACATTTTGATTCCTTTAAGTTCGCATGCAAAATTGAAGACCGCCAAGGCTAAGCACGTATAAAAATATATTCCACATTTAAGAAAGTATATTTATGCCCATGGAGGAACACTTACTGAGGGCCTTAGCTCTGCCAAAAAAAGGTCGCGACCAAAATCTCTTCATATACAATCATTGACACATGAAGGTTCTTTACGTGTGATAACTTGGGCAAAAGCTCAATTTAATCTAACAATATTTAAAGAAGTAAAATATACAAATGCATTCTACAGTAAAAACAAAGATATAGGGACATCATTCTGTCCAAATGTTTTTTTTGTATTACTTAAATATTCAATTTCTCCATGTGAGTATTTGAGTGAATGCAATTTCGGGACGCATGTTCATAAGGACGTTCAGAGGGAAGGACGAATGTAATGTGCAATGCCCACTTTGTGGGGGCATGAAAAACAAATGACGCTTTTATGAATGACTCGTCTAATTAGATGTGCTTACTTAATTACATTGTTTTGTACATTCAAGCACAATTAACTCTATAAATAATTTATGCAGTTGTTTGTGTTCAATATTTAGGGCCGGATTAAGCTGTTTTTTGGGCCCAAGGATGCATATGTTACGGGGACTCCTTCCCTCTGGCCCCCTTCTGTATATTGAAAATCATACTTGATACTTCAACAACAATGATCAGAAAACTTGCATTTGTACACAGTACACAGTTGACAGTTATATAGCAAAACAAGTTAAACAATGTATAACTATTTTATTAACTGGACTTAACATACATGTAACAGATTCCAGCCTATAAGTCTCTTTTACGACACTTCAGCTGATCAAAGTCATCGATGTCTATTTCTCGGAGGACTTGACATTTGACATTTAGCCAAATTCTGTCAACCTGTCCTGAAATATGGTGTTCCATAGATAGTATTTCACGCGCGATGATGTTGGAAATGACATCCTACCTTCACAGTTATTAACTGGAATTATTCGTAAAGCGATTGAAACGTTTGGAAAAGTTGTCTGTTGTTGGCCTCCACCTAACTTCAGCAGTTCACTTATGTGGGTGATGGTTCTGTCTTGGTCCGCTTCTAAGATGGCTTTGAACTAAACGAGCTTGTCAACAGAAGACGTATCAGTGTCATCTGGATAAGACTCCACTAGAAGCGTTGCATTTCCATAGATCATCCAATGTGCGAGTTTCAAACTCTGTCATGAAGCCAAACAATTTGTGAAGACCAGAAAATGCGCTCAAGCGCTCGGGAAGTTCAACAATCAACTATGCGTTAAAATGTGTGAGTTCGAAAATTGTCGCATGCACTTTGCTCCGAATTAGCATCCGGTGTCGCACTCTCGTCACGAAATAGTTTTCGCCGTTTCTTAAGCTTATTCGCATTCTTATATTCGTTGATTGCAACGAACGCTTTTGCGTTCTCTACTATGTCGTCAACGTGTCCAAATGTTGTCATGACCATACGGGCAAATCGTATAATAAACAGAGAAACTACTGGTTCTGAATGGATATAAAACACAGAAAAAAAGTTGATAGCATAATAAATCAATGGGAACTAAACGGTTACGATTCGAACATCGGACAATTGGTAAAATCACGCAGACAATTTCTACTGCAATCCCGATAGAGTCGTTCCATTGCGAAATAAAGAAAGATCATACATTGGAAAACTGGCCTTCCGTTGGGGGCCCCTTGAAAATCGGGGGCCCGAGGCTATAGCCTTGTTAGCCTAGTGCTTAATCCGGCCCTGTCAATATCTATATACAGTTTATTATTATAACATTGTCCTCAATAAAGTCGCGTGCTACAGAATCCGACATTTCAAATGGATAATTGAAACTGTTAATACTAAATCTTTATTTTTAGATGGGAGATAACTCGCGTACAAATCGTTTGGAACGATACACGAGTTGCGAACCTTTGCTAGTTTGGCCTTGAAAAAATACACATTCTGTTATGAGAATGAGTCAGTGGGGTAAAATTAAGTTTTAAAACAAATCATTATACTATCGCACAATTATTCATAGACTTTAAAATGAAATAAACAAAAATAGCGTTACCTTCGCTCCTAATTCGCAAGGAATAAAATAATCGTTAGCACTGCGAGTTTAATCAGATTTATTTGCATAGCAGCTTAACGCTATAAACAAAGACAACGTCCCGCAAAATGAAAACACATGCTACATGTTATAGGGAAAACGCGCTCTCAGATCACGAGACTGGGACCGCTTTCGTTGTGCGTTTCATATTTCGTAAAAAGAACACATGGGACTCTCGTGATACAGATCGCTATACATGTACATGCATTTGTATAAATAGTATGAACTAGAAATCAAATATATGCGAATCTATGTATCACTTCACCAAAAAGAAATAAGCGTTTTGTACGTACTATCGGTAATTGGAATGTGTTGTATATCTGCCATAATAAGACGGTAAGATTAAAGGTAAGATACGGCTTCTGGCGTAAAACATGGGTGTCGATAACCAAAATATTAAGACAAATAACTAAATATGAAGTGTACGTACACCAAAGCGAATTATAAAATTAACACGTTATTAAACCTCTATAACGAATCACTGATAGCGATGTGTGTTTCGAAGTACATCTATATAGGGTCTTTCTGCGTCAGAGGCTGCAGTATGTGAGGACCATGAGTGCACTTCTACCTAATGAACTTTACTAGGCTTACGAAAGCTGTGACGAATTTTGAATTGTAGCTACAATTTCGAGCTTTTAATATGTTTTAAATTTCACTGAAAGATATTCAATTTTGGTTGGGTCTTGATCTGAAAGGAAACAGGAGTACCCAAGTTCGGTTTAGCGACCACTTACCAAGCAAACATTCGCCGGGTGCAGGTATTAAAACCGGGTCGGCTAGGAGAGAAGTGTTTGTATCACCAACTGCGCTATCCGGTCAGTCATTTAAACCTTCTCACAGATTTTGGCATGTATTGAAGTTTGTCATTAAATTCTTTATATTGATAAATGTAAAAATAGGATTTAAAAAGCTCCAGTAAAAAAACAAGAATAAAATTAAAGAAAGCAAAAAAGTAACCTCAACTGGGCTCGAACCACTGACCCCTGGAGTAATGTCTCACCCGGCCAACCGTGCTCATAGAAAAAATGATGTATTTTACGCTTTATTTAAGCAATCCTCGTAGTGTCACAAAATATAACGATAACAACAGACCTCTCCAAATAATTTAATCGTTTCACGTTGCAACGCTTTATAATTTTCCGGTTTTTAAATCGTCAAAAGATGCATAAAATGGATATTTTAGAGCATGGTAAATTTTCAGTATTACTGTTTCCTCGCAAATATCATAACTACAACGAAAATTTGCGAATCTATTATTTTTCAATTTTGTTAATTTACCAAACGTGAAAATGTCCCTTAAACAGTTCTCAACATCATTATATTTCATCGTTTATTGGCAGGTCTTTCTTCGAGTTAACGACTGCATGTATGGGTGGACTTGCCCATGTGACCTTTATTGGAAAACTTCTAATTTTGAGTCAACGTTGGTTGAAATTGACAGCGGCTTCCCAAGTATTTTCTATGGAACCAATATTTCTTCAAATAGACGATGGCCAGTGAGACTTTAATGGTAGACTATTCCCAATGAAGGGTTGTAGTGCACCTGAAAGCAAATCGGCAGAAGGCTACTCCACCAAAAGTACAGTCCCTGGGCACCTCCCGTGTGCAAAAAAGAGTGAACGCTGATTTATATATCATTTTTTAGGTAAATGTCTGAAGTGTCAGAAAATTTTGGGTGGACGTGCCGCGTGATGGTACGTTTTTTGTAATCCAAGATGGCCGCCAAAAATGATTATAAATCCAATTATCTGTTTTTCAGTCTGAATTTTCTGAAATTGAAGTAGATTCTTATTTATCTTAAATAAACAATGGAAAACATGTTTATTTCGCAAAATATGTCACTTTCTGCTATATTTTTCGACAAATATTAAGAAAAATGATTAAAAAAGTAGCAAAAAAGCCGAAAAATGGCATACAAATTAAAGTGAGAGCAAACATTCTTTTCTGTTGATTTTAATTTTATAAATTATTTCAATTGTATAGCTGTATTGATAACGGGCATCAATACTCTTTACAATGATGTTATTTGCATCTAAAACGGACACAGCATTGTTGACTTATTCCAATTTAAAGGTTGGTGAGGGTAATTATAAGGTTTAGTCATTTATGTTTACAACAATTTTTATTCCGAACAGAACATAACGCATCATAACTTTTTCTTCAAACATTTTTAGACGACACAAGTTCTTCTTTTTCTAATTATGTAATTTATTGTGATTGGTTGCCATGGTAACAGTTTCGAACTAATTCTATTTCCAATTTAAGTGCTAAAAGTCTCCAATAATCTGGTGGTTTTTTTTAGTTTTATGCTATTAAATTACTTTATCGCAAAAAATATTTCAAATGAGATCACACACACACGATTTACGATGTTTGGTAAACTGTACTAGTATTCGGATATTTTGAAATTGGGATAGCAATCAAATTACAGTTGACTATTGCTTTGGTTTCTGATTTAGGAGACACACTTTTATTATAAATTACACTTCATGACGAACATTATTACACTTTCTGAGTAATACTTGTTAGACATGTTCTATGTTTTATTTCGGTCATTAATTCAGTAACATGAATTTGATGAAAACAGTTTGTGAGTCTTGATAGATCTAGTATTTTTTTATCTTTATATCCGAATATTGTATATTCGATAACTGTTTCACTTTTAAAATGATCCGTACATGACCATCTTCAGTCATATTATATTTTATAATGCCATCAATGCAATAGAAATAAATACTCTTTGTGTAGGTAGCATTTAATATAATATCCGAATATTGCTTATCCGAACACTATTACACTTTTTGAAATACCCATGCGTTACCGTTTTCCTTAAACAATTTCTTTAATTTCTTTTTTTCATCTGCATTTTTATAAACACATTTAAAATATTTGCATATTTCTATAAAAAAAAATACCGAGAAACTAATACCGAGAAACTATCAAAATAATTTAACATTCACAAAATGTCTTCTGCTGTATTTCAAATGGCGTAATTTCATTAAAGGGAATTAACTGTGTATTAGCCAGTTACTCAAAATCAGTGCTTAATAATGCAAATTATAGTCCTGTTATAAAAGTCAGATGATTACTTCTTTTTTTCCTTACATACAGCAATAATAATGTAAAATGTTACCATGGTAACCAACCTTTATTTGAAAAAAACTCCACAAAGAATGGGTTGTTTTTTACTGTTAAAGTACATTTATTGTACCAAAACCAATAAATTTATCACATAGTACACATGTTTTATGACATACAAAACAAAGTAACTTTTAAGTATTTTTAATAAGGCAGTTACTAGTTTTTGGTGAATTCTGATTTACCCAAGCCACTTTTTAATGGGAATAAAACAACAAAGCCATGTCCGTTTTAGATGAAAAAAGCATAAATGTAAAAAATTGATGCCGGTACACTATACAGCTATAAAATTGAAATAACTTATAAAATTACAATCAACAGAAATGAAAGTTTGCACTCACTTTCAATTTGTATGCCTTTTTTGATACTTTTTTGTCATTTTTTTTTAATATTTGACGAAAATATGGCAGAAAGTGACATATTTTGCGAAATAAATATGTTTTCCATTGTTTATTTAAATAAAATAAGAATATACTTCAATTTCAGAAAATTCAGACTGAAAAACAGGTAATTGGATTTGTAATCATTTTTGTAATCATTTTTGGCGGCCGTCTTGGGAACCATCTTGGATTACAAAAAACGTACCATCACGCGGCACGTCCACCCAAAATTTTCTGACACTTCAGACATTTAACTCAAAAATGATATATAAATCATCTTTCACTCTTTTTTGCGCACGGGAGGTGCCCAGGGACTGTACTACAAAGAATTGCCGACATTTTCATGACTGCTTCTTCCCGCTGCGCCGCCTCGGCTAAAGTGACCTTTCACGCTTTGGAAATTGATAAAAGGTTCCCATTTGCAAATGTTCGTTGTAGTTTTGATATTTGCGAGGCAGCAGTAATTATAAAATGTAAAGCCAGTAGGAAGTTGAAGTCTTCAAAAAGTTTTTCGGTAGTAGACCCCCCCCCCTGTCGTTACGCGCATTTTCCAGCTTGCTGACAGCACGGAGCGTCTAGAGTCCGTGCTGACAGGTACCTTACTGCTCTGTGTATTCCGTGAGGTTTTATACACATTCACGCGTTATATTAAATTCAGTTGCAGGTCTATGCAAAACGGCGGGTATAATAACAGCTATGCAACCGGAGAATTACACAGTTTTATGACAAGACATAATAGAAACCGGTATGCAAAAATATGAACAAAATATTGGCAAGATTGTTTCTTATAAAACATCTAATTGTAAAGTTAATTAGTAAAAACAATTAAGTCATCTTGTGTTATTTTAAACCAAAGACCTATAAAATACTGTATTTTTTATAGGTCTTTGTTTTAAACATAGTAAATGGTAATTTTTTTTAAAAATATAACGAAAATGTATTTGAAAATGCAATTCTATGAAATAAAATCTTATTCTGTGTTGTTTAATATACATGTATAATTGATCTGTGGGACTAAGTTTCCGTCTCTTTTCTTTGTTGTTTAATGACTTGCAATACAGATATTAAAACTCTTACTTTTCAACATATATAAGAAAAATACAACATGCGTATGTCAATACAAAACAATATATAATCGGACACACATTTTCTTTTTCTTTTAATACAAAGATTTTGTGCATGAAATCAGACAAACATTTAATTATTGACAAGAATGGCCGAATAGAATTGTATTTGACAATACAATGGCATTTACAAAATACAGCTGTATATGTTTACCATTCGGCAAGATATACAGTTATACATGGAAAGAAAGCATTAAATGTAAAACTGGTATAAGAGCTTATTCTGTGTACCTAAGAAACAAAAGAACACTTGGCTCAGATTTACACCTGGAAAGATTTTATACTATTATGAGTATGAACAACATAAACAAATGTTTGATGACCCCTTAGTCTTGCCAGAGCACATTGAAGTATAGCAAAATATACAGTATACATGTGTATTGTTACGACAAACTTTATTTTGAATCTGTGTCACAGTTAAGTATATCTCGCATGAAATTTCGCAACTCAGAAATCATCACATGAAAGCAGAGTGGTAATTTGTAGGCCTTTTAAAGTTCAATGTCCTTCTCAAGTATGTAAGCTGACATGAACAGTAGCTAAAAGTTTTATTCATAAGGTCAGAACAATGCAAAATCACTAACAAGCATATACTCACTAACATGAACAGAGTGTATTTACACATAATTTGGTCTCATTAACAATACTTAATGTAATCAAGGTCGTGTGACTCTCTGTAAGAGAATGATGAAAATATGAATGTCTAAATTGCTGTACATGTATTTAAATTGATGCCACACTTTTAAAGTGTCTTTATATTTACCCAACACAATACAAAAATGTTGCAGTAGTCGAAAAGAACAGCACTTACATGTGCATAAACATACAATAAATCACCTGTATATAAAAATACAATGGAACACCAAACATAAGTTGATAATATATTGATATTTAAATGACCTAACATACATATTACACATAACATTGCATAAAATAAAAAATATAATTATACCTCACATTACCAATTAGTATGTATTAATATTGTCCATGCATCATGTTAAAGAACTAATGAACATAATAATGAACTGAAAACCATAAACAGACCTTAAACTTGAACTGTCATTCTAATAATGGATTGACAAAAAGTCTTGGATTTAAAAAGTCAAATAACATACTAATTTCAAGGTGTCTAACATTGATACCAGCATGTATTTGACACGTTATTATTCCATTGTTCTTTTTAAGATTTTTACAGTAACGATAGAACGATTATTCTTGTTGAACATTTGCATACAATAAAACACTCATTCTAATTGGAAAAATATGGATTTTATTTGCAATAATGACTTCATGTGCTTGAGCAAAGGAAGAATAAAGAAGATTTAACCCTTAGTGCACACATAAACTTACTGAAGTACTACCATAGATTTCAGTGAATCAAATTAAAACATAAACATTTAATAAGTTATACAAATATAAATGTGCTTAAATTAGAAACATTTATAATTAATGTGCAAACAAATTTCCATTAATTAAAAACTAATATAGGCATACAATACATTCTGAACTAATCGACTATCGGTTTAAATCAGTTAGGTACATCCACGATTATCCCCATTACTGTTAACTACACAATAAATTCCAAGATAGAAACTATAAAACAAGTAAAAATCTGAATTTACTACATTATATGTATTATAATTAAAGACACAAAACATCAATTTAAATTTCCATTCACCCAATCAGATTAGGCGCTATTTATTGCCAGCCAATCAGAATGGAGGCCATTTAATAGCCACTACTCGTGGTGCTCTGCTTGCTTATCCTTGTGCCTGCATACCAGCACAGGGACATGGGAGTGGTGAATGATGTAGTCGCTAATACTGCCCAGGAATGTGCGCCGCAGTTTGCCCATCCCCCTGGTTCCCGTGACGATGATGCTGGCCCCCTCTTCCTTAGCAATGCGGCAGACAACTTCACCTGGATTACCGCCAACGCTCTTCACCTTACCACCGACCTGTAGAGACATGGATTGTTGTTAATTTAACCCATTTATGCCCAGTGGACTCTCCCATCCTTCTAAATTGGATCAATTTATTTCCAAAATTAGGGATGTCTAGAATATTTATTTCTATATTTAGAATATTTCTTACAGAAATTCCTTTAAGCAAACAGCACAGACGCTGCTTGCCAAGTCCTTTTTTCTAGACGCTAGGCATAAATGGGTTAAGATTTTGTTAATTGAATTCAGAGGAAGATATTCCTTGCCTGTGATATTGGAAATTTTAGAAACACACAGAAACATGCAGAGGCCATTAATTTTGAACTACTTTGAAACAGGGTCACCCAAGGATCATTCCAGTGAAGCTTCCATAAAATCTGTCGAGGAGTTTAAAAGAAGGTGTCGTTAGAAGAAAAGCCTTACGCAGGCAGTAACGCACTGACACAAAATGGTTTCTCATAGCTCTCTTCATGCTCAGGTGAGCTAAAAGCCTGAACCTCTCAACTTTGCGGCGTGATTTATGATAGGGCAGTCTTAGTTGCTGCATAAGCATAAGTAAGTCTTTATCATGAGCTGTATAAATGGCATGTAAATTCACTATGTTAAATAGAAATCCTTAAGTTTGAGGTGACTTGCATCCAGCACTCTTATTCCACTGCAGCTCGCGAATACAAGAAAATTCCAAAAGAAATAAGTGCTGGTTAAATTTGCACTTCCTGTTAAATAATAAAAAAAATTATGACATTCTATGTATGATTTTGCTTGTCTTTATTTTTATACCAATTTACATTTTATTCAGCTTAGGCTAGTATTCCATCTGTCCGTATCCACATCCGCAAAAAAATAGAACAAGTTGAAATGCACTGCACTTATTCCATTCAGCCGCATCCGCATATCCGCACGCGCAAAAGGCGTCCACAAAAGAACGCTCAAGTGAGCATTCAAATGCGGATGCGGACAAGATACGGACGGCATTTAGCACGATGAGGGAAGCTGTCATCTCAAAAATCAACTGAAAAACTAATCGAATTCGTGAAAAATTTCCCAAAATTATACGACCAACGCAGTTCTGCATATCGGGACTCTGATTTAACTTCAAATGTTTGGAAAAACATAGCTAAGTCACTAAAAAAATATGTTTCAGGTATTTACCATTTGTATTATTTTACAGACAGAATGATGATTTGTACCTTATATCTACTTAGATTCACGCTTGTGCTTCATAATAATTATCTCAATTATAATTTTCAGTTTTATCCATGTATTTTTTTCCCCCAAAAAGAAAGATACGTTCGACGTATGCGGATAAATGGAATATAGCGTCCATATTATGATTTTGCGGATGCGGATAGATGGAATACTAGCCTAAGGGTGACAATACATGTTTTTCCCAAACGCTTGTGATTTTAGACAAGTAAATAGCTACAGAACCCAAGAGCTGCAGGTTTTGAGAAATAATTTTTATTGGGGGTTTTCAACACCTTGTGTTATAAATCACATACATTATACATATTCATTAATAACGATTGTACAATTAAACAGGATAAGCTCTTAACCATTTGAAAACACACAAACAGGGTTGGTACAGAGTGGTTTTTAATGCCATGTTCTAGTTTGAAAATAACTCCTTGATCTCCTCAGTTTTTGACTATACGTGTTTTGCAAATTATATTTGCTTTGAGGAAAGTCTAAAAACAGACTCCTATACTTCTGTAATCATACAAACCAATTATGAAGACAAAGGCTTCAGAATGCATCTATCTCCATGATCATCATGGGAATAAACCCATGAGACAAATGGGAAAACTGGTGTTGTATTGGCTATTGTCTTCATACATAAAGTATCTGTGAAATGCTTGGTTTTCAATGGGTTGTTCAGTACATACAGTCTTCAAGTTGGACAGCAAATCAATAAACATCTATCTACTTTTTACCAAACGTTCAGGTTACAGAATCCCAAAGGCACTTAACTGATAACTTCTTAAAACACTTGTACCAAATTGTTTAACAGTCCAGAAAGTGGGACACAATACATAAATATTTGTTCTAAACATGTTTGTGACACCAGATATGCAAGTTTTAAGCCTTGATGCCAATGGTTAACAAGAAACCGTCGGAGATGGTGATGCTCTCCAAAGTTTTTTTTGGTCACAATATTACACTATATATTCAGATAAAAGGAAACTTCTTGTGGGGCATAACTTTGGACAAAATAACACGATGGATGGTTTAGCAACTTCAAAATTTCAAAGGGCCATAACTCTCTAAATAAATCATCTAACCAGAACCCACTAATAATATGCACATCTCCTGCTGGTAGTGAAGCTTCCCATAAAGTTTCATTGAATTCCCGTGATAAGTTGCTGAGAAAAAGCTCGGACAAGAATTGCACTATATGTACAATGGAAAATTTTAAAGGGCCATAACATTGTGAAAAATCATCAGGCCATAACTGGCTGATAATATGCACATCTCATGTTGGTAATGAAGCTTCCCATAAAGTTTCATTGAAGTCCCGTAATAAGTTGCTGAGAAATAGCTCAGACAGGAATTGCACTATATGTACAATGGAAAATTTCAAAGGGCCATAACTCTGTGAAAAATCATCCGACCAGAACCGGTTGATTATATGCACATCTCCTCTTGGTAGTGAAGCTTCCCATAAAGTTTCATTTGATTCCGGTCATTAGTTGCTGAGAAATAGCCTGGACAAGAATTGCACTATATGTACAGTTAATGGAAATTTAAAAGGGCCATAACTCTGTGAAAAATCAACCGACCAGAACTGGCTGATAATATGCACATCTCCTCTTGGTAGTGAAGCTTCCCATAAAGTTTCATTGAATTACGGTCATTAGTTGCTGAGAAATAGCCCGGACAAAAATTGCACTATATGTACAGTTAATGGAAAATTTCAAAGGGCCATAACTCTGTTAAAAATAATCCGACCAGAACCCGCTGATAATATGCTCATCTCCTCTTGGTAGTGTAGCTTCCCATAAAGTTTCATTGAATTCCGGTCATTAGTTGCTGAGAAATAGCTCAGACAGGAATTGCACTATATGTACAATGGAAAATTTCAAAGGGCCATAACTCTGTGAAAAATCATCCGACCAGAACCGGTTGATTATATGCACATCTCCTCTTGGTAGTGAAGCTTCCCATAAAGTTTCATTTGATTCCGGTCATTAGTTGCTGAGAAATAGCCTGGACAAGAATTGCACTATATGTACAGTTAATGGAAATTTAAAAGGGCCATAACTCTGTGAAAAATCAACCGACCAGAACTGGCTGATAATATGCACATCTCCTCTTGGTAGTGAAGCTTCCCATAAAGTTTCATTGAATTACGGTCATTAGTTGCTGAGAAATAGCCCGGACAAAAATTGCACTATATGTACAGTTAATGGAAAATTTCAAAGGGCCATAACTCTGTGAAAAATAATCCGACCAGAACCCGCTGATAATATGCTCATCTCCTCTTGGTAGTGTAGCTTCCCATAAAGTTTCATTGAATTCCGGTCATTAGTTGCTGAGAAATAGCCCGGACAAGCATTGCACAATATGTACAGTTAATGGAAAATTTCAAAGGGCCATAACTCTGTGAAAAATCATCCAACCAGAACCCACTGATAATATGCACATCTCCTCTTGGTAGTGAAGCTTCCAAAAAAGTTTCATTGTATTCCGGTCATTAGTTGCTGAGAAATAGCCCGGACAAAAAATGTGCACGGACGGATGGACACACGGACAGACAGACGAAGCGGCGACTTTATGCTCCCCCCCCCCCCAAAAAAAATTGGGAAAATTTTGGGGGAGCATAAAAAAGTATTAACATATTTTGTGGCAACAGCTACCAATAAAATGCCAGCATACTGCATACTAGGTCACACATTCTTGGTTAAATGGAGGAAAAATATCCTTACAATCATAAATATTTTATGACACACTTGGTTAATGGTAGGAAAGGGAGAAAAATAAACGATGCAACTATATCACAGAACCCTCTGCTTTTAGGAAGCGTTTTAAAAGGAAGTTGAAACATAAAGTGAATCTCCGGAATTGATAAGCAAAGAGATAAT
The DNA here is from genome assembly GCF_020536995.1 of Dreissena polymorpha. NCBI lineage: Eukaryota > Metazoa > Mollusca > Bivalvia > Myida > Dreissenidae > Dreissena > Dreissena polymorpha. The sequence goes on along the minus strand of NC_068355.1, from coordinate 43,881,560 downwards.
AGTGAAATGCTTAAAACTTTACACATTAAAGTACTTAACAAAGCCTGAGGCTTTAATGCGCTTTAATGTAATGAGCTGTTTTATTTCAGACAGATAGTTTTGAATGTACATCAAGCTCAAATTACAAACGTAAAGTCATGTTCATATTATAAGATTTCATTAAAGGTGTGCAAAGAAAATGTTTATGAATGTATTTTTGTAACTGAAACCTGGATATACATGTATTGGTTAATTAGCATGCATACTAGCAAATTCCAACCACTGTGTGCATATATCATTATAATACATGTAACTACATCCATCTGGGTGTTAAGTACTATCATCTAATACAGAAAGTGCTGCAGAATAAATTGCGATCCAGATCTTGCTTCATATTTGTAGTTGCCTTTCTAATTACTGGAAGAATGACAGATTTCCAAACTGATAGTGGAGAGTTAAGAGAAGAGGATGTGATTAATGGCAAAGGCTCAGACTCAGGAAATACAGTAGACCTAATGAGGTCAATAGAAGAACAACAGCATCAAATGAAAACGAGTAATAAAGGCTGTTACTATGTATGAGATGTAATAAAGTTTGTAGCTAAAGAGCTTTACTTGGGAGCCTGTTACTGATACTGGTAGTTCAAATGTTACTAATTGAACCGCAAAGTTGTCCACCAGTCAGCTATTCTGAGAGTTAATTTACAAATGCTATTTCAATGCCTACATACATCACCATCGCATAACTAATCATGAGATTTTTTTTCAGATTTGCGCAGAACAAAATTCATGGTGTGTATTTATAGACATTATCTCAATATTACAGTAACTGTTGCCAATTTATTTATTGGTCATCATTGGATTTACCATAATTGCTTTAGATGTAACATCTATTGAAATGCCCTAAGGATTCAACAGTTACCACATTAATTCTCTTGAAAGTGTACACAATTGCTTATAATACAGCCAGTCTTTGCATTATTATCCCCCGCCATAGGCAGAGGGATATTGTTTTGGCGTTGTCCGTCCGTCTTTCCGTCCGTCCGTCTTTCCGTCCGTCCAGAGCCATATCTTAAAAGTACTTTGGCAGATTTCATTGAAACTTGGTATGAGTATGTATATGGATAAGAGGATGATGCACGCCAAATGGCATTGTACACCATCTGTTAATAATGGAGTTATGGCCTTTTGTATCTTGAAAAAATGCTTTTTTGAGTGTCAAATATAATACTTTTGTGTCCAGAAGCATATTGGCAGGGGATATCAATTCAACGAATTTGCTTGTTATTATTGTTTTAAGCCAGTTGCTAGATTAAGTAGAAAACAGAAGAAATTTCCAATTACTATCACTACTATATTGATAAATGAATTTCTACCATACTAAAAATATTTCACAAACCCTATCACTCAGAAATGCAACGGTTTCAATTGCTACCGTTGTTGTTGTAATATGTGTAAAATGTGTTGTAATAGTTACAAATTAATTGCCTTAATTGCCATTGAAAGATGAAAGTAACAATTGACAGAATTCCCTTATTAGCCTTTGAAATGTGGAAGTTACAAGGGTTACCTTTTTTTTTTAATAATACAATCAAATTCGTTGAATTGATATCCCCCGCCAAACTAGAGCTTTGTCACAGATGTTAGCATTTTTTCAAGATACAAAGGGCCATTACTCCGTTATTAACAGTTGGTGTACAATGCCATTTGGCGTGCATCATCGTCTTATTCATATATATACTCATACTAAGTTTCGATATGGCTCCGGACTTTGGCGGGGGATTACAAGATGTGTTTGGGAAACACTATGCCCCCCCCCCATATACATGTATTTGACCTGTTTGTGAAACACTATGTCCCCCCAAAAAAAATTGACCTTTGACCTTGAAGGATGACCATGACCTTTTACCACTCAAATTGTGCAGCTCCATGAGATACACATGCATGTCAAATATCAAGTTGCTATCTTCAATATTGCAAAAGTTATGGCCAATGTAAAAGTTTGACGCAAAAAAAACAACAACAAACAGACAGGGCAAAAACTCTATACTGGGGGACATAAAAAGACATAATGAAATGGATCAAGGGTAAAGCAGCTTCAATGCTGATCATGGGAATGGTTGCCACACTGTTCCTACACTGACAATGGCCACTGGCATCCTTACAGACACATGCAGACCACTGCCAAAAGCAACTACACTGAACTTCTATGCTGACCATTTCCAATAGTAACCACATTGATTTTCTACACTGACCATTTCAAATGGCAATCCCCACTGGCATACAATGATATACATTGCCAAAGGTAACCTTAATGACCTGCTTAACTGACTATGCAAAGTAAACCATGACACATAATGACAGTTCTGGCAAAGGCAACAACACTCACCAATAATGACAGTACTGGCAAAGGCAAGCACACTCACCAATAATGACAGTACTGGCAAAGGTAAGCACACTCACCAATAATGACAGTACTGGCAAAGGCAACCACACTCACCAATAATGACAGTACTGGCAAAGGCAACCACACTCACCAATAATGACAGTACTGGCAAAGGCAACCACACTCACCAATAATGACAGTACTGGCAAAGGCAAGCACACTCACCAATACTGACAGTACTGGCAAAGGCAACCACACCCATCAATAATGACCGTACTGGCAAAGGCAACCACACTCACCAATAATGACAGTACTGGAAAAGGCAACCACACTCACCAATAATGACAGTACTGGCAAAGGCAACCACACCCACCAATAATGACAGTACTGGCAAAGGCAAGCACACTCACCAATAATGACAGTACTGGCAAAGGCAACCACACTCACCAATAATGACAGTACTGACAAAGGCAAGCACACTCACCAATAATGACAGTACTGGCAAAGGCAAGCACACTCACCAATAATGACAGAACTGGCAAAGGCAAGCACACTCACCAATAATAACAGTACTGGCAAAGGCAACCACACTCACCAATAATGACAGTACTTGCAAAGGCAACCACACTCACCAATAATGACAGTACTGGCAAAGGCAACCACACTCACCAATAATGACAGTACTGGCAAAGGCAACCACACTCACCAATAATGACAGTACTGGCAAAGGAAACCACACTCACCAATAATGACAGTACTGGCAAAGGCAAGCACACTCACCAATAATGACAGTACTGGCAAAGGCAAGCACACTCACCAATAATGACAGTACTGGCAAAGGCAAGCACACTCACCAATAATGACAGTACTGGAAAAGGCAACCACACTCACCAATAATGACAGTTCTGGCAAAGGCAACCACACTCACCAATAATGACAGTACTGGCAAAGGCAACCACACTCACCAATAATGACAGTACTGGCAAAGGCAAGCACACTCACCAATAATGACAGTACTGGCAAAGGAAACCTCACTCACTAATAATTACAGTACTGGCAAAGGCAAGCCCACTCACCAATAATGACAGTACTGGCAAAGGCAACCACACTCACCAACAATGACAGTACTGGCAAAGGCAAGCACACTCACCAATAATGACAGTACTGGCAAAGGCAACCACACTCACCAATAATGACAGTACTGGCAAAGGCAACCACATCCACCAATAATGACAGTACTGGCCAAGGCAACCACACTCACCAATAATGACAGTACTGGCAAAGGCAACCACACTCACCAATAATGACAGTACTGGCAAAGGCAACCACACTCACCAATAATGACAGTACTGGCAAAGGCAACCACACTCACCAATAATGACAGTACTGGCAAAGGCAACCACACTCACCAATAATGACAGTACTGGCAAAGGCAACCACACTCACCAATAATGACAGTACTGGCAAAGGCAACCACACTCACCAATAATGACAGTACTGGCCAAGGCAACCACACTCACCAATAATGACAGTAATGGCAAAGGCAACCACACTCACCAATAATGACAGTACTGGCAAAGGCAACCACACTCACCAATATTGACAGTACTGGCAAAGGCAACCACACTCACCAATAATGACAGTACTGGCAAAGGCAACCACACTCACCAATAATGACAGTACTGGCAAAGGCAACCACACTCACCAATAATGACAGTACTGGCAAAGGCAACCACACTCACCAATAATGACAGTACTGGCAAAGGCAACCACACTCACCAATAATGACAGTAATGGCAAAGGCAACCACACTCACCAATAATGACAGTACTGGCAAAGGCAAGCACACTCACCAATAATGACAGTACGGGCAAAGGCAACCACACTGACCAATAATGACAGTACTGGCAAAGGCAACCACACTCACCAAAAATGACAGTACTGGCAAAGGCAACCACACTCACCAATAATGACAGTACTGGCAAAGGCAAGCACACTAACCAATAATGACAGTACTGGCAAAGGCAACCACACTCACCAAAAATGACAGTACTGGCAAAGGCAACCACACTCACCAATAATGACAGTACTGGCAAAGGCAAGCACACTAACCAATAATGACAGTACTGGCAAAGGCAACCACAACCACCAATAATGACAGTACGGGCAAAGGCAACCACACTGACCAATAATGACAGTACTGGCAAAGGCAACCACACTCACCAAAAATGACAGTACTGGCAAAGGCAACCACACTCACCAATAATGACAGTACTGGCAAAGGCAAGCACACTAACCAATAATGACAGTACTGGCAAAGGCAACCACACTCACCAAAAATGACAGTACTGGCAAAGGCAACCACACTCACCAATAATGACAGTACTGGCAAAGGCAAGCACACTCACCAATAATGACAGTACTGGCAAAGGCAAGCACACTTACTAATAATGACAGTACTGGCAAAGGCAACCACACTCACCAATAATGACAGTACTGGCAAAGGCAACCACACTCACCAATAATGACAGTACTGGCAAAGGCAACCACACCAACCAATAATGAAAGTACTGGCAAAGGCAACCACACTCGCCAATAATGACAGTACTGGCAAAGGCAACCACACTCACCAATAATGACAGTACTGGCAAAGGCAACCACACCCACCAATAATGACAGTACTGGCAAAGGCAACCACACCCACCAATTATGACAGTACTGGCAAAGGCAAGCACACTCACCAATAATGACAGTACTGGCAAAGGCAAGCACAAACACCAATAATGACAGTACTGGCAAAGGCAACCACACTCACCAATAATGACAGTACTGGCAAAGGCAAGCACACTCACCAATACTGACAGTACTGGCAAAGGCAAGCACACTTACCAATAATGACAGTACTGGCAAAGGCAAGCACACTTACCTTCTTGTCCTTGAGTTTCTGTCCGAGTTGCTCCAAGAAGGCTTTGATCCTCTTCTCCTCCTCGTTCATCATCTCAGAGATCACGGTCACGTCCGCCATCACCATTGCTGAAATATGTGCACACAAAATACTAACAAAAATATAGCAATACACAAATACTAAATGGTCTAGAAGTATACAAAATATTTCTATTATAAAATTGTGTAATTGTTGTTTATCTGAAAACTATGTAAGTAAAATTGTTTATTTTGCAATGACTGCCAGGAATGCTGATTTGAAAAATATTTTGGTTAAGAACTGTTTATTTGTTTATTGTTATTCAACAGCTATAAAACATGATTTGGAGTTCAGCACCCGATTGTATAAACAGTTAAACCGGCGGTTAACCACATACGGCGGTTAAAAGTCGGTAACATGTTGGTTACTGGTCGGTAAGCGTTTGTATAAAATTTGGTTAGTTATACCGATCGGTTAAAACCCAGTTAAAACATACCCTGCTTCCCTAGGTGGGTAAGTACAAGTAATCGAGAGGTAACTTACACAAAATGGCCGCGGCGCGCAACATTATAAAAGCTAACCATCGACGACCTTCACAATTTCGACGAGTAAACAACAAATTGCAGCAACTGACACTTTATTTGACTTAATTTACAGGGCAATACGATTTCCGACTTCGGTCGACGAATTTAAGGACGCACAGAACGTGTTTCTTATATTCTGTTATGGGTATGCCGTGTGTGATCCGATGCATCAATGGCGCCCTTGTTAAAATCATTTCTCCGAGAACAGGGAACAACAAAAGTACAAACAAAAAACAAAACACGTTCGAACTAGTATCTTACCTTTAATAATCCTTTAAAATCCATAAATAATTCATTTAATTCAATAATTGACGAGTTTGCATCTAGGGTCTTTGATACTTATTTTAGCATAGTTAAATAAAGACCCTTATGCCATCATATCATTATATTCAAATGAGAACTCAATAAACTTTCTTCTTCGTCACACGCTACATCATGTACTCTATGTACATTACTGCTGTTAAAATGAACCGGAGCAGTTTATCAAATGTGTCGTGTTCTGAGAAAAATGGGCATAATGCATGTGCTTAAAGTGTCGTCCCATATTAGCCTGTGCAGTTCGCACAGGCTTATCAGGGACGACACTTACCGCTTTCATGACAATTTTTTTTCAAAGTCCCTTCATAGCAAAAATCAATTTTTGGCGGAAAGTGTCGTCCCTGATTAGCCTGTGCGAACTTAACAAGCTAATCTGGGACGACACTTTACGCACATGCATTATGCCCAGTTTTCTCAGAACACGACACTTATAATAGCCGTTGGTGAACTCGGTTGCATTTGCAGATTTCTGCATACAAAAATTATATTTAAGGTTGAACAATGTTTTATTTGTCTATGGTAAATTCCTTTATTGTACAAGAAAGTAAGTAAGTTTATTGTAAGTTGTAAGTTTATTGTAAACATAAGCCAAATTAGAAGAATAGTCTAGCATGTTACGACGACCATGTATAATTTTTATGTTACATCTAGAACAACTAGAAGAATAGACGTCTTTGTAAGCACTCTCTTGCAGTTTGGAAGCACCAGGGATTCCGCTAAATGATGCAAATCCCGACATCATTATCAATTTGTCCCTGGTCATTTTGATGAACTTATAGTTAAAATTTACACTTTATTTTATTGTGAATTCATTTGTAAATGAATTTGATAAAAAATACATGTCGCTGTTTATAAGCGTGACACTTCGCGCGAAAATTACGTCATTAGAAAATGCATTGTGGGAATGTTTTGGTTAAAGTTACCGGTGGTTAAATTCCACTATGCGCGGTTAGGTTACTTTGCGGTATATCGTGTTTATACAATCGAGTTACCTTGAAGGTTACTATACCTGAATAACCGCAAACTTACCAAGGTTTGAATGTTACCGAGCGGTAACTTTAACCAGCGTTTATACAATCGGGTGCTGATGGATAGGCATACCAAACCCACATGTAACCTGGATTGGTTAACAATCAGCAGCCACTAATCGACTTTGACATTAAAACATTTTTTATTGTTAAATTATAATGCAAAAAAATATTTCAACAACATAAACTCACAAATATTTATACATGTGTAATGTAAGTTCAATTAACTTCCATTATGTTTTGTTTGTTAAATTATAATGCAAAAAATATTTCAACAATATAAAATCACAAATATTTATGCCTATCTAATGTAAGTACAATAAACTTCAATTATATTATGTTCCAATCCGTATCTAGACTTCATTTGCACCATTTATATATGAGTCCTCGAAGTTAACAAAGATAATAAGGTTGGTTTTGTCAGTCAATGAGAGTTAGCATGGAAAAATAATGTCTTAACCTGCAGGTTCCAATGCTTTAATAATATTTTGTATATAAATAAATAAATATATCGAAAGAAAATGAACGGCTTACTTTCACTAAATGTAAAGTAAATTGTATTTTACTTCACATGCAAAGTGCTTTTTGGCCAATAGCCATGTTAAGTAAACAAAACTGTGCTACAGGAAACAGGTATGCCTTTTGTTATAGGGTGTTTTATAAAATAGTAATGAGAAGATGAAAAAAAGCTACACATACAAAGAAGCATTTGCGAAGATCGAAGCAGCTAATAATAACAGCTGTCATAAAAGCTGACGTGGTTTAAAATCAGAGCAGCTGTGCAACCTAAGGCAGACTAAGTTCAGCATAACATATTATACACAGTTTGAATGTGATTGCCAAAAATACTTGAAACATAATCTCTAAAGCAGAATAAGACAGTAAAACAGTCAACTTAAACCTATTTAGAGTCCTCAACTGTTTATATTCATTCTTATCAGCATAATACGATCATCACTTTAAAAATCGCTCCATACATTTAACCATGGTTTCCCCGGCGAAATGTTGTTCATGATTTCATGAACACTTCAAGCCAATCAAGAACTGTTCATGAACGGTTCTGAAAAAGTTCCTGAGCTTGGTTCATGAACTTTTGGACATGAACTGTTCTTAAGACATGTTCATGAACTGTTTATGAATTATTGTTGAACATTTCAAAGTTCATGAACAGTTCTTCATCTAACCATAAATACTTAGTGATGAACATTTCATGCACAAGTATTTCTAATGACTTTTCTGAGACAGACTTTAAGGATCCATCATTAATAATTCATGAATTCCTTTGTGCTAGATGTTTCATACATATTTTTGAAAGTAATATTGAAATGTTTAGCATACAAATCTTGTAGATTTGTGAAACCTGTGAAGTTAGTATGAATATGCATAGTACTTTCACCACTGTAAGTTAGAGTTCTTGACCTGTTCTAGAGAATTTTAAGAACATTTGTACAAGAACTGTTCAAGAACTGCCTTCAGGAACACTTCAATAACTTTTTAAGGACCTTTCCTGTTCTTGAATTATTCTTAAACTATTCTTGAACACTTTAAGAACTTTTTTGAACAACATGTTTCCTTCTGATGTTCTTAAACAGGTCTACACAATGTTTTTGAATGTATGATGGACTTTTTATGAATCCAATATGTTTTTAAAAGGATCTGTCATTGTTCTTGGAAGACTTAAAAGACAAGTTTAAGAACGTTTTAAGGACATCTTATTTCAAGAACAGTTTAAGATGATATCAAGAACTCAATGTACATTGCATTGCTGTTTTTACAAAGAAAGAATATTGTGTGCACAGGAAGTTGAAACGGAAGGCACATGGTTTATGTTATATTTGAAAATGTAAGTCTTTAATAAATTACCGGCTGAACTGATCAGCCATTGGTTCCATTTCAAGTTCTTTGGCACTGTAAGTGTAACCATTTCAGGGAAGCCATTGATTAGTAAATGATTCTTGAACTGAAAATGAGACTATTCATAATCTTTTCAATACATGAATTATTCATGAACATATAGTGCAAAGTTGTATTATGAAATTTAAAGAGTATTATCAAACCACTTGTATCTCAGTTATTTGTGTTATATTTAAATTATTGTTATATGTTGCTATCAATATGTTAAGTGCTAATACAAGACTTGTTTCTTCTTACCCTGACCTGTTTGTTGAGCTTTAGTAACACTTATGATAACCTTTGCATAAATTGACAAATTCTTGTTCATGAATAGTTCATGAACACTTCATGCCACCTCAGTTCATGAACTCTTGAAGAACTATGGTTCATGAACTATTCACTTACAGTTCGTGAACAGAAAATGAGCCATTGAAAAATAGAAGGAAAATGTTCATGAACTGTTCATGAACAGCAAAACCCTGAAGAATTTTTCAAGAATTGTGTTGTTCATGAACTGTTCAAGAACACTTCATGCCATTGATGTTCATGAATAGTTCATGAACATTTCATGCCATATTGGTTCAAGAATAGTTCATGAACACTTCATGCCACACCGGTTCAAGAATAGTTCATGAACACTTCATGCCATAAGGGTTCAAGAATAGTTCATGAACACTTCATGCCATTAGGTTTCAAGAATATTTCATGAACACTTCATGCCATTAGTGTTCATGAACAGTTCATGAACTAAAATTTCAAGAACTTTTCACAGACGTGGCTCATTTTCTGTTCACGAACTATTCGTGAACAATTCATGAACTCAGTTCACGAACAGTTCATGAACTGTTCACGAATTATTCGTGAACTGCAGAACAACATTTCGCAGGGGTATGATTAGGAAAACTGGCCAAATAAAACCAGTAAAGACGACAAAATGCGCATACTAACATTCTCTACATGGCTCCAGGCAGAGACATTATAATGGTGTATTAAGCCGTTATCAGTCTGTACATTGAAATATGGTAACATTGTGTCAATAATATTTTATTGCTTGGAAAACTATACATAGATATTTCTAGAGCTTGTAGCTATTGTATTAGCAGAAATAATGGTAAACACACAAATTATTATGTCATTTGCTCAGTCATATATTAGCAAAGGAATATTATAAGAGTCTGGTAAAATAATTTTAAAGTGCGAAAATATAGCAACTTAAATAATCAAGAAACAATATTGTGTCTAGCTTAGTCTAGCACCCAGTGATTTTTTTTGCTCAAATTTACAGCCGAATTTCGGCTGCTTCCCAATCGCATAAATACACGTTTTTTCCCAAAATTCTGACCAAAATTTCCCAAAAAAAAGCCCAACTTCAAAAAAAAAAAAAAAAAAAAAAAAAAAATTTTTTTTTTTTTTTTTTTAGAAAGTGTCTCATATAACTTAATTATGATTTCTTAAGTCTAGGTCTCAACTTTATTTTTTAAACATCTTACAAAATATATAACTTGAATTTAGTCATTTTTGTCCATAAATCATTCCCAAACTTGCCACTTTTATTGATTAAAAAACAAAAACAATTTGACCAGACTCCTTTTCTAGAAAACTCCCTGAACATGCACTTAAAAACAATATCACTTCTGTTAATTATAATCCTATTTATAATGCTTAATTTTTCCCAATTTCATGGTTTATCGCGCTATTTTTCCCAATTTTACGGTTTATCGCGCTAATTTTCCCAATTCAAAAGGCACAGGCTGTAACAAATTAAAGCAAAAAAAATCACTGGCACCGTGTACATAAAGATAAAATAATTATGTTTGGTAGTATCACACACCCCTTGGAAAGTCACCAGCACCCTAATCTGGCTTGAACATGAAATAATTGCAGACCTCAGGAAATTCTAACTAAAAATACATATACAGAACTTTGTGTAAAGATTTTTCAAACAAACATGTACCAGTATACGAAAACAGTACACAAAATGAACCACATAATTTTAAATTAGATTAAGAAAACCATTCACACTTTCTTAAGGGTGCATCAAGTAAATACAATAAATATTGAACAAGCTTGACAATAATTAATATCTATTTTAAAAAGTTTTAAATCCATTTTAGGCAGGAATAGCTACCTATTTTCATTAAATTTGGACCTAAAATGATCATATGTCACTGCCAATTGCTTAAGAAAAATTGTTTATTTCTTTTACAAATAGGAAATATTTTAACACACTTTTATAATTAAATGTATGTATTTCATTGAATAATTTAATGTGTACTGGCATGCAGAAAAGTATGGATTGAATTAAATATCTAACACAATATATTTTGCAGAAAAAACAAACATGAAATGATATACATATATAAGGTCACAAGATTAATACCAACCTTTCAATTTAAAAGAAAAAACTACTGTTCAAAAGAGTAAAAAAAAAATGTACAAAGTTCAAAGGCAACTAATCAAGTTGCTGTCTGTGCTCAAACTTTGACATTAACAAACCATAAAAGGTGTGAAATTGCACATAGGTATTGAAAAGCCACTTCAACTCCAATTCTGGTTTAAAACTTTGAGATGAATGACAATATTTAATAAACAAGAGTTCCGCGGTCGGAGATGACCGCATTGAAGCCGGATTTTTGATTTAAATGACAGGAAAGTACCTTTCGTGTTTTTGTCAATGCAATACTTAAATTACTGAAATATTGTTCAAAGGTCAAAATGAAATGTAAGTACTTTTCAAGGCATGAGCAAACCATGTGTTATGTTTTGAATGCATGCATATACATGAACAACAATAACATTTAAGGTCACAAATATGAACTTGAATTTACATTCAAGGTCACAGTGACCTTGACCTTCAAATGAATGACCTTGAAATGTCCAGTGGTTACTTACTAGTTCTGGCCAACCTTCATGTCAAGTTTCAAGACTCTAGGTCCAAGCATACCAAAGTTATAACAACTTTAACATTTTTACATTCAAGGTCACAGTGACCTTGACCTTCAAATGAATGACCTTGAAATGTCCAGTGGTTACTTACTAGTTCTGGCCAACCTTCATGTCAAGTTTCAAGACTCTAGGTCCAAGCATACCAAAGTTATAACAACTTTAACATTTTTATATTGAAGGTCACAGTGACCTTCACCTTCAAATGAATGACCTTGAAATGACCAGTGGTCATCTGTTAATCCTGGCCAACCTTCATGTCAAGTTTGAAGACTCTAGGTCCAAGCATACCAAAGTTATACCATGAAATAAGAACTTTAACATTTTTACATTCAAGGTCACAGTGACCTTGACCTTCAAATGAATGACCTTGAAATGACCAGTGGTTACTAACTAGTTATGGCCAACCTTCATGTCAAGTTTCAAGACTCTAGGTCCAAGCATACCAAAGTTATAACAACTTTAACATTTTTTATATTGAAGGTCACAGTGACCTTGACCTTCAAATGAATGACCTTGAAATGACCAGTGGTCATCTGTTAATCCTGGCCAACCTTCATGTCAAGTTTGAAGACTCTAGGTCCAAGCATACCAAAGTTATACCATGAAATAAGAACTTTAACATTTTTACATTCAAGGTCACAGTGACCTTGACCTTCAAATGAATGACCTTGAAATGACCAGTGGTTACTAACTAGTTATGGCCAACCTTCATGTCAAGTTTCAAGACTCTAGGTCCAAGCATACCAAAGTTATAACAACTTTAACATTTTTTATATTGAAGGTCACAGTGACCTTGACCTTCAAATGAATGACCTTGAAATGACCAGTGGTCATCTGTTAATCCTGGCCAACCTTCATGTCAAGTTTGAAGACTCTAGGTCCAAGCATACCAAAGTTATACCATGAAATAAGAACTTTAACATTTTCGAGCACGCCGCCCGCCCGCCCCCCCCGCCCCCCCGCCCGCCCGCCCGCCCGACAACATCAATCTATAAGCCGAGATTTTTTCGAAAAAAATCCGGCTAAAAATAATAACAAGAGCACCACATAACCCGTGCCACGCTCGGCTGCGGGTGCAGTTTTGAATAGATGAAAGCTTGTCAGAACTTTTTAATTTTTTTTAGAGGTCACAGTGACCTTGACCTTTGACAGTGACCCAAAAATGGGTGTGGCATGTAGAACTCATCAAGATGCAGCTACATATGAAGTTTCAAAGTTGTAGGTTGAAGCACTTTGATTTAAGAGCCAATGTTCAAAACCTTGACAAAATGTCAAGTTTTTAGCGGACAGCGGACACGACATGACCAGCTGGCTATGACAATACCTCGGGTTTTCTCCGAAAACAGCCGAGCTAAAAATGACAATCAAGAATTTCACACCACTTTCACCTAAGCGGGAACTTGACTCAACCAAGTTCAAGCTATCAAAGTTAAGTTGTACCTGAGTATGTACCATTGAACTCCCCACCCTTTGATCATTTGAAAAAGACAATTACTACAACATAAATGATTTAATGAGAAGACACAACTTTCATAAATTAATGTACATTTAAAACTAAATGTGTCAAATAGTTGCCTTTGATTTGCGATGACATGAACAACAAAATAGTGGCAGAAGCATACCATGACCAGGGGCAAAGAACCCTGTGAATGGTTCAAAATGAAATGTGTGAAAAAACATGATCTGGAAGAACATCAATTGTTAACAAATATGATGTTTACCATACAAATCTTTATAAATGACATGCATAAGTATAACCATTAAAATGAAAACATGTTGCAGCTAACACCAGAATTTACAGCAAAATAGCATCAACAGACTAATCCCGGAAAAGCACGAGTTTAGAAAAACCCACTAATCACCCCGGTACAAACAACGCTGGTCCATTTTATAAATCAATGATAGCTTACTTTAATAGCGGTTGATACAATGTGTGATTTTGAAAGGATTATCGATGTGTCAGCTTTATCTGTAAAAGCAGATTTTTAGTGGGTTTTTCCAAAAAGTAGTTTTTTCCGGGATACATGTATTGGTCAACAATATTTCCACCTTACATACATTGAAACCACTGAAATTTAATTACAATATATATTATTGAATGAGTTTGAACTTTCCATTTCAACCAAGTTCTGAGCAAATTTTGCATTTAACCAAACAGATAAATGGTATTGTCCATTATAAATTACTCAGAACTCTACTTAACCCTTAACTCAGTGCGGGAACCGAATTTTAAAGGCCTTTGCAAACAGTTTGGATCCAGATGAGACGCCACAGAACGTGGCGTCTCATCAGGATCCAAACTGTTTGCTATTCTGATAGTATTCTTTGAAAAAAATACAAGAAAATGCTAATTTTAGAAATTCTGCAGACAACATTTTAGCAGACGACAAATTTCCCAGCATGCAAAGGGTTAAAGCATATATCATTATACAAACATAATAAAGCATATCAACTAGAGGTATAAATAATTCAGACAAAAACGCAGATGAAAGCACTTGGTTTATGGCCCAATATTATTTACTTTAGAAAGGCATACTTGAGATCTGGCCTGGACTGAACTGATTTCATGGAAGACTTTATGGCACAATATTATTTACTTTAGAAAGGCATATTTATTTTTAGTTTTATGGTGGTTAGGTGGAGAATAATATGCTTTTACCGAATATTTGTCAGTAAAGAACAGTATGCAGTTTTCTATTGAGCACTAAAACACAGAAATATTTAACACATTTAGACCGGTGAAATTTACCACTGGTCTTAAAATACATTATGTTTGTAGGATAGTCTGGCCTGTAAATAGTGACGGGTTTTCACCAAGTCAGATAGTCTCTTGCAACTTTTTTGGCATCTTAAACAACAATAGCAACGCATAACGGGTGCCACGCTCGGCTGCGAAAGCTTGTTAGAATTTTTTTCTTGGAGGTCACAGTGACCTTGACCTAGTGACCCAACAAGAGTTTAGTTTGTCAGAAACACAATGCCCGGCCCCTACTGCACCGCATTGAAATAAAATTTCTATTTATCGTTTGGCAGGTATAAAAATCACCTCCCTTTAAAAGTTATTACTTCCCTTGAATTTTGTCTAATCCGACTGGGGGGGGGGGGGTCTCACAGTCAATTATGACGACCATGTCAGACATCACTGACAACCAAGGCCTGTGGTTTAAAAGAGATCATAGCCAGAGCTGATCATGTATGATGGACATAAGTCCACAGGTATGTAATGAAAACAAAGAAATTATAATAATAGCATTTAAAAAAAAACTTTGACATATCAATCATTTGGGTTATAAATAATCAAAATAATAAATCTGCACAGTAACTGTGAAAAGAACTTCAATTCTTGGTAAGGAAATATATATATATGAGATTTATAATTATATAAATTACTTCCTTTGAAAATAATTGTCTGTAACAAATCTCTATTTTTAGTAGCAAATAATTAAATGCAACTACCGTGACTGTAGATTCACCACTCAAAATGTGCAGCTCCATGAGATACACATGCATGCCAAATATATTAAGTGGCTATGTTCAATATTGAATAATTTTCGCCCTTTTTAAAGCTTATCACTTCCCTTAAATCTGTATTTTTTACCGTAGACCAAAAAGGATGACCTTGACCATTTACCACAATGTGTTTGTCATAAACACAATGCCGCCTACTGCGCCGCTTTTATTTATTTAACAACAAGGGACAAAATTGTCACAAAACCAGGTTTTCAAAATAAAAAAAGTCTGATAAAGGGCTTGTTTCAAAATCAATCTATTTTTAGTCGTGGTGACCTTGGAGATATCTACGTAATTCTTTCGCGCGACACACCTTACGATGATGGTGAACAAATGTGCCAAATGATTTTAAAATCTGACAATCAATGACATAGTTATCGCCCGGACAAGCTCATTTATGGCCATTTTTTACCTTTGAACTCAAAAAATGACCTTGACCTTGGAGATATCGACGTAATTCTTTTGCCCGACACACCGTCCAATGATGGTAAACAAATGTGCCAAATGATTTTAGAATCTGACAATCAATGACATAGTTATGGCCCGGACAAGCTCATTTATGGCCATTTTTGATCTTTGAACTCAAAGCGTGACCTTGACCTTGGAGATATTGACGTAATTCTTTCGCGCGACACACCATTCAATGATGGTGAACAAATGTGCCATATGATTTAAAAATCTGACAATGAATGACATAGTTATGGCCCGGACAAGCTTATTCCGCCCGCCCGCCAGCCAGCCCGCCTGCATTTGCCAATCTAATAACCAGTTTTTTCCTTCGGAAAACCTGGTTAAAAATATATACGTGGGCAGGTCAGATAACTATGTCCACTTAAAGCTCCTTACTTCCCTTGACTTTGTTTTTTGCACCCTAGACCTTGAAGGATGATGTTAACCTTGAAATTTTACAACTCAAAATGTGAGGTTCCATGAGATACACATGCATGCCAAATATCAAGGTTCTATCTTCAATATTTAAAAAGTTATGGCCAATGTTAAGGTTTCAGCATGACGCCTTTGGCAGACGGCGAACATCGGACAGCGGACGGCAGACGGCGAGCTGGCTATGACAATAGCTTGGGTTTTCTCCGAAAACAGCCTCGCTAAAATTGACATACCAATGATACCATACATGATACTGTACTGTTTATATCACATTAAATGAAATGTAATGTTTTACTAAACTTAGATAAAACAAGAGATGTGTTTGTCAAAAACACAATGCCCCCTACTGCGCCGCTTTGAAATTAAAATTACTAATTATCATATGGCAGGTATAGAAATCATCTCCCTTTAAAGCTTATTACTTACCGGTAGTCAAAATGACCAAGTCAGAAATCACTTGCAACCACGGCCTGTGGTTTATCAAAGAAATCATAGCCAGAGTTCATCATGTACCTATAGACATAAGTCCAGAGGAATGTAATGAACCTTACCATTCACAAATTAGTACAGTAAAGAAATGATAATTATATCATTTTAACAAGAGAGATTTAACAAGAGCGGGTGCATACCGCTCATCTATTTTTCTTTTTAAAGGTGAAGAGACCTATCTCAATTTCAATCACAAAGGAAGGAGGGGTGGAGTGGAGGGGGGTGTATAGTGTGGGGGTTGTCATTTATTACATTTTATTCCAAAAATGCCCCCAAAAATGCAATTTTTTTGGGGGGGGGGATTCTTGGGTGGGATGGTTGGACAGTATTTCAAAAATAAAATAATACAAAAAAATATTTGTGTATTTTAACCATGTTTAGAAAGAAAATGGGGGGGGGGGAGTTGGGTTGGAGGGGGGTATAGTGTTGGGGTGTGGT
This sequence comes from Dreissena polymorpha, assembly GCF_020536995.1. Taxonomy (NCBI): domain Eukaryota; kingdom Metazoa; phylum Mollusca; class Bivalvia; order Myida; family Dreissenidae; genus Dreissena; species Dreissena polymorpha. The sequence continues at coordinate 43,864,182 of NC_068355.1, read as the reverse complement.
GGTCATTTATTAGATGATCTTTAAGAAAAAAAAAAATTTGGGGGGGGGGGGGATTCGGGTTTTGGGGGGGGGATTCGGGGATGGTTTGGGTGGAGTCTATTGTGGTATGCCAGGTAAGAGTTGTTTTGTCAAAGTATCAATCAAATTAAATCATAAATAAAAAAGTTATGGCAACTTTAGCAAAATTTAATACTTTGACCTTGAGAGTCAAGGTCATTCAAAGGTCAAGGTAAAATTCAACTTGCCAGGTACAGTACCCTCATGATAGCATGAAAGTATTTGAAGTTTGAAAGCAATAGCCTTGATACTTCAGAAATAAAGTGGATCTACACACAAAATTTAACCATATACTCAAATCTATGATACTTTAGGGGTAAAGTGGACCAAACATAAAACTTAACCAAATTTTCAATTTTTTAAGTATAAAGGGCCCATAATTCCGTCAAAATGTCAGTCAGAGTTACATAACTTTGCCTGCACAGTCCCCTTATGATAGTTAGTAAGTGTTGCAAGTATGAAAGCATTAGCTTTGATACTTTAGGAATAAAATGGACCTAAACACAAGACTTAACCAAAATTTTCAAGTTTCTGAGTATAAAAAGGGCACATACTTCTGTCAAAATGCATGTCAGAGTTATCTAACTTTGCCTGCCCAGTCCCCTCATGATAGTAAGTAAATGTACCAAGTTTGAATGTAATAGCATTGATACTTTATGAGAAAAGTGGACCTAAACGCAAAACTTAACCGGACGCCGACGCCATGGTGATGACAATAGCTATTTATTTTTTTCAAAAAATAGATAAGATTAAAAAAAACAGTTGCCAAATCATTCATTAGAGTTATAAATAATCCAAATAAAAAATCTGTACAGTAACTGTGAAAAGAAGTTAAATTCTTGGTAAGGAAATATATGAGATTTATATAAATTACTTCCCTTGAAAATAATTGTCTCTAACAAATCTCTATTTTAAGTAGCAAATAATTAAAAGCCACTCTCTATTTTTAGTAGCAAATAATTAAAAGCCACTGCCCTGACTGTAGATTCACCACTTAATGTGCAGCTGCATGAGATACACATGCATGCCAAATATCAAGTTGCTATGTTCAATATTGAACAATTATCTCCCTTTAAAGCTTATTACTTTCCTTTGATTTGTATTTTTGACCTTAGACCTTGAAGGATGACCTTGACCTTGAACCACGTTTGTCAGAAACACAATGCAGCATACAGCGCCACTTTGATCTATTTTAAAAAAATATATAATTTGGCAGGTCAGATAATTATAGACCATTTAAAGCTTATTACTTCCCTTGGATTTGTTTTTTTCGATCTCTAGACCTGGAAGGATGATGTTCACCTTGAAATTTTACCACTCAAAATGTGCAGCTCCATGAGATACACATGCATGCCAAATATCAAGCTGCTATCTTCAATATTTAAAAAGTTATGGCCAATGTTTTTTTTCGGACGGATGGACAGACTGACATACTGACGGACAGTTCAACTGCTATATGCCACCCTACCGGGGGCATAAAAAAATTACATTAACAATATTGTTAACATTTGCGTATACCAATCTGTTGCTGATTTTGAATGTTTCATATGGAAATTATCAGAGTGGGTAATAGATTGAGCAATACTTCAATTTTTGGAACTTCAATGCACATAATTGTTTTTCCCCAATTTTCAAACTTGTACAATCAACATTTATAACAGTAATAGATCATAATTGTATCAGATATCATAAGCAGTACCACAGGTTGACTAATCTCAAGCACCCATGCGACATTATCACCATATGAAATAAAGAAAAGCAGTGGTATTGAAATGCAAAGAAAACCCCTAAATATAACAGAATCCTACCTGGCACCATTCTAGACTCTGAATAATCATTAACAGGTGGATAAGACAAACAATTCAACAGAAACTCAACAAAAGTAAGAAAAACAATATTAATATACATGTTTTTCAAATACTATGAAAAGAATACTAAATGCATTTGCAAGTATTCATCACTTAAGATATGTCTTCACAAAGAATATGTTATCTATCTAGCAAAAGCAATGCTCTGCCTGATCTGCAAATTATGTGCGATACTTGACCATTGTTGGAGAGTGACATTATGTGCGATCAATAATTGTGGAAGCAATGAAGTGTTTTCATAGCATTAAAGAAAAGTATTGCATGTATAAGTGTACTAAACTGATAATTTTAAACAACATGAAAAGACTTTGCTTATGTGTTTGTTCAATACCATATGTTACACTACGAGAACAGTATGATGTACAAGATGATGAAAGCATTGTAATTGATAACTAAAAATATTAAAAGTTCTGGGATAATTGATTAGTAAGCGAAGCAAGCAGCATTTCAGGTAAATTATATCAGATGCACAAATCTATAATAAAACAGGATCAAGCCAGCACTCATAAACATGGTAACTCAAAGAGGCATCATGCCAGTCACATAACACATGTGAAATGATTGGGTTTCAAAACATAAGATCTAGAAAACCAAATTGAACAGTATCGCTTAGTTCAACATTTGAGTCACGTTCTGGGAAAACTGGGCTTTATGAATGTGCGTAAAGTGCCATTCCAGATTAGCCTGTGCAGTCCGCACAGGCTAATCAGGAACGACACTTTCCGCCTTAACTGAATTTTCGTGTAAAAGAGACTTCTTTTAAAAAAAAAATACCATAAAAGCGGAAAGTGTCGTCCCTGATTAGCCTGTGCAGACTGCACAGGCTTATCTGAGATGACACTTTACACACATGTATTAAGACCCGTTTTCTCAAAACATGTCTCATTAACTTACGTGACTGAACAACTGTGTGATACTCTGGTACATGCAGCAGCACCACCCGGTCACTCTCTCTGTGAACATTCGACCAGTACCCTGAAACCGAGACACTTATTTCTGCATATCAGTAAAACACAAGTTATTGACTTCGTAATTTGTCAAATAATCATGAAAAACCAAAGTCATGACCTGACGATGGAAATTATTTGTCAACAAAAATTGTATGTGTCTTCAAAATATCAAAACTTTCCTTCGTCATCCAAAATATGTAGAATTGAAATTAGTGTTCTAAAAACTAAAATACAGTACAACAATTTTTGGTACATTCAATTTAATAGGTGTTTATTTCATTTTCCAAATGCATGATTTCATTATTTTATATTCATTTTAGAAAGGATTGATTTTTTTTAATTATATATTTAGTTTCATTGTAATGTTTTTTTATAGGTACTTTTTCACAGTTTGTCATATATATGATCAATTTTCCAAGTTTGTGTCACAGATTCAGAAATCATATGTAGAGCAAAAAAAACACAAACTACATTACACTCATACTGAAAATACATTTTTGTTTTTGAATGATCATCATTTTATGAGAAATTTAATGTCAAAATCTGTCAACAAATCCTTTTGAAATGTGCTCATATCTGGCTTTTGTGAAGGAAATGAACTATATTTTAAAGGTTTCTGAAATTTTAAACTTCTCATGTAATAACAGATAAGATGATAACATGAATAGATGTTAAGAACAAATATAGAGATTTAATGTCTAGTTTTCATACAAAGAATAATATATGATAAAACACAATGACTTTTCAGTATGTTTATATGATAGAACATAAAATCACACTTCAGCCACTTGTAGATATGGCAAAAGCAAATTTATGAAGATCTCCATGAAACAATCAGCAAACCTTTAAAACTTACTGAACAGTTTATTTTTAACAGAATGAGATGATACAACAACACACCCCATTGACAGTGATAAAATTGAACATAACTGTGGAGTGTCAACCTGGGAATTGTTAAGTCAACCCAATAGATTGACTTTTCCATGTAAAAACATGAATATAGTTGTAACACAATCAAACTAGCCTTGGACTAAAATAGCATACATATTACAGTGCTGTAACTTGATTGCGTCATTGGTGGCTCAGATTCTACTGAAAAGCACCCAGGGTACTCTTAAATATACTAAATTGTGACCCGGGTATGGAAAATACTCTTAAAGGCACACGGCCATACTCCAGAGTATTTTTTAGTATATTTTTCTTACCCATGGGTACTTGGGGGTATGACACTGATTCATAAAATATGCATGAACTCTAGTAATGCAAGATTCTTTAAATTCAATCATATAAGCATATTAAAATGCTGTGGTACTTTAGCAGTGGGTAAACATTTCTTTGAATAATAATAATGTAGTCATTCTTTTAAGTCAAAGCAAGTTACATGTGGCCCATACAAGTCTGAACAGTATTTCACATGCATATTAATATGGAAGATATCAAAAACATATCAATTTTTCAGTATTTATTGTTAAATGCCACAAAAAAAAGTTTTATTTCGATATATTTATTGAAGTTTTAAGCATCATGATTTTTCATGAATCATTTTCAACAAATATTCGTCATTTAGATATTTACAAGGGTGAGTAACTCTTTTCACAGGACAGGCCTGATTATTTATAATTATGTAGTTGTACTCATAAACCATATCAGGCAGATCATACTACTATTTTAGGTTAAAAGTTTGCAAACAAAAACTGTTTAATTGTCCTAGTGTATGACTTCTGTGCACTTACTTATGTTTCAAGATGTAGAACGCATAAATGCCAAGTCACAAAACTCTGTGCTGATGAATTTAATTTGATGTCAGGATTCTAAAATGTTGATATTAAATCTTAATATAATTTATGACTGCTTAAATCAAGAGGACTGATGATGACACAGGCATTACAACAAATTAGCATTTCACTTGGGGCATGTCACAATTAAGAATGTACTAATTGGTTATAACCAGTCTTTGCAAAACTTGCTAAAAAATTCCATTTCCATTAAAAATTTATTTCGAAAAGACTATTGTATATATCATAATGACAATAATACATCTATGCCACCACAAATAATTGAATAATTTTATTAAATTCATTTCCTTAAGGAATGATTAAATAGGCTATAAAAGTACACGTCTGATACTTGTTATGCACAAAGATCTCTAATTACACAAAGGTTGGAAACATCCATTCGGACCAATAAAAAGTATCTGAAACAATCGCCGCAAATACAAGATCTACATCACTTGACATCAATCGGGCAGTCCCTGATCACCCTCTGATATCTGGCAATATCATTTGCATTATATCATTTGCTACGGCAGCGTGTCTGCCCAATTGATTCAAATAAACAATATTTCATTAATTCGCACAATAACTAGTCATGTATGTAATTCTGGCCACTTTTGGGACTATTTTAACAAAATCATTTGTTTTAGGCAACTGGTTGAAACTAAACTTCACATATATAATCCTGGGTTCAAAACTCACCTAGCATGAACATTTCAATAAAATTAGATCTGTCTATGTTACTTTTATGAACAGAAATTAATGACATATAAACTATCAATTTTAGTAGGGCAATTGTACCTAAAAATCTGCCACTTTTCAGTTTAATCTGCAGGTACAATTACAAAGCAATATCTTTAGACAAATTTCCTCATTTTAAGAGTATTAATAAAGGTTAACACAAACAAATTTTTTGACTTAAAATATATGTGACATTATTATACCAGTTACTCCCCCTACCTATTTTAATAAATATAAACAGGCACTGTAAATGGGGAACTGTAAATTCATAAAAAAATATTTATTTTTAATAGTTTTTATCAATTTTTTCTAACATAGCTAAGAAAGTAAAAACATTTTGTTTAAAAAGTTGACTTTAGTGTCAATTTTTAGTAAATACTTATATTTAATTTTACAACATGTAACCTATTAATATTCTAATCAAGGGAGGTAATTTATATATTATAAGTTTATATTTAGGTCATTTGTATGTTTTAAATGTATGTTTTTATACAATTAATTGAAAATACCTTAATTAAAGTTTATCAGATAGAAATAATAATAATTTTATCAGATATATTTGTTTCTTATATGAATATAATTTTCGCAATAGATGATGACGACACTTTTCCCATGTGAGAAATATTTCATGTTATGTTTGAGACAATATAATGCAAACGTTTACAGGGATATGCTTCTTTAATTTGCAAAATATTATTATTAGGAGTAGGGTTGGTTTTCAAGTTGGTTGTTAAAAAAATAATCAAAATAATGTGTGTTTTATACTTTAGATCATGAAAATAATTAAACACAGGTGGCCAAACTTTTACGGACAGGCCGGTATTATGTACACAACCAAATTACTAACTAAACAAATGTGAAACATAAAAAAGTTCCAATATTGATAGTAGCGTTGAAATATTAAAAGTGATTAACAATAAATCATAATTGATTTTAGCCATGTGTCTCTGAACCACTATTAAGCAACAAAACGTAATAATAGCATGGCCGTTAAACTTAATCAAGAATGCAAACTCTTTTTTGAGATGCATTCATAAATTAGCCAATGCAACTTCCAAGGTGGCATTCAGGCCCGGATTGAATGAATCATTTTACAGGGTGATTAGGTTTTATATGTTTTTTTCAGCATATATTGCATTAGTTTTAAAATCAGGCAATTTAGTATGATTCAGCTAAGATAAATTTATACAAAAATGTACAAAAGCACACATTCTCAACCCATTTAAAAACATGAGATCCTTTATAAGTTGTGGCATGGTGGAATTAAAAAAAACAACATTTTGATGACTTTTTCCTGTGTGACAAGCAAATTTCCAACAAATTAAATCGCCAACCATATCAAAAGATTGCGAACAACATATATTAGATAATGCATGAACAAAAATATTTGCTTCTTGCAGGCGTAATAATTTTTCCAAAACAGATAAAGCCAATGCAAGGAGATGGCGCTAATGATAGGAGGTGGTGGCAATGCAGGATGTTGTATTTACTTCTTTTTTTCAACGTACATACGAAGGCCCAAATCTTTACAAAGCATAAACACATTCTATAATAAATAAGATATAGTTTGTTTTTAAATATATTAGTTATCAAATCAATTAAGAAGTCACCAAATTGAATAAAACATATTGTAGGATACCGTAATATAAAAATGTACACTACTATGAAAACTTTTTGATTTTAACATGAATAGTCTCAGAGATATGTATTAGAGAATGTTTGTAACATTTCAGGCTGATGCAGATTTTTGTATTGAAATGTGCATATCCGCATTTGTTGAAACTGTATTGTTTCTTTATAAATACTTCTGATATACGTTTAATTCATTTTCAAAACACGACTATTAACTCTAGTTGTTCTTGATAACAAGTAAAACCCGTTAAAATCTATACTGCCAAGCGCCCTTTAGAGCATTATAAGCACAGGGACATTATCGAGTCCGTTTCCTGGGAAGAACCAGTACTAGGTGTCTATGGAGGAGATAACGAGAACACTCCCCGAGTGGGGAGCGAACCCACGAGCTCCCGATCCCTAGGCGGACACCTCATCCACTACACCACCGCAATCAATGATATACAAATGACATGATATACTTACACATCTATTCGCAATCATATGATAGAAAATAATTTTTGGTAGCAGACAAAACCAGTACCATTTAAAAAAATAAATAACAAAATGAGGGTCAAAAGGCGAAAAACCCACAAACAATATCCGAAATAAATATCCGATAACCACAACAGTTAACACAACTAGCCTGATAATATCTCTACTTGGCGTATTTATATGAAAATATACATACATTCAAACGCATAGTCCGAATATTCACTGCCATCCATAGCAATGAGTACAAGACGTTCATTCCCACTCGCTGCCATATTGAAATTAGAGCCTGATGACAGGAAACAAAGTTCTACTCTCCTTCTTGTTCGTTTTCTTGATTGTGCTCTTTGCTCTCTGGTGAATACTCTTCCAGTTGGAGATATACACGCGCGAAAATTTGAAAAAGAACAAACTTGTGCTTGTATGAAAAAGAGTTTGTCTTTTATTTTCACCTCTTAATCTTGATCTTGATGTGTTATGGTGAATTCTAACACGGCACGCGACTTGTTTTCTATAGACAAAGAAGGAAATCAAGTGTGGGTTATTTTGCAATAACTTATGGGCGGAGCTTAATTTTTCGAAAATAGTTCCGAATAAATAAAAAAAATATTGCAGTAAAATGCACGTGCTAAAACCCGCCCTAAAAGATATGTAATAAATGTAGCATGTATATAAATGTAATGAAACAAAAAATTCTATATTTGATGATAAATGGCATAACCACGCCTACGAAGAATGTTAATTGTTAGGAAACGTAATTCAGAAAACATTTATAGCATGTCAGCTTTTCAGTAGCATCAATAAACTTGACCTCATTAAGTTTCTACGATTCAATGAAAGTGACGTCATTTGCAAAATATTTATGAATGAAAATGACGTCATATGTTTGTACAATTCAATGACGTCACTAAATAGTGAACTTTGTACTAAGAAGGGCGGAGTATTGAAAAATATAGTTCACGTCCTAAAACTTGAACAAAATCAATTAGAATCGTGTTAGAATCGAAATAATATTGTTCTATGATGGTTAGTTGTCGAATAACCCACAGTAAGTTGTATAGATGCGTGTTATCAAATCACTCGCGCTTCGCACTCGTGATTTAATTCCTACGCATCTATACTCCTTACTGTGGGTTATTCGACAACAAACCATGATAGAAAAATATTATTTCTTAAACAAACCATGATAGAAAAATATTATTTCTTAAACATTGAAAAACGTTTACTCACCGCGCGTGCGTCAAGTAGCTGTGAAACATACTTAGTTTTCGAGCCCCCCTCTAATTTGGTTTATAAACTAAACAGGATCGTTAGTAGCTGTTTGATATTTGCGAATCAAGTCCGGAGGAAGAGAGTTCCAGTCACATATTGTGTTTGGGATGAAACTGAACTTCAGTACGTTTGTCATTGTCGAAATTCTGTTAAAATGTTCATTATGCATGTTTTTGGTAAAACGAATAGGTCGATGGAGTTGATCCAATGGTAAATTTGTACGTGAATTAAGTCCTTTACATAGTAATATAAGTCTATTTTGTTTTCTTCTTTCTTTCAAAGATTGAAGCTCTAATTCTTTTAAAATTTTAGTCATGGATCCTGGTTCATAGTCCCGATAATTAGAAATGATGAATCTAGCTGAACGCTTTTGTACGCTTTCAAGTTTTTCTTGTAAATATATTTGATGCGGATCCCAGGCCGCGCTGGCATATTCTAACACTGGGCGGTTAGGCCTTTGTATGCCTGAAGTTTTATGTCTTGAGGACACATGGATAAATTTCTTTTGAGAAGACCTAACGTTCTGTACGATTTGTTGCAGACTTCATTTATATGTTTGCTCCAATTCAGATCACATGTGATATTCACTCCAAGATATTTAATACAAGATAAGAAGTCTAGACGAGTATTTTTCAATGTGTAGTCAAAATTAATTTTCTTCTTTTTACGTGAAAGAGTCATCATGTTGCATTTACTGGGTTGGAATCTCATACCCCAAGAAGTGGCCCAATTACCAAGTTTATTAATGTCCGATTGTAGATTTAAGCAGTCTTCAAAATTATTAATTTCCCTATAGCAAACACAATCGTCGGCAAAAAGTCTAATATTCGAAGTTATGTCCATTAGAGATGTCATTAATATGCACCAAAAATAGGATAGGGCCTAACACAGTTCCCTGCGGTACTCCGGATTTAACAATTGATGATTCTGATCTGGCGCCATTAACTACAACGCATTGCTTACGGTTTACTAAAAATGAGTCTATCCATTGTAGAATGTTTACGGGAACTCCATAATTGTGTAGTTTAGTTTTTAATAATTCATGAGGCACGCAGTCGAACGCTTTTCCGAAGTCTAGTATAAAAATGTCCACTTGTTTGGATTTATCTATAGATGTTGCCCAGTCATTAATGACTGTTACAAGTTGGGTTTCACAACTGTGATTTTTACGAAAAGCATGTTGATTTTTGTTCAGAATAGAGTTGTTATCAAAATGTTGCATTAAGTTGGAACAGATGATGTGCTCTAGAAGTTTGCAACATATGCAAGTCAACGACACAGGTCTATAATTACTAGGTTTTGATCTGTCATCTATCTTGTATAACGGACAAATATTTGCTGTTTTCCAATCCTCCGGAATAGTACCAATGTTTACTGATGTTGGAAGAGATGCGCTAAAACGCTTGATATAGACCGTTTCATAATTTAGTCATTACATAATTATCTCCCCTGAATTCTCCGCGTCCGCCATTACACTGCTGCTTTACAATCGGTAACATATATAAGAGAGCACCGATTATTCAACGGATGAATTTCTTTCTAAATTCTAAGGCCGTCATTACATGGTCTTGGTTGTCTTGGAAAACTAACACATTGACACATTAAAAAAAAGCATTTAATTAAATTAAATGCAATATTTTTCATTTGATTATTTGCATCAATCTTTAAATCGTGTATGCCTTTGCATTCCAGTGTTTAATTGCCCCTTTGTTCTGCATAATCCGATTATCTCGTTTTGATCAGATATTGTCCAGACTTAACTAACCACATGGTGTCATAAACCACACTGGGTGGCAGATGACAATCTGGTCATTAAACACAATTGATGATGCCACCATGTCTCATCTTCCTGGTAGTATTAAGCAGTCATTTGGTAAGATAATTTACCTCCGACATACTTAACAGTTGCGTAAATAAGATATGTTACATATTTTACATATTTTACAAATTAAAAGTTATGTCCAATATAGAATATCAGAAATTGTACACCGTAAAGATACTAGCCCGTTTAATTTATGAAAAAATAAAGTATTTAAAAAAATATAAAAATAAAACATTTAACGTATTTAGCGGGTATCGGTTAATTAAAACTACGTCATTCCGTATGAATATTTGATGTAATGGCAATGCACGAACGATATCATAAAACAATAAATTACATTTGACACCAAACAGAGGTAAAAAATATTTAAAAAAAATATATGTATATAAATATATGTGTGTTAAAATGTTAGATATGTGTCACTCATACTCACTAGTAACGAGTTTTCAATATACATCAGTACACAGTTCAATTTGCATCATATGAAGTTGTGTTTTTTCAGTTGTATGTTAATATTCCTCAATAGCGTCATTCTTTGTACAAACCCATCAAATTAAAATTACATGTAAATACTGTCATGTCCTTTGCTTTTATTATGGCTTTGTAGTATGTTTATTTTCAAAGCACTCCTTACACTTTCTAACACTCATTTATTTATCACACTAGCGTCCTCATGCCATTGATAATTATATTTTTATAATTAGATGTATTACTATTGTAATTTATTGAAGCTTTTCTGCAAAAAAAATATTACGGCTTAAACATAGAGCTCTTTATTGTGTCAACTTGTCGGCCTTTCAGTCTTCAGATAATCTTTAATTTGTTGCTTATGCCGCGTTTTTAAAGTTGCAAATAAATGTATTAATAAATTCGTTTGGCGCTTAATAATATATTTTTGAAATATTATTTAGGTGTTTTGTTATCGGAGTTTTTTGTGTGGATTAATTGACTAAACATTTGGTGTCGTTATCCATATGTTTTGCGTTACTTCAAAGACCTATAAAATACAATTTAATACAATTTTTAGTATTTTTAGCTTTATAGCTGTTAAATGATTCAAAGATGAAAATATAGATATATCACATAGATCGCATTCTCTTCATCTTCCGAATAATCACATAAAAGGTCGTCAAGATCAATATCACTCTCTCATGATAAAAAGCTCGATTTTTAACGTGACAAAATTTCATCTAAAAAAATAAATAAAAATCCAAACCACAATTTTTTATCTCTGATATCAGTTAGAAAAAGAAAAATAATGGAAGGCGTATCAATAATATCATACTTAATATAATATGTAATGATTTTGGAATGTAGATTTTTACCAAATGAGATCAATTACAAACAATTAGCGGTAATTAATTGCGCGAGAATCTTTTATAAATATTAATTAAAATATAATCTGCTTGATGTTGCGGCTATTAAAATCAACACAACAATACATGCGTGAATTGTTTGTAAAACGTTAAAAGTAACAAGTCTAATCAAAGACATAGTATGAGCGACTGAACCAGCAAATTTTCGCCGATGATTACCACTTGATTACAGATAAACAAAAACAAATACACGAAAGCATTTTAAACATTTTATTTGTAACAATCAATCTCAACTTCAAACAATCATTTAAACAACAAATATGTCATAATCGCCTCACATTAATTCATTTAGTAATTTATTTATCCGACAACGGTGAAGCGGGTATTCTCTACGTCTTTGGCTTTTGGAATCGCAGACTCGCACAAGTTAGCAGCAGTGTAATGGCGGACAGTCACGTGACTGACAATATGGCGGCGGTCAATTTATCGATTATGGAACGGTCTATACTAGTTGCAAGTTCTTTTAATACTTTTGGATGTTTATACTATCAGGACCCATGGCCTTGTTGTATTTAAGCCTTGAAGCAATTTTTCTACTCCTTTTTCAGTAATATTTATTAAGTCCATTTTTTCATATAAAGGTGTTTCATAAGGAACTGATGTATATTTGGTGTGCGTAAAGACACTGGTGAATTGTTCATTTAAAACTTTAGCTTTATCTAAATCTGATTCTACAGTAGAGCCACATTTTGTTGTTAATGGGGGTATACCCTGTTTGTCGGATTTTTGACAGTATATGTATTTCCAAAAAGGCTTAGTCTTTTTTAATTTCACCAATTAAATTATTCACATAATTGTCATGAGCATCTTGAACTTCAGTTTTGACTTGTTTTCTTAACAATTTTCCACTTTTTCTTCAGTCTGATATTTCCAGTTTTTTTTTTAATTTGCGTGAGTTTTATTTCTATGTTTTACTAATGTTTTGATTTCTCTGGTAATCCAAGGTAAAGATTGTACACTAAAAGGTTTTAAATATGTTTTGCAAATTAGGTGCATAAATAAAATGGCATTTTATGATAACTCTGCGACAACCATTAAAAACGTATACAATTACTATGAACTGTTAACAGGTGCTGCCTAAAAAGGCAAAGGCTTATAATAATTAACAAGGAGCAGGGGTGGTTCCAGGCTTTCTAGTTAGGGGGGGGGGCAGGATATTGAAAGGTTTGCTAGGGATCCAGGGCGCCGCTAGCAACCCTGGTGGGAGCAGGGCAAAGCCTTGCTAGGAGTCCAGGGGTGAAGCCCCCCCTGGAAGCTCCACGATTTTAGTGATTTTGAAGGCTTTGACAACCACTTCTCGAGCATGTCACGCCTTATGTACTTTCATCAAAGTACCTTCTTATAATGCCAAAACAGTGCATAGTTTATACGTAATATGGATGGATATAGCCGGTAGAAATGCTATAAAGAAGAACACACTGATGGTTATCAAGCTAGTGGCAAATACAGCATGGATGGGTAGATCATGAAAACAATTTTTGTAAACATTTAGCGATTGTCTGGGAAATGTTGTGTACACAATAGAAGAAAAATGAGTTTAAATAGGTGATTTAGATCTAGTTAAGTGTGAAATTTCAAATAAATTGACTATACTTTGGCGATTTTTTTTTTGGGGGGGGGGGGGGGCGTATGCAGCGTCCGCCCCCCTTGGATCGCCTATGAGGAGTAGGGTATTGTTTTTCAGTGTTTTTTTCACCATTTTGAGAATGGGGCCGGGTCTCTTTGAATTAGGAAAATTCACTGAGTTTTGACTAAAATTGGCTTATAGGTGTTGTTGCTGTTTTCTAAAAAATATATAATTTTTGGGAATGGGGCTGAATACCGAACCCGATTTTTAACGAAAAAAACCCACTGTACTTGATTTTGTTTATCCCATGCCTAAATGAAACCCGTGCACATGTAAATGCATAACTAGTTGTATAAAGCTAAAAATAATAAACTACTAAACAATTGTTTGCGGTACATTTGTATCTTATTGAAAAAAGTGTCCCATGTGCACTGAGCACAGTCACAAAGTTGAGAATTGACATGTTTTGGACACATCTATTTTAACTGTATTTCACACCCTTAGAGATAATATTATGAAATTGTGTGCACTGGCACTAGCAGTTTTCTCAATGCACAGGAATTAAAAGCTGACTTTAATATTATTGCATATGGCTAAAAAAAAGTTAAACAAAAATGAAGCATAATGTGTCAAATTATTTTTCTATTATGGGATTCTTAGATTACATTCACCAGTACAAAAACTTGCAATTGAAAAAGTTCACAATTGCCTTGAATGCCACTTCATTACACAAATATACCATAAACAAGAAACTGGATAACAAAACAAACAACTTGCTACTGTATAAATGTGCAAGTCCTACTCGGTGTCATCCCCCCCTTAGCCCCCTCACTGTTTTTCATGCTGATAATAAGGGGGCAGAGAAGTCTCCCTTGCCCGTATGTCCTTCTGTGTCTCAATTTTTTAAAGGACTTTTTTGCAATATGTGGAGTTTAGAAGTCAGCAGTTGAAAAACAAGTAATATGGTTTTCAGAAAACATGGTGCTCTACGTGAGGACATCTAATCTTTGTTAACAAATGAACCAATACAAATTGTTGTTCAATTTAATTATCTAGGCTGTGTTTTGAAATATACTGGGAATTTTGCTACAAATGAATTCGTTAATGGTAAATCTTTAAAAGCTTTGAATATTATGTTATATAATGTTTTTAAAGTCCAAAGACGTGTTGTGAATGGTTCTGTTGTGAATTGTTTGTTGCTTTTGTAGGTTCTACACTTAATTATGCGTCAGGAGTTTGGTGTATAAAAAAGTCTCATGATATTGAACATGTGCATCAAAATTTTGTAAATCTATATTTAATGTAAGGAAATCAACTTCATATGTACATAAGGCGACTAAGGGCAATAACCTTGATATATTAATTTTCCAGGTATACAAGAATCATATCGTATTGGTGTAAGATTATGAAAAGCGATAATATAATTATTTTAACTTTGTATCTTAGAAGATTGTAAACTAGGTAACTCTTACTGGTTGTCCTGTGTTAAGAAACTTTAAGATGATTTTGGGTTTTCCAGGGTATTTTTAAATCCTGAAAATATATGTAGTTCTTTACACACGCAGGTGTAAAGCTCTCAGTGTTTTCAGCTCTTGCTAGGTTGTCTAAGATGCCACCTACAAGTTCTTTGAAGTTATTATGGCTCATTGGGTCACTGTCGACCTGAAATGGCTTGAAGTCACCCGGGGGATGACTAGAAGCCGATTCATGTCACCCTGGGGTGACTTCAAGCCAATTCTAGTCACCCGGTCGGCTTGAAGTCACCTCAGGGTGACATGAATTGGCTTGAAGTCCCCTTAGGGTTACAAGAATCGGCTTCTAGTCACCCACCCGTGACTTCACACCATTTCAGGTTGACAATGGCCCAATGCGCTACACTCATTGGGTCATTGTCGAACTGAAATGGCTTGAAGTCACCCGGAGGTGACTAGAAGCCGATTCATGTCACCCTGGGGTGACTTCAAGCTGATTGTATTCACCTGTTGGACTTAAAGTCACCCCAGGGTGACATGAATCCGCTTAAAGTCACCCTGGGGTGACTTCAAGCCAATTCTAGTCACCCGGTCGGCTTGAAGTCACCTCAGGGTGACATGAATTGGCTTGAAGTCCCCTTAGGGTTACAAGAATCGGCTTCTAGTCACCCACCCGTGACTTCACGCCATTTCAGGTCGACAATGGCCCAATTCGCTACTCATTGGGTCATTGTCGACCTGAAATGGCTTGAAGTCACCCGGAGGTGACTAGAAGCCGATTCATGTCACCCTGGGGTGCTTCAAGCTGATTGTAGTAACCTGTTCGACTTAAAGTCACCCCAGGGTGACATGAATCCGCTTGAAGTCACCCAAGGGTGACAAGAATCGGCTTCTAGTCACCCCGGATGACTTCAAGCCATTTCAGGTCGACAATGACCCAATGAGCGTTATCATGGTTGATCCATTCCACAAGTGTATTCAATGGATCTGCAAGCCAGTTCACAAGCATAGAGAACTTCCCGGTCTTACAGCTGCTGGCAAGTCTTTGAGAGGGCTTGGTAAAGGCCATGGTTTCAACAAGCAGAACACCCTCAATATATGTAGAAAGCTTAACAATATTTATAGTTTTCTTTTTCCCTAATTAGAAACAAAATCCACTTTTTAACACTGGTCACGTGTAACTTAAAAAAGTATTCCTGCGTGAGAGCTGAAACTTTAAAAACATATTATTTATTAGCATGTGAGCCTGGATATCACTATATGTTGTTTCAGATTTTTTCTTACAACCAGAGTTGTGGCCCATTTTTATTTTAAAAAAACTTACAGATTTTTTAACTTGTGTCTGCTGTAACTTAAAAAGAATTGCTGCTCAAGTGTTAAAACATTATGAACAAATAATACAGCATGACAACATGCACACCTCCATTTTTTAGTTAGGATATTTTTAAAACAAACAAAGTTATGGCCCCTTTTTAGGCCAAAAAACGCACACCCTTCTTTCACTTGTTTTGCATGCAACAAAAAAGTTTTGCTGCTACAGGGCTGAAATTTTACAAACATATTAACCAGCGTGTGAACTTGCACCTTCATATTTGATTCAGTATTATTCCAAAAAAAGTGCAGTTTTCAGACAAACACAAAATGTTGGGGCACCTGTGTCTGGCAGACACATTTCTTGTTATTTGCTGCTGGTGAATTATGTATCTGTAATAAAAGTGATTGTTTATTATTTTCACAGTGTTTGCACATCTGATACTTGTTATGCCTTAGCTACTATTTACTTACAAACATGCATACGTGGACTCTTTTATAAATGAGTACAAGTTGCAATATTAATTTCAATGTAATTGTACAATGTATCTTAACATACTTTTAAAAAACATGAAGAAAAAATGCATTGACAATGTAAAATTTAGCTTAAATGTGTGACTTAAAATTCACAATTTGTTTTTTCGTTACAGGTTCAACATACTTACACAAAAGATTTATGCATGTTATAAAATATTATTGAAAATGAACGCATTCGATTATGCATACTTTTTTTATTTCACAAAAATATTTATATATACTGGTAGAACTGACAATAAATGCTTCTATTTAAAAAGCCAACAAATGTAAAACCCAAAATTTTAAAACTTGTTTCACATAATTACAATGTACTAAGCTAGAAGAAGGAATCACTTATGTAAAGATGATTTCATTGTATCAAAAAGTCTTAACAAAACATCTGATAAATAATCAACAGTAAATCATCATATTTTAATTATGCTATACAGTTGTCCAATGTCATTAATTTCAAACCAGAAACATTGTCCTAAGAACCCACATTAAAATTTATTTGCAAATACATGTACATTGCATTCATTTAAACTTGATGTTAGGGAAATCATTAAACTGCCTAGGTGATTATAAGGTAAAAAACATGCAAGACGCGCCAATTGCAACAAAAAAATGACTATGTTATAAATATATTTAGAACAGAAACAAACAATTATCCAAATGCAAGTAATTGACTCATTAAAAGAAAAACATCAAATAAGATCAAATAACAATCAATTTGGTGCAAATGGATTTTTTCTTTGCTGGACAATAGGTGAAAAAACATGCTTGAAACATATCTTCTATACAAACAAATGTGAGAAATAAGTATGAAATAATTTTTACAACTACTTATCACTGGAATTTCATTCTATGACAAGTGAATTTTATGTTGAAGTATATCCTGTAACAGCAGAGAGAGTGTTGACTTACATGGACACATGTCTTACATCAATAACAAGGGTCAATGAATTAACATAACAATTTAACAATGTAATGGTAAAGTGACTGTGAAAGTACAGGAACTTTAGAAGAATATCATATGTATTCTATGGTTGAGAAAAACTTGCAATGTCTTAGACAAAAATATATTTAAATATGAACCACTAATTGGTAATTGTTTATTTTTCATATAAATTAGGAACCTTCACCATCATATCTTTCCATTGACAGCTAAAATAAAGGCACATGTACATTCTATGCCAATTAACAAGTATATGTCTTACACCGTGGCCAGATTATATAATATCATTTTTTGCAACGACCATTTCAAAGTCTACCATTAATGTCAGCAACTGTACAAGAATCTTAGATAAAACATCTGTAAAATTCAGTTAGTAGTAAATAAGTAAAACCAACATTATACAAATTTCTATACAACTAAGCAGTCATCATTTGAACATTCCTCAAATATCATATGACCACTTTTAACAACTAAAGGTAATAAGATAACAAAGAAATCAGAAACCCAAAGACACTATAGTTGAAAACTTGCTTTGGAATGTACGTCATGTACTAATGGAATGAGATAGTTTTGATTGAAGTTTATGTGACCTTACAGTAAGAAACATGTGATTATATATCATGTCCTGATATATTATTTTGGAATTACTGCTTGCTAAACATTTCTTGACTTTATCTGTACATACAAGAGCATCATAGTATGATTTCTCTGATGCTAAAAGATGGTGGTTTTCAAAAAATATTATGATCACAGAATAATTATTTTAGGTCATTAATCAGTTTTAACTTTTTTTTACAAAAGACATGCAAAACATTTTGGGAGTTTCATTACAAATTCTGACAATTTTTAGTATATACATGTAAAACAAAAACAAATTCCAAACTAACTGTGTAAGCCATATAATGTAAGTAACTTTGGCCACGAGCTTTGCAAATTAATAAAATACAATGTACATGTATATCATTGATTAAAGCAATACAAGAATTTCTATAAAATTTAAGATTATCAAACAAAAGCACTAAAACACTATATAATTGGATAATAAAAAATGGCTTACAAAGTTATTTTATCTTAAGTCTTGTATCATGTCCATGGAAAACATACCGGGGTACATGTAGTATTGTTGCAATATATTCCTATCAATGAGATGGAGACAAAATTTATAATGAGGCATTGAAGACATGACATCAAAAACATGGTGGCAGTAAAAGACACAATACATGAGAGTATATATCCGAGACAATCTCTGATAATTAAAACAAGACATGTGTCCACAGTGCACAGATGACCCCTCATTCCACTATTATCTGAAAAATGAACAAGCTATATATGGTCAAAGTTGACTTTTGACCTCTCAGTGTGACCTTGACCTATGAGGTAATGAGACGGGTGATGAACACAACACCGAGTCTCTTCATAGTGGTCATTTGAGGTAAATAATCTTAAATTTCTCGAAAGGGAGGCATACAAAATAAAACAAAACATATGTCCATATGTTCATCTAAGGGAAAGACTTTTGTTTCAACGAGTCGGGATTATAAATTGGCATGGGTAAAGATGAGCCACTATTACCAGCAGTAACTAGTAAAACATGTGTAAAATTTCCTTTCTTTATAAGTTAAAAATAAGCAATTATGTTTTCAGAGAGTGGACAAAAGTTGTACATGTATTTCATTCAATAAATATAGATCTAAAACTGTTTAGTTCAGAACAACAAGAAAAATTGCACTCCATAATGTTGTTGCACCTGTATAGATAATAAATGCTTATTCACCTCACAACAAACAATGTGACTTGTTGCAAAATCCTGTTGCTAGAAGTGACAGACGTTATTGGCAAAAAAAAACACAACATAAGTAATTTAATGCTCCAATGAACATGCCCCATTTTATGGATCCACACAACTGTATGTTGACGAAAAAAAATGAAACCACAGTAGATCAATGCAGGATTGTTAACTGCATGACATACTATTTTACAATTTAACATAATGTAAATTTTTAACAATGGCTCTCATCATTAGGTCAGGAGAAACTGTTAACTGTTTTACTATTAAAGTTTTCTACTTCTAAATATGAGAGCCATACACCTTAACACTGAACCCTGCATACTGTTCAACAGCATGTCTGTCTAAATACTAGTAGGTGACATGGCTCACATTAGTTCCTCAGAAGGGCCTAACTTGCAGCTCTGTATACCTATTATTATCAGTCTTCAATATATCTGGGAAATCATGGCTCTTGTCAGATGTTTCCAAACAGACTGTCACTGAGCCGCATGCAACTGAAAACCTTCACAACATGTTTAAAAACTCCTGTTACCTATGTATTCAGTAGAGTATGACTACAAGCCCTGAATGCTGAATAACTGTTAGTCAACTCTACTGGAATCAGACATTTCTTGTCAGCTGTTCAGTTGGGAACTACATTTCACTGTAAACTGTATAACAGTTATTCAGTCAATGTGATTCACAGGTCTTGTAAGCTATTCAGTATGGAACTACTTTGTGCCATGAATGCTGTACAACTGTAATTCAGTCTAATTGATTCACAGGTCTTGTAAGCTGTTCAGTATGGAACTACTTTGTGCCATGAATGCTGTACAACTGTAATTCAGTCAATTTGATTCACAGGTCTTGTAAGCTATTCAGCATGGAACTACTTTGTGCCATGAATGCTGTACAAGTGTAATTCAGTCAATTTGATTCACAGGTCTTGTAAGCTATTCAGTATGGAACTACTTTGTGCCATGAATGCTGTACAACTGTAATTCAGTCAATTTGATTCACAGGTCTTGTAAGCTGTTCAGTATGGAACTACTTTGTGCCATGAATGCTGTACAACTGTAATTCAGTCAATTATATTCACAGGTCTTGTAAGCTATTCAGTATGGAACTACTTTGTGCCATGAATGCTGTACAACTGTAATTCAGTCAATTATATTCACAGGTCTTGTAAGCTATTCAGTATGGAACTACTTTGTGCCATGAATGCTGTACAACTGTAATTCACTCTAATTGATTCACAGGTCTTGTAAGCTGTTCAGCATGGAACTACTTCGTGTAGTGAATACTGTATAACTGTAAGGAATCTCTAATTGATTCACAGGCTCTGTCAGCTGTTGAGGACAGACTGTAGATCTGCAGGCAGGTTGTCAATGATCGCCTTCATATGCTTCTCCAGTTTGTGGATGCTTTCCTTTTTCACAGCCACTGAGTGAACTGCTGCAAACTTCTGAATAAATAAAGAGAAGAATTAAATACAAGAAGTTAAGTAAGCAAATAATTAGAAAATAATGTATAGAACTCTGATCTTGTAAATTACACCCTTCTGACAGATAATAAAAACATTGCAAAATGTATGTCACATTTTTGCCATCCACATCCACATGAATTTCAGAGACAAATGAATAGGGCCATACACATTGGATTCCATCTTAAGCATCTGCTTTAATTTTGAGACAAACAGAAACAAACAACTAGTTAATAAAAAAATGTCATCATTTCCTTCCAATGAAGTGGTTGGTATAAGGCTTTAATGTTAAACTATCAATATTTACAAGCATCATATTATAGGTTTGCTGATGTCAAATATTGATTTACCTTATTGTCAAAAAAATTGTTTTCTTAGTCATCCATCAGAAAGCCTACTCGAGATGCTAAACAGGGAATCCAATTTTCGTAGTGTATTTAAATAGTTTTCATATCTATATATAATTTTAAGCCAAATTGATTTGCAATTTCAATGAACAGTCTTGTTTTTAAATTCACCAATAGAACTATATAAATATTTTTTTTTTAATATGAAGACAGGCTTTTTTTTCCGGCAGCTTGCAAAGCAATAAGAACTTGAACAATTATTGACAACAACAAATAACTTTGCAAAGAACGTTGTGACATACACGTAAATTAGATCTTGCACTGCTACATAGTTTAAGAAAAAGTATTTATATTGTGTCATGTTGATACACAGAAAACTAAGACACAAGTTTGTGGCACAAAGTGCAGCAAGACAAACCAACCAATTAACCGACAGACCAACCAACAGAGTTATTCAAGTATCCCCCCCCCCCCCCCCCCCTCAAACACACAAAAGAATTTACTTTGTACACATGTTAACAAACTCAATCAAAACCAACATATTTGTTTACCAATTTCTCTCTAATACGCAGTATAAGGTCTACTATTTCTACTTCCTCTTTGTCCTGTATCCAATCTACTAGATCCTGAAAATAAGAAAACAATTACACATCATGCTCACAATTTCTAAAGACCTAAAAAAAAATAAAACGTGTTTAACATCCTTGTTTACATTTTTCAACACAGATATTCTCTTTTTTTTATTTTTATTTTTTCTTCAGAGATTTAATCACAGTATAAGTTTAATGCCAAACTGAAATAACAATTACTTTAACAAATTAATTTATATCATACTTTTTAAACTGCCTTTTAAAGCAATATAAATCCCCTTCCGGTGAAACTCCTCCATTTTCAGCAATATTTCTAGTCTATTTGTTGCCATAGCAACCGTAATTCTTGACATAAGAACAAAATGAAATGACTTGCATAATCTCCATATTGCCATCTATCTATGTTTCAAGTTTCATGAAAAAATATGAAGAACTTTTAAAGTTATCACAGGATCCAGAAAAGTGTGACAGACAGAGAGCAAACCATAACTCCCCTACTGTTTCACTGGTAGGGGACAACAATTCATTTTATAAGTCATTTTCTTCTAAACTTGATTTTCATGCCAAAATTGCTTGTTAAGGTAAACCTGTCTTTAAGTGAAAGGCAAATTTGGCATGCAAATGGGATTATACATATTTGTTGAAAACATAAGTTATCGGGTTGAAGTTCCGGTATTCTTGACGTTCATTTAAATTGTTGCCAATGAATGGTTCAAAGATTTATTATTTGTGATATCACCGTACCACTTGAAAGAGTCTCCAGGTGTAATAATTAATTTTAAATTTATTTTCTAATTAACTTGATTTCCATGAAAATATTGCCTGTAAACTAAAACATGTCTTCAAGTGTAAGGCAGTTAAAAAATGTGGCATACAAATGGGATAACATGAATGTTGATAATACATGTAAGTTATTGTATTAAAATTCAATGGTTCTTGCTGTTGATTGCCATTGTTGTCAATGAATGTTCAAACATTGATGATTTGTCATTCTACGAAGTCTGTGCTTAATGCTTGTGCGTAATGTATCATCCCAGATAAGCTTGTGCAGTTCACACAGGCTTATCAGGAATGACAATTTCCACTTTTATGTATTTTTTTTACAGGAAGTTTCTTTTTAACAAAATCACAGTAAAGGCAGAAAGTGGCCTCCCTGATTAGCTTGTACAGAATGCACAGGCTTATCTGGAAATACACATAACGCACAAGCATTAAGCCCAGATTTCCCAGAATGAGGTTCATTTGTTTGAAGACTTTACCGCTTGACATAGTGCCTCCATGTGGAGTAACTGCAGCTTCTGGTTCATCTCATACTGGCGATGCAAGAACCAGCCCTCAAAGTTGGGAGACTTCAGGAACTTCCTGTACAGCCCAACCCAGTCGCCCTTGAGAACACAGGTGAGCTGGGGACCAGCGATCTCCAGCGAGCGCAGAAACTCCTCTGTGTCAAACTCGCGCAGGCTGGGAGGGCCCTTGTGTGGAGAGATGTTCCTTTGTAGAGGCATGAGTGTTGCTATGTAGCGCTCCTGGAATAAGCACACATAAATATATATTGATATAAATATAAATTTATGTAAACGTTTCAATATTTTCTAAAAGATTGAGTTGTATATGCGATTTATTAAAGCTATAGTAATACAAATATACTTATAAAACACTGCCATTAAGGACACACATGATATATCTTTAAATTGTGACTTTTTATAACATAGAATAAAGAAAGTATATTTAGCAAGAAATCAGCTTAATAGTATTCATACCAGAAGCAACTTAACAGTGATTTTTACAGATCAATTTCAACTAATTTGACAATTGAATCATTTCTTTGCAAAAACAAAAAATAACATTTTCTTAGTTGCGAAGAAATTGCACAAACCTTCCTTGACCAAAGTCAAAACTTAGCCAAGTTCTTACCAAAGGAATCATAAAGCTGTGTGTAAGTTCCAGACAGTGCCTTCTTAGAATAGCATTTTGTACTTCTACTGGTCTTTTTGATTGCATGCCCTGGAATGTGAATTTAATCTATAAAGTACCAATAAAGCATGGCTCTATCATCAAGCACATTCATTAATGAATCTTTAAATCACTTTGCTAGTTATCATATTTTAAAGTATTAACATTATAGGACATTAAGATCATTTATATTACTATCGCATTCACAATTATTATGACAACTTCCAAAGGTAATCGAAATTGATAGTAAAACTGTTGCTATTGCTTGGAGTACTGGTATAAGTATTAGCTTCGCCATGATAAACAATGGACGCATTAAATAAAGGCATATTGTCAGAAATGTTAAAAGATCACCCGTATAAAATGTCACATACATACCTTGATTAATTTCTTTAGAATCTCCTTGTCCTTCATCAAGAAAGTCTTGTACTGTGTATAGACCCCTATGGACACATACATACAACAGTGAAATTCCATTGATGTTGTGAGCAAAATCTTTCATGATGGAAAATGAAAATTTAAGTACATGAAAATGAAACTATTGCTTCATTGACATAAAAAAGTCCATAATTGACATTAAACAATGTAATGAATTTCGTAAATTTCTTTTCAACCATCAATTGACCAATTCTGATACTAAATACAATAGGCCATTCAAAGAGTAACAACTTTTTACATGACGTGTATAGTCAATGGTGTTTTACAAAAATTTTGTTGGAGATTGCAACAAGAGATCATCAGTATTTAGCTGTTGGTGTGTATTCTTAAAAGTCATTTTACAGAAATCAAATTCAAACTAGATGTGTTTGTGAAACACTATGTCCCCCACACATATTTGACCTTTGACCTTGAATGATGACCTTGACCTTTCACCACTCAAAATGTGCAGCTCCATGAGATACACATGCATGCCAAATATCAAGTTGCTATCTTCAATATTGCAAAAGTTATGGCCAATATTAAAGTTTGACGCAAACAAACCAACAAACCAACAAACAGACAGGGCAAAAACTATATGTAAAATCAATACATCTACACTGCTCGTTGTTTGGGCTTTCATGTATAACCATGCTTAGAGTAAAGTGTTTTAAGAAAAGCTAGCAATGTAAAGTTTTGTTTCATATTAAATTCTAGCATACATAATTTCTATGGAAAGTTTGTTTCTGTTAAAGTTTTCCATCTTGAATTTAAGACAGAATGCATCTTTAAGCATACCAAATCCTAGCAAATATCTTTCACAATCAGTGCCTGTTATTACAGAGAACTACAAGTCCCTTTAAAAAGCATGCTGTTGTATAACCAACCACAGAGGCTCCAACTATTGTTAGAATGTTTATGCAAGACATGGCTCTATCTAAAAAGCACTCAAACAAGTTTACACCAAAACGTTTTCAGGAAATCTGCTTTCTTGAGGTTTACTTGAAGCCTTTTGGGACTGCTTCCGCAATGAGTACATGTATTATACCCTATTAAATTTCCCGGTGTTTTTTTTATAAAACATGAACTTCCACCTTAACATTACATGTACATCAAAATCCATTATATGACACTGTTCAATGATAAGTCGTCAAGGTTATAGTCCAGAGTTTTCAGGAAGGCTGCTTTCTTTAGCTTTCAACCATAAAATTACATAGAACTCCATTAAACAAAGTATGGCTGTATTTAAACATTACCCACCAGGCTTACAGTCCAGGGTTTTCAGTGAGGCTGCTTTCTTTAGCTTGTTGAAGCCTTTAGGTATGGCCTCCTCCGTCATCTCCCCTATCCTGAGGATGTGGGGCCAGTGTTGGAGAGTCTTAGCAAAGAACGGGTTTGTTACACCGAGTATAACTGGTGGACTGCAATGAGGAGTGGTCTAAAATAATTTACGCATTTGAACTTATTGACATTGTAGAACTAAACAACATGATTCACATGTGAAAATGACTTAAAGTATTACTAGCAGACTGAAAGGAATAATAGTATTAGATAGTTAACACTGATGATTCAACTCAGAATTATTTTTTTTTATCTTATTACAATTACCAGTAATACTTAAAAAAATTAAAAAGCACCATAATTCTGCCAAAATAAGTTGCAACTAGATCACAGACTTCAAAGTTATTCAGCTTTGAAAATACAGCGAAAATCTGCCAAGATTGAAAATTTTACACAATTTAGGGGAAAAGTATATATCGGTTGTATGTCTGACAAAATGTGTCACTGACAAAATGACATCCTTTAAAATAATCCACACAACTAGGTAATTTACAATTCAAAATTTGCGCAAAATCTACCTACAAGTTGAAGTTTTATGTATATATTATCTATATTTGAACAAATGACAAAGGGAAGTAATTCCACTTTGAAAGTTGGAGAAAAAACAATAGTATTTTCAGAGCAGCTGGGTAAACAGAATATTTGGGAAATTATGGTGGAAAAAAAAACAAGTGCCATTATTCTGCAAAAAAGTATTTGCAACAAAAATTCATTTCTTTACAATAATCTTCAAATTAAGGTCATTCAGCTGAGATAGTTTGAACAAAATCTACCAAGCAGTTTCAGAAAACTTAAAACAAAAAAAATGTTGGACTATATTATTTAGTGGAAAAAAATGCCATATTCTATAGCCTATAACAGATAAAGAGTTATCATTCTGCCACGATTGGACCAGCCATACTTTGTTCCTTTATCATTATCTGCACATTCATGTGTGATTTTTTTACAGAAATCAACCCAGCCAGTTGAAAACACAAGCTGACTGACATGTGTAAGGACATACATGTATATAACTGCAATGCTTTATTGCCCCCAACTGTATGGGGGTATGAAAAATAATTATCATATAAAGCGACTCTTACGGAGCCTGTGTTTTGGTTGTGTACTCCTTGAATTCGCTGTCATGTATGGTGAAGTATGGGCGGTAATCAGAACAGTAGTGTAGAGGGGAGATCAAACTGAAAGAAAAAAAATAGATCAATTATTCAATTGGATTTGAGCAGATTTAGCAGAAGAAACAAGAGCTGCCCTCGACAACAAGCACGACAGTTCTTCCGCTTTGATAGTATGATGTTCGTTTTCTGTCAGCAACCTAATACAATGACCACAAGATGTATTTGAAGCTGAACATCAGTTCTGTAATAGTAATATAGTTTATAAAAAAACTAAAAGATGAACATTGATTAAGTACAACAAGAAATGTGTTCGTGCCAAGAAATTAGATTTTAAAATTATTGCCAATAAATGTAGCTGAAGGTAATTAACTTTGCAAGTAACCTGGCATAATAAGCTACTCCCAGAAAATATTACAGCACTATACCTCCCCCAGACTTCATTTAATGAGCAGAAAACATTTTCCTAGTTTTGGTACAGTGATTTTAATCCCATTGGCACCAATTGCAATGCCAATATAGGTCTGCATGTAAGCTTCATTAACACAAAATAATAGACCCTAACTTAAGCTATTGAGCACAAACACTTTTTCTATTTGTAGTGACCATGACCCCAACTACCTCAAATGCAATCCCTGTATAGATCAGCATGTCATCTACCATGTCAGCTTTAGATTTCATGTTTACATTAAAGAAATGTCCAATTAAAAAAAAAAGTTCATTATGAACTAAGATATTTTAAAGCTGTTGAGATACTGCACAAGCATTCAGCTGTCAGACGTATGAATCAAAATCTAATTGTCCCCTACCGGTAAAACCGGAGGGGACTTATGGTTTCCGCTATGTCTGTCAGTCTGTCTATCACATTTTTCTGGATCCTGCGATAAATTTTAAAGTTCTTCATATTTTTTCATGAAACTTGAAACATGGATAGATGGCAATATGGAGATTATGCACATCATTTTATTTTGTTCCTACGTCAAGAATTCTGGTTGCTATGGCAACAAATATAAAAAAATGCTGACAATGGTGGAGTTTCACCGGTAGGGGACCATATTGCTTGGCAATCTCTTGTTACTTATGTGCTTATAATGTTTAAAGAATGTTAAATTTTGTTAGACTATTTCTGATTATAACAAACTAATAAGGACACAGGTAGAAGTTACTTGAAATTCTTCAATAAATTCCTAACATAAGTTTCATGTTTGG
The DNA here is from genome assembly GCF_020536995.1 of Dreissena polymorpha. Lineage (NCBI taxonomy): Eukaryota > Metazoa > Mollusca > Bivalvia > Myida > Dreissenidae > Dreissena > Dreissena polymorpha. Next base: position 43,836,180 of record NC_068355.1, on the reverse strand, counting down.
TACCCCAAAACAATCCTGTTACCAACATAAAGCTCTCAGAAAAATGAATCAAAATCCAATTACTGATGTGCAGATATTCTTCAATTAATTCCTCTCATAAGTTTCATTTCTGGTACCCCAAAACAATCCTGTTAGTCTTATGATAGAAGTCACGACCACCATATAATTCAACATTTTTAAAATCAGTTTATATATGTCATAAACCAAAACACTTGCGAAAGTTATGTTACACAATGAAAGCCACATCATGCGAAATGGGCTTTATGCCATATGTGGCCAGCATATCTCAACACCAGCCTAGGCAATCGGATAATGTGGACGGGAGTTTCCCTGTCAGCTGTAAAGTCACCCAAGGTTTTGTGGTCTCAATAGCAGACAGGGTAACTCCTGACTAGCATGCAGCTACGCTGGCTTCATATGGCATTAGACATATTTTCACATGGCACAGCTCATAATAGCTAATGTTCCTTGCAGCATACCTGACAAGAGACTGCACAGTACTGGAGGTAACAGCTGGGGAGGCAGCCATCACTACTATAGGCTGCAAAACAGACACATTTACTGGAATAAAGCGCTTAATAATCCTTCATGAGAACACGTCTTTAAAAAACAAGAAGTGTGTTTGTAAGAAGCACAATGCCCCCAACTGCGTCACTTTGAAGCCATATATTTGACCTTTGACCTTGAAGGATAACCTTAACCTTTCACCACTCAAAATGTGCAGCTCCATGAGATACACATGCCTGCCAAATTTCAAGTTGCTATCTTCAATATTGCAAATGTTATGACCAAGGTTAAAATTTTGGGACAGAATGACAGACAGACATATACAATGACAGACAGGCCAAAAGCAATATACCCCCATGCATTCGATCTGGGGGCATAACAATAAAAAGATATGGGTTGTGACAAAAATAGACATTGTTTGCTAAAAAAATCCGGAAAATTAGACCAGGAGTCTGAGAACGCAGGTCCCCAATGGAGATAAAGGGCAATGTCCCCACCCCCTCAACCCCTCTCTAATTGTACTATTTTATAGTATTTCTAGTTGCAATTTTTGTGAACACTATGCAAAATATTATCTATCAGACCGTCTATATCACCGCATGTGTATTTGTCATTATAGGTTTGTTTATAGTATAGACGTAAAAAATAAATTTAATCAGCGAAAAATACTGTATCCGAAAAAGACAATCCGAAAAATGTACGTGTTTTGCACATGAAATAAAATGTGTATATCATTTGAATGCCAAAAAATGATAACCATTTACCAAGCAAATACGTTATCAAAATATAATTTGGTTAACATAGTGCTTTACAATATGCTATTGAGCTGCTTTACTTTGCTTATCGATCACTTAAAATATTTCATGATAAATGTGCAACATTTCGTTGACTTGTAATAATTTTGGAAAGTAGCGACGATTTACTGTAAGTTATCGTTTATATCCGTGCCATCGGCTAGCAAATCAAAAATAATAAATAAAATACTGGGCATAATCGGTAGCGAGCGCTAAGACGATGAAGCTTCAACAAATATATTAATTTCGTTCTCAATTTATGGCGCTTTCATACTAAATTCCCCTACCTCCCCCCCCCCATTTCAAAAAAATATCTAATTGGATTTTCATTCATCGCAAAATCTACCCTGGTTGGCTGAAATCCGGATTTCCGGAATATTCCGGAAAATTGAAACCCCTGAGCAATAATAAGCATGTCCCGAATAGCTTATAATTATTAAGATATTTTATTCAATTATGTAATTGTCTTACAGAAAAAAATGCAGTTACCTCGCCTGCAATGACTAGTTCCCACAGCATCTGTATATGAGGTAGAATACTCTGAAAAGGACTGAATGACAAGAACATTATTCAACCTGCATCATAACATATGCCATATGTGGCCAGCCTTGCTACGGACCAGCCTGTGCATTTGCGCGAGCTAGTCAGGATATACGCTTTCTGCTTATGAGACAGGAACAGGATAGCTCCTCATCAATCTATGGGACTGGGCAAGCTGGTCTGGAGCTATGCTAGCAATATATCGTTTTAGATCCATTTGTGCATGACTAGGCTCATTCCAAAAACCCTGCCTTCAGTTAAGAATATTTTAATGTGCTGCATGTAAAACATTCAAGGTCACATTCAGTATATTATAAAACAATGTTAGATGAAGCAGGAATGACATTGACATTAAAGAGGTGAAAAGCAAAATACAACATGTAAAGATAATTCCAAGGCCAATATCACTCTGCAGTATGGGGCTTGGGATCATTTTTTTAAGTTAGCTGAGATATAAAGCCCACAAACATATTTCCTAAGTTTAAAGAAAATAACAAGAGCTGTGTGTGTGAAACACAATGCCCGTTACTGCTCCGCTTTGAAGCCATATATTTGACCTTTGACTTTGAAGGATGACCTTGACCTTTCACCACTCGAAATGTGCAGCTCCATGAGATACATGTGCATGCCAAATATCAAGTTGCTATCTACAATATTTCAAAAGTTATGACCAAGGTTAAAGTTTTGGGACAGAATGACAGACAGAATGACAGACAGACAGGCCAAAAACAATATACCACCGATCATCAATCCGGGGGCATAAAAAAACATTAAACTCTTAAGACTTGCAGAAAGTGAAACTGGTAAAAACATAATTCTAAAGAGCCATAACTCCAACTAACCTGTAGATATCCACTTCAAAAAGAGATGGCAAAACACTCTGAGCTGGAACCACAGGCTGAAACATTGCAATATAAATACTGGTACTGAAAAAATGCACTCAGTAACTTAATATTACTTGAAAATGTAATTATTTGAAACTTTACTCTGAAAACTGTGTGTCTGTAAAAAAAAATCATGTACACAGATGCCTCTCATGACAAAGCTTTTTTGCTGATTATTTTTTGCGTTCATGCTTTATTATCTTCAATTCTAACAGATAAGCTGATGTTATGATACATACACAATACTTTTTCTGTGACAGCAATATACATTTTATACATTATACATCATCATGACAAAATGTTACTTCAAGGATATGTATATGTCTGTATTTCTGGCATTTTCCATAGCTTTATATTGAAAATAATCTGGTTAATTGTACAGCAAGCTTTGCAATTGTGTCACCCACTGTGAGTTTAAACTAAACATCATTAAGTGACATACTCATCATGTGACCCTCTACCATCACTTTCTCCATCAAACAGGGGTGTGATCTAAGAACAACATCAGGGGAGGAAAATTCCCTACCCCCCTAGCAGGGTTCAACTTATTTCTTAGTTTGTATATAGATCTAGAAAAAATAGTACCGGTAACTATTTGTAACAAGACTATTGCCAAGCAATCAAAGTCCCCTACAAGCTACACCATTGTCAGAAATTCAACCATTGTCGGAATATTTTTTTAAATATTTGTTGCCATAGCAACCAGAATTTTTGACGTAGGAGCAAAAGGAAATGACGTGCATAATGTCCATATTGCCATCTATCCATGTTTCAAGTTTCATGAAAAATTATAAGAACTTTAAAAGTTATTGCAGGATCCAGACAACCACCATTTTCAGCAGTATTTCTAGTCTGTTTGTTGCCATAGCAACAATAATTTTTGCTGTAGGAACAAAATGAAATGACGTGCATAATGTCCATATAATTATTGCCATCTATCCATGTTTCAAGATTCATGAAAAAATATTAAGAACTTTTGAAGTTATCGCAGGATCCAGAAAAGTGTGATGGACGGACAGACAGACAGACGGAGCACAAACCATAGGTCCCCTCTGGTGAAACCGGTAGGGGACTAAAAACTAGTTTGCATTGAAAGGGAGGAAATCAGCTGAAAGGAGGAGAAATCACACCCCTGATCAAATGATGACACCTACCAACCATTTACTATTTGAAACTGCACAGTTTAACACTATGGTCATTAAACTACTATTGGTGACAGTGGCCTATGCTTTAGTGACATGACTTGCTTACCATTTCTTCTGGTTAATTTACAAGCCCAACTTAAAGTGGCATGTTGTTTAGTGAAATGCTAAACTTACCATAGTCTTTGGTTTATTGACATACCTGATCTGCCATGGTCTTTGGTTAAGCAAATTGCAATACTTAAAATGACCTGTGGTTTTATTAATTAGCCATACTGACCGTTCCTGTGGCTAATTGAAAAGAAAATTGTGGCTTGTGGTTTTAAGACATGCAAGACTGACTATGGCCTGTGATTAAGTGTCATGCCAGAATTAACGTGGCCTAGACTTACCATGGCCTGTGGTTTAGTGTTGAGAGTTCCAATACGCATGTCGACCCTAGACGGGATTGTAACCTACATGACACAAGCACGCCACTATAAGCACTGACAGAAATAAACATAATGAACTAAAAAAGATTAATGAAAATAAAGGGCATAATTGATGTGTCGAATGTAAACAAAAAGTAATTAGTTCAGAAAGTGATGGAAAAATATATTTGTATTAAGGTACAGGACAATTTTATGAGTACAAAAATAGTACTCATAAATTAGACAAATTAAGTACTGAAACACGGATCACCAAAAACAAAACTGTTAAAATCATTAAAAGCTTATCTCAGCTACATGCATTTTACATAAAAATTAAATGCATTAAGTCCATTAAAATGTACAAAGAGGCCTAATCAAAACCTCCAAATGAAAGTAAACAACAAAATTAAAAGTTGAAAATGATTTTGCTCAAAGGGTCTACAAGTATTGAAATAATACAAAATCTTTCACCAGTGAATGGAAATGTTGACATTAATGTTGCACCAAGTATTTCTTCATATTAAATTATTTCACAAAATAAACTGACCATAGTACACAGATCTGAGATAAGCAGAGTCTTGCATGCACAACTGTTAGCTTCAATAACATATCATGTCTTTATGGACCTACCTGTAGAACTGTGCCAAAAATTGGCAAATTCATAGTCTCACCAGGAATGGGGGCATTCCACTGGTCAATATCATGACACGCTGAAATATGCAATATAACCATGATTTTAAATGGTAATAATGCAGTCCAGAAAAGATCAACACCATTATTGTTTAATGAATATAGAACGCTTGGAGACTTTTCTAACGCAACACTTTTCAAACTTGAATATCTCAGTAATGAGTTCAGATTTTGATTTAAAATTGCATATGTGATCATTTGACTATATTCTGTGCAAAATAACAATAAAACCATTCATTCATGGCTATCTGGCGCTTTTGCACGTGGGGTAGGTGTTGTATCATCTGGTGATAGTATTTCTAGAGGCATATAACAAAGAAAAAATGTGTTGTTGTGTTTTATCAATTTTTCACTGGGCTCTTGCAGAAAAATAATCCTTTTTACCTGCTTCTAGGCTTGGTTCCCCGTTCTCAAAGAATTCTGGGGCAATTATGCTGACTAGCTGTGAGAACAGGGCTACAAACGGCAGTCGTGATATCAACACCACCGACTGAAATGAGACCACTCACAAAGTCATAATTTGGCATTTGAAAAAAACAACAGGTTTTTTACCTGTAAAGCTGCTTGACCAATTGCAAATAACTAATAAAGTCACTCTTCATTTTAATTCAATTTAACATCAAGAAACTTATTGAGAGTTGTCAAACTATATAACAATAGTACGTATTAGACTTGTACTATGAATTATCAATAATGAGTTACAACTTTAATTGATAACCATGATAAATGAATAAGTTCCACCGTATATGATACTTTAGATTGACAGCCTTCTGCTTGTACTTCAATTTGCAACTAGAGCTTTGTCACAGACGAAACGAATACCCCGACATGCCGCATTGACACAGAATATTTTGCATGTTGTCTTCACAAAAAACAGCCGACACCATTCTCAATGTTTAAAAAGCACTAAGTGACCCCCTGATCTAGTTTTTGACCTGCCATGAACCATGTTCGAACTTGGCCTAGACATCATCTAGATACAACTTCTGACCAAGTTTGGTGAAGCTTGGATGAAAACTACTTGAATTAGAGAGCAGACACCATGCTCAATGTTTAAATTGCACTAAGTGACCCCGTGACCTAGTTTTGACCCGGCATGACCCATGTTTGAACTTGTCCTAGACATCATCTAGATACAACTTCTGACCACGTTTGGTTAAGATTGGATGAAAACATCTTGAATTAGAGAGCGGACACTTAATACAGACAGACAGACCGACCGACCGACAAGCTCACTCCTATATACCCCTGACTTCGTTTGTGGGGGTATAATTAACAATATAATTTACCATATCTATTTATTTGCTTGAATATCTAAGCTTAATCACGAGTTTTGCAGCAGTGATCTTCATGTAAACACAAATTAACATGAGCCTGCAACTCCTAAGCTTGTAACTCTTTGCTCACAGTCTTTTTATATATGTGGACTTTAAATGTAAACTTGGTCTAAATAAGTAAACATGTATAACCCTTTAGACAATTACCACTTAGATACGTACTTTCACGCATTTGTAGTCCCTCAGAAAGTTTAATTTAATTAAAGACTTTTCTTACTAGATTCAAATGTTTAAGGCTTCATTTCCAACCCTTAGATACTGATGAGCAGCAAACAGCATAAAACCTGAACAGACTGCGAGTTTGCACATTCCATTTTTAGTTTGCCTCTGAGTGGGAAAGGGATAAGAGTCCATGATTGTTTGGTGTAAATGCTAACTAATTTAAGGAAAAATCTTACCTTCTGAAAATAGCCCCTTCGTATAGATTTATCTTTGGTTTGTCGAAAAAACACAAAGCCATAATAATGAGCATCATCACTCTACAAAACAGAAGGAGCAACGTTGGATTGCATGAGTATATTGAGATGCAAAATGAAATTCTGCATGAAAAAATGGCAGCCCATTAATATTAGTCAAACAATTTAAAGTTACGATAAGTCATATAGAAAGTTTAATGTGCTTTTTCAATTAAAGCATAATAAATAATATTTCTAAAAAAAATGCATTTAATAATACATAGGTCTTTGTCTTTGAAATATACTATAATAAACCAACATACATGCCAGTTTAATTCAGGTGCAACACCAATGAGGCAAACAGAAATTAAAAGGTAAACAGTTGCAAAAACATTATTATTTTACTGATTTCATTGTGTGTTTTTTATTAATAAATATCAATAACATATGATTTCACAAGATTCAATTTTTAAATATTAGGAAACAGCTGCATGCAACTCCAAAGACTATTTAACCAATATCCGAACCTGAAAAAAGAAGCATTGACTTGGGCTAACCTTGAGCTGATGTGGACAGTCGTTATTGAAGTCCACTAGTGACTGAACCATCTGTCTGCGGCCTGGGCACTGGCGGATCCGAAAGTGAAACTGAGTGTCTCCCATACAGCCTGAACAAGAACAAGAACAGATGCAAACAACAAGACAGTTTACTTTATGTTAAATCACAAACAATAATACATTAATTAAAGATGTATGCAAACATATACTACAAGTTATTGATGAGTTTTAATTTATTATATAATGTCAAGATTATGATTGAAGATACTTTTATGAACCTTACCTGAATTTGAATCCGGAAATGAAAGATAGCAGATGTTCATTTTCTGGAATGAGGAATAACATAGGACTTCAATCATATATTAAGAAATAAATGTATAGATTCTACAAACAGATTTCATTTATAAATGACACACAGAAGCAAAAGCTAAGTGTGTTATTTGCGGGATTGGCTTTCACTTTCCAGAAGAAATGGAATCCTTAAATTAAAATACCGCATACAAACATGCTGTATCAAGCGCTACTGAGATTCTGAGAACACTGTGTACGCTGGCTTTGAGTAAAAAGACATCACAATAAACAGTTAGGTGGCTAAACAAATATGAGTTAGATACCATAAGAAATCTAGTACCTCTTTTTCTGTCATCCGTATGTGGCTTGGGTAGATAATCTGAAATTAAATATACATAAGTAAATCCACTGTAAAGCTGCTGATGTCCTGATAAAACTGAAAGCACAAACATATTCTTTTTTTTTTACATTACTTCTTCAATTACAGAATTAAGGAAAATTGGTATTAAAAATATCTTGAATTTGCTAACAAAGTGTAAAACATTATTTAGAGGGCTCCAAATTGTCATGGACAACCAAAAAATAAATCCAGACAAGTAAAAAATTAATATCTTAGTCTGACATTTCATGGACAATATTTTCCTAAGGCCAGAATCCGAATAGGCATAGGTACAGGAGGGCATGTTTCTGCCTCATTATAATAAGACAGAGTGGCATATGTTTTAAAAGGCCTAATTCCATATTAGTAATCTTCACAAGTTAGCCATTAGACAATGCCATTGAAAATGTACGGGTCAGTTTGCCCAGTTGCGAAGAAAGCTACTAAACTGTACCTCCATGGCTTGACCAAGTTCCAGGTCAAATGTGACAACACAGGCACAGTGGAGCCAATTGGAGAACCGATCCCACGGTAGAGCGGTAGGAGATTTGGGAACATGTTGTGTGGGAGTCAAACTTTCTCTTGTCTCATCCTCCATTTTTGTTTATGTTTCGGTGGATTAAAACCGAAGATATCCGCATAGAGCTTTTTAATTGGTATAGTATAGTTTTGCACATAGTGGTCGTTGTCGAATATGGGAGTTATGCAGTCAAAGTAATTAAAGGGGCCTTTCTTTAGGTAAATTGACAAAATAAAAAAAAAGGTTTCAGATTCGCAAATTTTCGTTGTAGTTATGATATCTGTGAGGAAGCAGTAATACTGATCATTTACCATGCTCTAAAATATCCATTATATTAATCTTTTGACGATTTAAAAACCTGAAAATTATAAAGCGTTGCAACGCGAAACGAGTGAATAATTTGGAGAGTTCCGTTGTTGTCGTTAAAGTTTGTGATACTACGAGGATTGCCTATATAAAATATAAAATACATCACTCACTGTATGAGCACGGTTGGCCGAGCGGTATACGCGATAGACTTTTACTCCAGGGCTCAGTGGTTCGAGCCCAGTTTAGCTCGATTGGTAATCTTCGGCTCGGGTACTGCTTACATGTACCCCGCAGGGGCAGATCCAGGATTTCTGGTTAGGGGGGGGGGGCGGGATATTGAAAGATTTTCTGAGGGTCAAGGGGGCCAGGATTTTAGTGATTTTAAAGGCTGTGACAACCACTTTTCGAGCATGTCATGCCTTATATACTTTAATCAAAGGACCTTATTATAATGAAAAAAGTGCATATTTTATCGTTTAGGGGGTCCAGGGGCTGAAGCCCCGGGAAGCTTCACGATTTCAATGATTTTGACAACCACTTCTCGAGCATGTCACGCCTTATATACGTTCATCAAAGTACCTTCTTATAATGCCAAAAAAGTGCATAGTTTATAGTTTTGGGGGTCCACGGGGGCGAAGCCCCCCCCCCCCGGAAGCTCCATGATTTTAGTGATTTTTTAAGGCTTTGAAAAATTTAATTCGTTGATTTAGATCTAGTTAAGTGTGAAAAATTAAATGAATTGATTATACTTTGGCGATTTTAGGGGGGGGGCGTACGCCGCGTCCGCCCCCCCCCCTGGATCCGCCTTTGCCCCGGGTACTCTTAAGAATACTCACATGTACCCGGTCGAATTAGACTGTACCCGAGTTGTATACCCGCCCAAAATCGTAAAACGCGCTACCGATTACCGTAAACCGAGCCGACAATTACCAATCGAGCCCCAGTTAAGGGTTACATTTTTTCTTTCTTTAATTTAATTCTTGATTTTTTTTCAGGAGCTTTTTCTTTCCAATGTTTACATTTTTCAATATAAAGCATTTGATGACAAATTTCAATACATGCCAAAATATAGGAAAAGCCCTTTTAAAAAGGAAAATTAATTTCTCAACTGAACTGCAAATAAAAATAAAAACACAAACGTTTCAAAATCCAATTTCTCATTTTTAAACCAACTCAATTTTTTTAGCTGCAAACTCCCCCCCCCCCCCCCCCCGATATTTTTAGCACATGCGGATATATGCTTTCCCGGATATACGCCATCCTTGACATTGGTCCTGCCGACATTGTTCGCCCAGTGCTCCAGCTAGGCCTAAATCGAAGGGCGTCCCGCCCTGCCCTCCCGAACCTCCGCCCTGCCCCCCGAACCTCCGCCCTGCCCCCCCCCCCAAAAAAAAAAAAAAAAAAAATGTTTTTTCATATGATTATTCATAAATCTCTTATTACATTGTAATTACTTTAATCCTCATTGTAGACATTATATTTGAATGGTTTAATAATAATGGAAATAATACAATTATTTATAACATATAAATTAACATGCAATAGGACGCATTTCAGAAACACCCGCGCGCTCGTACGTGCCCTTTTCACAAAATACTGCGCGTCGAAAGTGCCCTTTTGACAAAATACTGCGCGTCGAAAGTGCCCTTTTGAATAATAAGCCCCCCTGCCCTTTTCAAATCCTAGCTGGAGCACTGGTTCGCCTCATGTTTTCACAATTTCATACCTGATACAATTATTTTATTACAACAAATAAAGCCATTAAGATACCGAAAACGTATTGATTTATTAATTGCACTTGCAGAAACATTAAACAAACAATGGTTGTTTATCAGGTATCTGGACAATCGCTCCTATGATGTTTTGACAGGGCGGACAGTCGCTCCTACGATGTTTTGACAGGGTGGACAGTCGCTCCTACATTATTTTGCCAACCCGGACAATCGCTCCTACATTATTTTGTCAATCCGGACAGTTGCTTCTACATTATTTTAACTCCACGTCAAAACGTAATATACGCCGATCAAAGGCTAACACCTATAATGCGTTCCGGACTGTGAATTCCAACGATCTGATACGCTTCAGGCGGACTCCTCCTAGGTTCCAGCCAGAATTGTGGAATGTCTACGCAGCGACCATCAGCTCCAGCGACCGCACCAACAATGTCTGCGTAAGCTGGAACAATGGTTGTCGGTATCTGGTCGGCCACGACAACCCGTCGCTGTGGTTTTGATTGGCTGTCTGCAGAAAGACAACGAGATGTTGGAAACGGATGTCTTCCGACTGAGCAAGGGCGAATCGGTGGAGAAACGCGTAAGAAAGAAGACAATGAGAGTGAGCCACCGACAGACACTGAAGACCTTGAGCGATCAATATTCGGTGGACATCGTCCGGGACGGTTTGTGTCGGTTTTTGCTTTACATATCGGTAGGTACAGTGTCTGTTATTTCAGTTATTCATCTTTTATGGAAACCTTCCTACTATTTATTAATCTACCGAGTGGATTCGAAGAGTGTGATTTTATGTATTTACTTATATCAATTATGGAATATAATCATAATTGTAAAATTATAATTGTAAAAAATCGCCCCAGCTTTATTTGATATATGTTTAAACTATAAATCATCATAACTGAAAATTGTATAATAAAAAATCCCGACAGCAAATCGCATCTTACAAAATAAGTCAATTTCATGTATGTCATCGAAAGATTAATATACATGAGAGCCTCGATCTTTGGTAATTCATTTATTGCCCTTTTAAATTCAGTGACACCCGGACATTTGTCCCTACAGTTACCTAAGAAACTTAACAACAAATACGCCTATAATTCAGTTGGGTCGAAAAAGCTTGGTGCCAAAGAAATAAAATGTTATTAAATATTTTCTCACGATGGCTTTGGATTCGTGTTGTAAAGGTCTGATAGAGACTTATAGTGACCATGTCATTTTTCGATCCTTTTTTATAACTTATTTTCGTCAACATGTTGAAAAAAGAATAAACTAATAAAATCAACACAGGACTGTTATTGTGCAATTTGCATATTATACATACAGGGAATGGATAACCAAATGTTTAATAGAAATCTGTGTCCGTGTTAAGGGCGAATGCAGTGGGTATTGTTTATGAACTATTGAGTCGCGTTCTGAGAAAACTTGGCATAATGCATGTGCGTAAAATGTCTTCCCAGATTAGCCTGTGCAGTCCGCACAGGCTAATCAGGGACGACACTTTCCGCCTTAACAAGATTTTCGGTAAGAAGGGACTTTCTTTAAACGAAAAATACCATGAAAGCGGAAAGTGTCGTCCTAGATTAGCCTGTGCGGACTGCACAGGCTAATCTGGTACGACACTTTACGCACATGCATTATGCCCAGTTTTATCAGAACCCGGCACTATTTTTCAATGAACATAAGCTGAGAATGAAATAATTATTTGTAAAATAGATTCATCAAACTCCGCGCAGAGATTTGACTGGAACCAGCATAGCTGGATCAAATCCCTGCGTATATAACCAACCACGTGATGATAGCTTAGCCACGTGGTAGTATAATTTAACCGTTGTTATTTTTACTACTTTTTTTAATTTTGGTAATTATTTTTATAATTAACCAAAATTTATACACGATATTCAAAATATAATAGAAAATGATACTACTTTACATAATATAATATTTAAACAACCAAAAATAAAATCCTACCAAATATGTTAGGATTTTCTTGTGATGGCAGAGATTGTATGTGAGAGCAAGGAACGACAACTCGGCGTGGAGATTGTAGATTCATGTGATATATATATATATATATATATATATATATATATATATATATATATATATATATATATATATAGCCGATTTAAAGTCAAGTTGTCTTGTTACCTGAGATGTCAGTGAGTGAGTGGAGGCACGGTACAGCTGTCTTACCTCTCCTTCCCGGAACAAAGCTGAACGAATATGAAGGTTGCTTGACAGCCATATGGTACGCCTGACAGCGTCTGTAAGTGCGCCCGAATCCGGATCAAGGTTGTCTCTTACGGTTACTACGAAGTCGGTCTCTACAACGCTGTGAGGTCGGGGATTCATTCTATGCGCATCCAAAGCTACTTTATCAATTTACACGTAGGAACGAATCGACGGGTTGTCAAAACGATGTATAAACGAATATCCGCCTTGTCAATACAAGTGTAGACAAAATTGTCAGTGTCAGTATGAACGAATTTCAGGGATTCAGTTTTAGACTCACATCAGCCATAATATTATGCCCGTTTCTATAGAGCCTATATAGAGCTTTTATTTCAACATTTATTTAAATTAGAATTTCGTTATGTATGAAAGTTATAGAAAAAGGTGGCGGTATTTTCAATTGGAGCGTGGTACATAACATCAATCAAATGAAGACGACAAAGCGGTACCTATGTGATACGTTGATGTTTGGACCGCACTAACTTTCTCCGCAAACGTTGCGCAATAGCATCGGATTAGAGGCGTGTTGAAAAGAGCCCCGCGGTTTTCTGCAATTGGAATTTTTATGACACCCACTTCAGACAGATAATCATAAATGTTATCGACCGTTGTGTTAACACGCGTCATAAATGAATTTATCAACCGCCTAAGACGTTCAGGCTAGCTACATGCTGTACATGTCGGTGCACAATTTGACATTTTTACGACTTAATTATATTGGGCATTAATGATATTGCTTCCAAATTTGTATAAAATATAATATAATTAGTTATGCTTCAAGCATTACTATTATAAGTTAAATATCAGCGACCTAGCCACATTTATATTGCATTAAAACATTGATAAAACTAATCATATTAAATTGGTATTATTATTACTAGTAGAAGAAGATATATGCACATACGAAGTTATCGGTAGATGCACCATTTTAAATCAGAATTGAGACCTTAATTATGCATCAACGAAAATAAATTAATCGAACAAATGTAAACTTTCAATAATTCAGCTTTGATGAAAACCTAAAATTCGAAACAATCCGTGATATATTCCTTTCAACACGACTGCCTAGTTCTCAAATAGGCGAACACGACAATAACAATTCAATAACTAATAGTTTGTCTAAATAATAACGGGTTTAATGCTTTAAGCTGTACCCATTCCCTCCCTCGTGAAGTTGCATTTCAAGTGTGTGTTTTTGAATTTCAAAGTTTATCAGGTCCTTACGCGCCTGAGGCTGCATTATGAGTGGATCCGGCGTGTGTCAAACATTTCCTACGTTAACTTACTGGAATACTGCGAGCATATAATTATACCACCTTACATTTTCATCAGTTAAAATAACATGAATATAACGGTAATTGTCTTGAACGGAAAGTTTCGTTCAAATCAAAACAAATGTGTGCGAAAAAGATAACGATGATAAATAAAAATTATTGTATATCTGCACATTTTTCTTAAATATATTTATGTAAACTTATATAAAGTTCGCATTATGCGTTTCGAAAATTGTGTATTAATGCTAGCTGAATAAAAATACATATATATGTATCTAAATTATTTCACTACTATTTAAATGAAGAAAGGTTTTACCAGTATAGATTGAATATTTTATACTATATAAGTTATAAATTATTATTTAGCCTTTTATAAGTAGCATAAAACGACCATATATCAGTTTAAAAAAATAAATTATCACAACAGTTAAGTTGTAATTATCAAGTCCCCATTTCTCAGAACTTTTGTCTAAGTTGATGTGGTAAATTGACAATGTTTTGTTGTAGTTATGATATTTGTGAGGAAACAGTAATACTTGACATTAACCATTCTCTAAAATATCCATTATATGCATCGTTTCATTGTTAAAAAACCCTGCAAATTATGAAGCGTGACAAACGCGAAACGACTGAAACATTTGGAGAGTTCTGTTGTTATCGTTATATTTTGTGCCACTACGAAGATTGCTCTTATAAAGTATAAAATACATCACTCGTGGTATGCTCACACATGGTTGAGTTGTTTTAGCGATATACTTTTACTCTAAGGGTCAATGGTTCGAGCCCAGTTGATTTCTTTTTTTCTTTCTTTACATTTATTCTTGTTTCTTATTTGAGCTTTTTACATTTATCAATATAAAGAAGTGAAACATTCGAGCATTTAATGAAAAAATTTAAAACATGCCAACATCTAGGAAAGGACCGTTTATTTTTTTTTTCCCCATCATCATTAAATGTGGTTGTAGTAACAATGTCGCTTGCTAGTTAAGAACGTAACTTTCGTTATATAATGGTCGAGAAGTCAGTAACAAAATGCAATATCATTCTGATCCCATGATAAGAAATATAAACTCTATCAAATGTATGATACCTTTTTACCAAATGATTTGAAAATAAAAATAATTTCATGATCTAACATATTTCATTTGATCGACTAACGTTAAAGCAGTTAAAACTAATAATAATAATAAGCAGACGTGCGCTTAAATTAATACCGCTTCGAATATATAGAAACGATTGTCCGGGGTGTCACAAAAACGTAAGAACCAGGATTGACACAATAATCTAGGAGCATCTGCCCGCAAATGTAACAACAGTAAACATATATGATAATTTATTTCACAACTTTACCATCGAATGATACAGACGCATGCCCTCGTAGGTTACTATAACAATAAACTTGTAAGTTTGACACGATGTGATTTCGTCGCATGAGGTGGACCCATGGAATTGACAATAAACATGCTAGTTCTTAGATCTCTTGTGGACCCGTGTCAATTTAAAGCCTTATCCAGAACCGTTGTAGACGTTACACATGTTTATTGCAATAAATCTGTCAATATATATGAACCTCCCTTGTCGGTCTGAAATGTCCGACCCTACACAGATGATTCGATGATTCGATAGATCGTTACTTCAGAGGCTTTTTAAACATTTGCATTTATCAGAATTTCGTGCGAATATGTCCGCACTTCTGTTATCACTAACGTCGCCAAAAAAGATAATGGGTATGTCGGCTTAACGCTATTTTTAGTTACCTTTTATACGATCCAGCACTAAGAATTGCAAAAACCTCTAGAAATCTCAATCTTTATTTGAAGTTCGTTTTATTGTTGTGTCGTTTAAATTTGAAGTTAATTTAGCAAATATGATCGATTGTGGCAAAGATTAGCGCAAACTTATGACCCAGTATTTGTTTTTGCATACAAACCTATTATTTGCCAATCGTAGTACCCGATTGAATAAAAACCGAAATGATAATTAACTTTTATTGCATCATTTAGATACACTGCATTAAAAGTGTATCGTTTGAATAATTATTCTCCAATTTACTAGGGACCATCTTAAAACCAATGATTACATTCCAATCTAACTATTATTCGTTGGATCTGACCAATAAAGTTCGCTCTATTTACCCGGAAGCCGCACTGTAATTGACTGCGCGCGAGCTATTAGCTATTATACGCTGATCATGTCATTATGAAGGTTTACAACGGTTTGCCTAATACTACTGCCATGTCAATGCAATCATTTTAATGTCAGCTTCCGCGGTAAAGACAAAGGGCGATAACGGAAGATAGTGATGTTCTAGTTAACTTATAGTAGTGTACTACCAGTGTTGTGGCGGATTTGTTCGGCGAAAGCGAAGATATGAATACGACTCAACCGCAAGGTACGTTGTAAATTATAAAAAAAAATATTCGAACAATATATATCAATTATTAAAAAATTTATATAAAATTGTGAAACAGCAAATACCGATTGGGGTAAGAATTTTCACTTTCAAATTTTTCAAACGAAAAACAATATAAGGTTGTCATAGTAAACTGTATTATTTTATTATTCAAATATTCATTAATTAACAAAAGAAAATTTAAATTAAAAGCTATAATACACGAACGGTACTTTGATAGTGTACCCATATTATATAGAACACATAATTAAATAGAAATTTGTTTTTTTTTTATAGGAGTATGTACGTCACTTTTAAATATTAAAGTTGAAAGCCACATACTGCTTTGAATATAACTCCAACAAACGAACAGACAGGGATACTATAAACTTCTTCCAACGGGGTGGTGGGGAGAGTAATGTTATCAGAAAATGGTGTTTGTCCATTTAAAAGGTTCATTTGTATACGTTATGGGGAACATACATATTTATTTCGCTACCATACACATGCGCTATCTCCATTCAATTATGTGTAAATCCTGATACCGTAAATCCGTAATATACCCGTATTGACATTTTAAATAAACGTTTGATTGCTAAATTTTAATAACATGTATTAAATAGGTATAAAAACGTGTTTTAAAAAGATACATAGATAACACATGTGTTGTTTGCATTTTTTTTGAAGATGTGTATTTTTAGTAAAATATTTAAGAGATGTAAGAAATTTTAAGTAACGTTGTCACCAAGCTGCATCTATTAATTTAAATAACCATTAATGTCCAGTTTTTTTTTATAGATTTTATCCATGAAAGTGCATGTTTACATTTTACGAACATCTTATCAATTGGTTGTTGCATAATAAAGTAACTTTATTTGTATAATTTAGAACTGTGGTATGTGACATATAAAAAATATCAGTTCAGAAAGTTAATTCTCACACAGTTACTGATGTGCATACGTTTTTAAGGTCGATTAACAATTGTTCATGGTATGAACATACACAACTGTGATTGAAGTATAGCAGTATACGATGTACGTTGTTCAATTTGTAATATTAGCATGTTACAGTACTGTGGGGGCAAATTCAATGTACTTTTATAAATAATCATTGCAGTAGGGACGAAACACCAGCCCCAACGGCGGCAACAGTTTTTGGCGCGGAATATTTAACCAAAACAAATCGTCCAAAACACATTATTAGCAAAATATTATTTTAGTGTATTTCAGTTCCTTTAATCCAGTTCGATTGAATGTCAAACATTTTTCTTCCCACTTTAATGCAGATAAATTTCTGTATAAAATAGTAAGTGTATTTTTCACGACACCAATTGCTCAATCCAACGAACAATTTAGAAAAAATAATATTCTGCAGAAAAAAGGGCCATTTTTTAATTGTAAATGTTCTTCAAGTGCTAGTAAAAATCGAACCTTAGAAGATTTTAGGTTAATCATACGCCGTTTTCGATCTATCTAAATCCGCATATGTAAACGCGCCTATATATATTTACCTAACGACCCCTCTCAGCGTGTAATTTTAAAATTATCTATGTATCTATGAAGTATCAATATAATCACTGCGCCGCTCTAACACTCAAGGGGCTTTCGATGCTACAAGTAAATAGTGGTTAATGCCTTTATCTCGGGCTGCTATCTCTCATCTGCGAACTGTTATCACATTCTCTCGTAAGCGTAACTGTCACTAACAATAGATCATCTTCCAGCCTTTACCAGTCTGTCACTATGGAATAGGTTCGTCAGAATAGCAGTTGCTATATCGAATTTGTAATTATACACACCAATATAACATTTAACATACGAAAGTACCGCATTTTGGTTGTTATGGGACAACTTGCATTTATTGTCTATTGTATATATTGAATAAACCATATTTATAAAATTGTTGGACACATTAATGACTTAGAAATTTATTTATGAATGTTTAATAAGATCCCCTAGCCATTTCAAGCAATGGTACTTAAATAAAGTTGCAAGCCACGCTACTGAATAGTTTATATATTAACGCATTTTTTTTAAACTCTGCCTTGAAAATCAATACATATGTTAGCATGAGTTAGGGGTGAGAATTTTGGCAAAATGATTTGAGTCTTGTTCTGATAAAACTGGGCTTAATGCATGTGCGTAAAAAGTCGTCCCAGATTAGCCTGTGCAGTTCGCACAGGCTAAACAGGGACGACACTTTCCACCTAAACTTGATTTTCGGTAAGGAGGGACTTCCTTGAAACTAAAAATACCATAAAAGCGGAAAGTGTCGTCCCTGATTAGCCTGTGCGGACTTCACAGGCTAATCTAGGACGACACTTTACGCACATGCATTAAGTCCAGTTTTCTCAGAACGCGGCTCATTTAATCATAGTTCATCTCTGCATGAGCTTTTCATGCACGCATCTATGTGCAGATTGAACCATTCAAGTATGACAAAGCTTTTCAGACATTTAGGCCCACTTCCTGTTCGATTCAGACACGTGTATAAAAGTCAGAAAAATTTAAACGAAAGATGTGCGCTTAACATGTGCATGTAAGAAAACAAGAAAACCACTTTGAGAACATTACGTTTATAGAATTTTTTTTAACAAAAGATGTACTCTAAACATGAGCATGTAAGCAACAAGAAAACAACTATGAGAACACTGGGAACATCATGAACATAAAAGGCTGAGAAATAATGGACAATGTAGACTTCACTTTGATATGATCACGCTGTTTTGAAAACTTCTGCAAAGACAGTTCGCCTAACAAGAGGAGAGTTGTTTAGAAACAACTGCTGAAAATCTTGAGAGTATACAAACTACAAGCACGAAACACGAATCTTGTTTATTCCAAAACTCCTTCGATTAAGATTTATGTAAAGAGAAAATCTTTGAGAAACATAGTAACACATTGCACGCGGTTTGATAAAAATAAATCAAATTCTAGTTTGTAAATCAAACTTTTATTTATGAAAACTGTTTTATGGGATTTGTACGCAGGGTGATAATATGACATATGTAATGCTGCGTTCACACTAACTCTTTCAGTGCTGGAACCGAATTTTGAAGGCCTTTGCAAACAGTTTGGATCCAGATGAGACGCCACAGAACGTAGCGTCTCATCAGGATCTAAACTGTTTGCTATTCTGATAGTATTCTTTGAAAAAAAGAGAAGAAAATGCTAATTTTAGAAATTCAGCAGCCGACATTTTAGAAGACGACAAATTTCCCAGCATGCAAAGGGCTAAACATCTCGTGTTTTATCGCCTAAGCTGGATACCAGATACCAGCAGTATAGATGGGTATACGGACAAACGGCACCCGGACAATCGGCACCCAGTGTTTTTTTTGCATACGCGGACAGTCGGCACCCTGTAAATTTTTCGACCCGGACAATCGGCACTCGATATAATTGTATACCCGGACAAACGGCACCCGATTAAATGCGATCGATAAAGCCCGTCAGCACCTTGTTGAACTTGAACTAATTATGTTATCAAACCAAGTCCAAGTCCAAATTTGTATTGCATGAAAATAATACAATGTTACAGCACAATAAATAATAGTGACATAATATAAGTGTGGATTGATTAACGTTATCTTCTAATTTGTTTAATAACACCTCTAAACAATTTATAAATATCAAAGACAATTGAGCTGAAAAGAATTAACAGGTCAAACGAGTTAGTTAAAATGTGGTAACTGACTAATTATCTGCAACTCATCTTGTTACCAGTTGTTTATATAAAATATATACTATACAGTATACGATATTTTACCGAGCGGAACTGTCTTTTTATTAAGATCGGATTTAGTGTTCGTGTGTCGTGTGAATAGATATCGTTGCAGGAAATTAAAATGATCCGTTGTCAAACGAAAGTACGGTTGACATTAAATGCATTGTTTTTCTCTTTCCGCGATTTTGTGTTAGTATGTTGATGCTCCATTAACAAATATAAGTGCATTTGAAGTGAAAACACCAAAAATAAACAACCAGTGCTAACGCTGATGCCAGACATTAACGACAATGACGATTAATTTATTAACTGGCTATTATTTCTTAAAATTGACTAGAAAAATGGCGATTATTTTATCCGACGACATAAACAAAAGTTTGCTTCTACAAACAAGTTTTCCGGAGAGTGCAAAACGCGTGCAAATCGGGCCATCAGGCAGGAAAAATCGGCATTGAGAGTACTGTGTACCCACTCGACCCTGTGTATTGTCATACACGCGTCAATTAACTTGTGCGACATCGTGGCCTACTGTCCAGTAGAGCGTTTTTCTCATTCAGAGTCCGAGAGAAGTGATAAATTTCGGAAAATTTCTTTAATCTCCCCGTGCTTTACCAATTATCGGTAACTGTTAGATCTTCACTTACTTTTTCGCAAATTATTATTTAATCGTCATTATTGAAAATCGCCGCGAATATTGTCGGTTGGTTTTGTTTTTCACGCTGTTTGTTTTCTGCAATTAGATTGCCTTGAACATTGCTTGATGAAATCATTATTTAATCAACTAATTATCCCCGTAATTACCGCTCTTTGTCGTCACAATTTACAAATACGTTTCGTTTCAACAATTTTTATTCCGTATTTGCAAATTTTGTTAACGAAAGTATAACCGTCCTCGCTTGTTTTAATCAATTACAAGCTTGAATCGATTTAAAATTAAAACCGGTGCATCCGATGTATTACTTCAAGCGTGGCCGATCAACCTCACCATTACCCAAACAAAATATATGTACATGTATACAATATATATTATTTGAAAACACCACAATACACGGAGATGGTACTTTTTATCACAATGTCCGTCAGGCATTATTTATATTGACGTTTTTGTACTTGACCGTAGTCTACCCCAAAATTAAAATCTCTATATTGTTGGTTTTCAACCGATTTCAATCGGATTTTCAGTGATATCCTCAATAAAAATACAATTTCTTACGATTCTGTTACTGTCCATATATAAAGCTATGACCGGGGACTGTAAATAGGGTGCCGTTTGACCGGGTTTACAATTAAATCGGGTGCCGATTGTCCGGGTCGATAAATTTACAGGGTGCCGACTGTCCGCGTATGCAAAAAAACACTGGGTGCCGATTGTCCGGGTGCCGTTTGTCCGGGTGCCGTTTGTCCTACAATCGTATAGATGGACGGTGATTTCTGTAATAACAAGTCACTCGCTGGTTTCCTGTAGCTTTCAATTATGGTGTACGAACTGGTCCAAAACTATTCTAAACTGTCCGGGACAGTTTAGAAACTGTCCGGGACGGTTTGTAAACTGTCCCTGACTGTTTACTTAACTGTCCCGGACAGTTTTCTAAACTGTCCCGGACAGTTTACAAACTGTCCGGGACAGTTTAGGAAAGTTTTGGACCATTCGTGCGCATAAACCGTCCGGGACGGTTTAAACTGTCATGGACAGTTTAGTAAACTGTCCGGGACGGTTTGAACTGTCCGACACGGTATTATTAATATCAACCAATCAGAACACTCCTTACAATAATGCTTTGCTTTAGAAGTCGTAATGTAATATCGCTGTCATCTCGAGCGACGCTATTTTTCTCGGACAAAACATGATTTTAAAAATATTCAATCAATCATTGCTGCCAAAAACGCCAGAGTTAAAAATGAATATTTTAAGTACTCGAAATAAATTTATTTGCCCACAAAGTATTTCTGACATTGGTAACGAATTTCTTCTTTTACAGTCGCTGCCCTGAAACTGTCGAGTAACGGTGTAAACTCGGGATATGATGTGGTCATTCTGTTCACATTTCTAGCCAGAGCACCCAATCTTGTCAGTGAAGAGTTAATCACCTCAAGGAACCTATTTGTCTCTAAAGTTCTTGTAATGGAATTAAACACATCCCGACAAGTTTCTAAAAACCGATCTCTGTCGATTTTCGCGTACAAATGATAAATTATCGAACAATCACTCGAGTAAACGTTACTAAAAAGGAAATTCTCACTTTCGAAATGGCACACACATGCGAAGTGTTACGAGTGTTCTTATTGGTTGATTGACTCCTCTTTAGAACCTATGCCGAACTAAAATTAATGCCTGTAAACCGTCCGGGACAGTTTTAGAAACCGTCCCGGACAGTTTCCAGGAAACCGTCCCGGACAGCTTCCTAAACTGTCCAGGACGGTTTGTAATCCACAAAATAAATCGCCCGGTACAGTTTACAGACGCACGAGCGGTTCAAAAGTAAGAAACTGTCCGGGACAGTTTAGTAAACTGTCCGGGACAGTTTACAAACCGTCCCGGACGGTTTATAAACCGTCCCGGACAGTTAAGAATAGTTTTTGACCAGTTCGTACACCATATTCAATGACATCGTATAGTGTAAGTGTACTTTCAGCCTTTGGGTGATTTACCTAACGATTGTCATTCTATACATAGATGGTGACGTCACTACGTTATTGTCAGTAAGACCGGTGTGACACAATGAACGATGGTAATCTTATCGGTGTTATTGTGAACATATCGGTTACATTATATTATTCACATCCGGGTTTGGAAATGGCGAAAAAAATGCACTTAAATGTAATTATTTAAAGGGGCCTTTTCACAGATTTTGGCATTTTTTTAACGTATTCATTAAATGCTTTATATTGATAAATGTAAACATTGGATCATAAAAGCTCCAGTAAAAAATCAAGAAAAAAAATAAAAAAAAGGAAAAGAACATTGCCCGGAGCAGGTTTCGAACC
Source organism: Dreissena polymorpha (assembly GCF_020536995.1). Taxonomy (NCBI): domain Eukaryota; kingdom Metazoa; phylum Mollusca; class Bivalvia; order Myida; family Dreissenidae; genus Dreissena; species Dreissena polymorpha. The sequence continues at coordinate 43,813,083 of NC_068355.1, read as the reverse complement.
AGTGACCTCTGGAGTCCTGCCAGAGTCCTGAAGTAAAAACACTCTAGCCTACTGAGCTATTCCGCCGAGTACCCATTCAGGACGTATTTTATACCTTATATAAGCAATCTTCGTAGTTTCACAAAATTTAACGACAAAAACAGAACTCTCCAAATTATTCAATCGTTTCGCGTTGCAATGCTTTATAATTTTTAGGTTTTAAAATCGTCAAAAGATGCATATAATGGCTATATTAGAGCATGGTTAATGTTCAGTATTACTGTTTCCTCACAAATATCATAACTAAAACGAAAACTTACGAATCTGAAACAACTTTTTTCAATTTTGTCAATTTACCAAAGCGTGAAAAGATCCCTTTAAGGATTTGTTATTCAAACTTCGTGTAAGATCATAATAATATGCGGACTGACGCGCATAACATACGGCAGTGTTTTTCAAACTTCGTAGTAAGATATTGATGCGGACTGATGGGAAACACGTACTGTACTTTCAACTTCAATACGTATTAAATAAAGAAATTAAAGAACAATAACGGACACAACATTATAAGTTCCTTAAAGTGATACCTTCGTGTAATTTATCTGGGCATGGTGGGTATCATCATTATAAACAGGTTGCTCTTGTGTTACACGCGTTGTTCGTAACGGAAAAATTTAGTAACAAGGTATGGCCTGATGTAGACTAAAACAGTGAAACTGACTCGACACTCTCCTTACTAAAGCCGGCGGTAAAATAAGATGGCATATATAATACTGATTGCTGATCATATATATTAACATGTGCGAATAGTGGTCTGCATTTGATGCTTATGTTGGAGACTTCGTAGACAAGGAATTTTATAATGACAGGTTCGGTAAATTATTTTGTTTTTTTCAAGTGTGTGTTAAAATTATTTTCTAGAATTATCAACGAAGAATTCTATGGAAAGTTCGACACTTGATTAACAGAACTAACTAATAAATTATTATTGTTTCTTTAATGTTCTCAATGTATTCAACTGTCTTGTTGTTCTTGTTTTATTCGAACTATAGTTTAAACATGCACTAGTAAACCATACATTCTTTATTAAAGGGATCTTTTCACGCTTTGGTAAATTGACAAAATTGAAAAAAGTTGTTTCAGATTCGTCAGTTTTCGTTTTAGTTATGATATTTGTGAGGAAACAGTAATACTGAACATTAACCATGCTCTAATATAGCCATTATATGCATCTTTTGGCGATTTTAAAACCTAAAAATTATAAAGCATTGCAACGCGAAACGATTGAATAATTTGGAGAGTTCTGTTTTTGTCGTTAAATTTTGTGAAACTACGAAGATTGCTTATATAAGGTATAAAATACGTCCTGAATGGGTACTCGGCGGAATAGCTCAGTAGGCTAGAGTGTTTTTACTTCAGGACTCTGGCAGGACTCCAGAGGTCACTGGTTCGAAACCTGCTCCGGGCAATGTTCTTTTCCTTTTTTTTATTTTTTTTCTTGATTTTTTACTGGAGCTTTTATGATCCAATGTTTACATTTATCAATATAAAGCATTTAATGAATAAGTTAAAAAAATGCCAAAATCTGTGAAAAGGCCCCTTTAAGTCCATAAAGAAACCAAACAGTAAAGAGAAAAAAATAAAATGATAAATACATAATTTTACTAATAACACAATACATTTCTGTATCTTATAATTTATACACATTTACCTAAGACGTCATGATATCAACAAAAGTAACATTGTCACGAAAATATATTTAAAAAATATATACATGTCGAGTATTTAGACCAGTGTGAATATGATTACTAAATTTTAGACTTGTTTAATTTTCAAAACTGTTCTATGTAACCAGATGTCAACTTTGTTTAAGTCAAAATGATCAAGTTTTACAAATTACGGATATCGTATACCGTTCAGCTAACACCACCGTTATTTGATGCTTGTAGACGATGTATTTTAGATTGAATTACGTAATCACATGTGCGAGTTATTTCTGGTGATGTTTAATAACTTAATTTTCCAAATATATATTTTATACGACTGTAACGATCATCATCATCATCATCATCATCATCATCATCATCATCATCATCATCATCATCATCATCATCATCATCATCATCATCACCATCATCATCATCATCATCATCATCATCATCATCATCATCATCATCATCATCATCATCATCATCATCGTCGTCGTCATCATCATTCCTCTTCTTCATCATCGTCGTCAAATGATTGTGTTAACACGCGTCATAAATGAATTTATCAACCGGCTAAGACGTTCAGGGTAGCTACATACTGTACATGTCCGTGCACAATTTGACATTTTTACGACTTAATTATATTGGGCATTAATGATATTGCTTCCAAATTTGCATAAAATTTAATATAATTATATAATTAGTTATGCTTCAAGCATAACTATTATAAGTTAAATATCAGCGACCTAGCCACATTTATATTGCATTAAAACATTCATAAAACTAATCATATTAAATTGGTAATACTATGTAATATTATTACTAGTAGAAGAAGATATATGCACATACGAAGTTATCGGTAGATGCACCATTTTAAATCAGAATTGAGTTATGCATCAGCGAAAATAAATTAATCGAACAAATGTAAACTTTCAATAATTCAGCTTTGATGAAAACCTAAAATTCGAAACAATCCGCGATATCTTCCTTTTCAACACGACTGCTTAGTCTCCAAATAGGCGAACACGACAATAACAATTCAATAACTAATAGTTTGTCTAAATAATAACGGGTTTAAGGCTTTAAGCTGTACTCATTCCCTCCCTCGTGAAGTTGCATTTCAAGTGTGTGTTTTTGAATTTCAAAGTTTATCAGGTCCTTACGCGCCTGAGGCTGCATTATGAGTGGATCCGACGTGTGTCAAACATTTCCTACATTAACTTACTGGAATACTGCGAGCATATAATTATACCACCTTACATTTTCATCAGTTAAAATAACATGAATATAACGGCAATTGTCTTGAACGGAAATTTTCGTTCAAATCAAAACAAATGTGTGCAAAAAAGATAACGACGGTAAATGAAAAAATATTGTATATCTGCACATTTTTCATAAATATATTTATGTTTACTTATATAAAGTTTGCATTATGCGTTTCGAAAATTGTGTATTAATGCTAGCTGAATAAAAAAACATACATGTATCTAAATTATTTCACTACATTTTAAATGAAGAAAGGTTTTACCAGTATCGATTGAATATTGTATACTATATAAGTTATAAATTATTATTAAGCCTTTTATGAGTAGCATAACACGACCATATATCAGTTTAAAAAAATAAATTATCACAACAGTTAAGTTGTAATTATCAAGTCCCCATTTCTCAGAACTTTTGTCTAAGTTGTTGTGGTAAATTGACAATGTTTCGTTGTAGTTATGATATTTGTTAGGAAACAGTAATACTTGACATTTACCATTCTCTCAAATATCCATTATATGCATCGTTTCATTGTTAAAAAACCCTGCAAATTATAAAGCGTGACAAACGCGAAACGACTGAAACATTTGGAGATTTCTGTTGTTATTATTATTGCTCTTAAAAAGAATAAATAATCACTCGTGGCATGCTCACACATGGTTGAGTTGTTTAAGCGATATACTATTACTCTAAGGGTCAGTGGTTCGAGCCCAGTTGATGATTTCTTTTTTTCTTTCTTTACATTTATTCTAGTTTCTTACTTGAGCTTTTTACATTTATCAATAAAAAGAAGTGAAACATTCGAGCATTTAATGAAAAACTTCAATACATGCCAACATCTAGGAAAGGACCGTTTATTTTTTTTCCCATCATCATTAAATGTGGTTGTATAAACAATGTCGCTTGCTAGTTAAGAACGTAACTTTCGTTATATAATGGTCGAGAAGTCAGTAACAAAATGCAATATCATTCTGATCCCATGATAAGAAATATAAACTCGATCAAATGTATGATACCTTTTTACCGAATGATTTGAAAATGAAAATAATTTCATGATCTTACATATTTCATTTGATCGTTTAACGTTAAAGCAGTTAAAACTAATAATAATGATAAGCAGACGTGCGCTTAAATTAATACCTCTTCGAATATATAAAAACGATTGTCCGGGATGTCAGAAAAACGTAAGAACCAGGATTGACACAATAATCTAGGAGCATCTGCCCGCAAATGTAAAAAAAAAACAGTAAATATATATGATAATTTATTTCACAACTTTACCATCGAGTGATACAGACGCATGCCCTCGTAGGTTACTATAAACTTGTAAGTTTGACACGATGTGATTTCGTCGCATGAGGTGGACCCATGGAAGTGACAATAAACATGCTAGTTCCTAGATCTCTTGTGGACCCGTGTCAATTTAAAGCCTAATCCAGAACCGTTGTAGACGTTACACATGTTTATTGCAATAAATCTGTCAATATATATGAACCTTCCTTGTCGGTCTGAAATGTACTCTACACAGATGATTCGATAGATCGTTACTTCAGAGGCTTTTTAAACATTTGCATTTATCAGAATTTCGTCCGCACTTCTGTTTCCACTAACGTCGCCAAAAATGAGAATGGGTATGTCGGCTTAACGCTATTTTGTTAACTTTTATACGATCCAGCACTAAAAATTGCAAAAACCTCTAGAAATCTCAATCTTTATTTGAAGTTCGTTTTATTGTTGTGTCTTTTAAATTTGAAGTTAATTTAGCAAATATGATCGTTTGTGGCAAAGATTAGCGCAAACTTATGACCCAGTATTTGTTTTTGCATACAAACCTATTATTTGCCAATCGTAGTACCCGATTGAATAAAAACCGAAATGATAATTAACTTTTATTGCATCATTTAGATACACTGCATTAACAGTGTATCGTTTGAATAATTATTCTCCAATTTAGTAGGGACCATCTTAAAACCAATGATTACATTCCAATCTAACTATTATTCGTTGGATCTGACCAATAAAGCTCGCTCAATTTACCCGGAAGCCGCACTGTAATTGACTGCGCGCGAGCTATTAGCTAGTATACGCTGATCATGTCATTATGAAGGTTTACACCGGTTTACCTAATACTACTGCCATGTCAATGCAATCATTTTAAAGGGGCCTTTTCACAGATTTTGGCATTTTTTTAACTTATTCATTAAATGCTTTATATTGATAAATGTAAACATTGGATCATAAAAGCTCCAGTAAAAAATCAAGAAAACAATTAAAAAAAGGAAAAGAATATTGCCCGGTGCAGGTTTCGAACCAGTGATCCCTGGAGTCCTGCCAGAGTCCTGAAGTAAAAACGCTTTAGCCTACTGAGCTATTCCGCCGAGTACACATTCTAGACGTATTTTATACATTATATAAGCAATCTTCGTAGTTTCACAAAATTTAACGACAAAAACAGAACTCTCCAAATTATTCCATCGTTTCGCGTTGCAACGCTTTATAATTTTTAGGTTTTAAAATCGTCAAAAGATGCATATAATGGCTATATTAGAGCATGGTTAATGTTCAGTATAACTGTTTCCTCACAAATATCATAACTAAAACGAAAACTTACGAATCTGAAACAACTTTTTTCAATTTTGTCAATTTACTAAAGCGTGAAAAGATCCCTTTAATGCCAGCTTCCGCGGTAAAGACAAAGGGCGATAACGGAAGATAGTGATATTCTAGTTGACTTATAGTAGTGTACTACCAGTGTTGTGGCGGATTTGTTCGGCGAAAGCGAAAGATAGATTAATATGAATACGACTCAACCGCAAGGTACGTTGTAAATTATATAAAAAATATTCGAACAGTATATATCAATTATTAATCATTTCATATAAAATTGTGAATCAGCAAATACCGATTGGGGTAAGAATTTTCACTTTCAAATTTTTCAAACGAAAAACAATATGAGGTTGACATAGTAAACTGCATTATTTTTTTATTCAAATATTCATTCATTAACGAAAGAAAATTTAAATTAAAAGCTATGAAACACGAACGGTACTTTTAAAGTATACCCATATTATAAAGAACACATAATTAAATAGAAATTTGTTTTTTATAGGAGTATGTACGTCACTTTAAAATATTAAAGTTGAAAGCCACATACTGCTTTGAATATAACTCCAACAAACGAACAGGCAGGGATACTATAAACTTCTTCCAACGGGGTGGTGGGGAGAGTAATGTTATCAGAAAATGGTGTTTGTCCATTTAAAAGGTTCATTTGTATACGTTAAGGGGAACATACATATTTATTTCGCTACCATACACATGCGCTATCTCCATTCAATTACGTGTAAATCCTGATACCGTAAATCCGTGTTATACCCGTATTGACATTTTAAATAAACGTTTGATTGCTAAATTTCAATAACTTGTATTAAATAGGTATAAAAACGTGTTTTAAAAAGATACATAGATAACACATGTGTTGTTTGCATTTTTTTTTGAAGATGTGTATTTTTAGTAAAATATTTAAGAGATGTAAGAAATTTTAATTAACGTTGTCACCAAGCTGCATCTATTAATTTTAATAAGCATTAATGTCCATTTTTTTATATAGATTTTATCCATGAAAGTGCATGTTTGCGTGATGCATACTGTTTGATTGCATATTTTATGAAACAATTAAAATGAGTTACAAATCTGAGAATAACAATAACTTGACTGCTAAATTTTAATAACAGGTATTAAATAGGTATAAAAACGTGTTTTATAAAGATAGTGTGCCGTATGGTCCGCAAATCTGCAGACACATGTGCAAACTCGTGCAATAAAACAGGTGCATGGTAAAGAACATTTAGATAAGTTACCGATTTACAACCGATTCGGTTGTAATTCGGTGAAAAGCGTAATTCGGTTGTTATTCGGTGAAAAGTGAAAATCGTTGTTTCAACTCACTCTCGTAAACCTGTTGAATCGTGGAAGGGGGGCGGTGTCCGAGACTTAGATTTCTAAGTTATTAGATACTATTTGTCTCAACGCACATCGTCTGTTTTGACTTACAGTTTGTTTTGGGTTCTACAACATTATTCGTATTGCATTTAAACGTGCTAATTTAAACTAATCAACACGAATGTCTTCGTACTTTTTTCCCACGCGTGTCTTTGAAATAATGGCCATGCATCCATACATTGATTAAATTAAAAACTAATGCTAACTAATGCTAATTCGGCTGAAGTCATTTAATGTGTTTACATATTCAGTTATACTTTCTTTACGATCATGAACATGCTTTAAAGCCACAGCATATTGATCTGGGGTGGTAGTCCAGAAGCATCTGAAGTTAAATTTTATGTTTATCCTTAAATTGGTTCTTTTTCAAGTAAGTGTTTCATTTCATACTGCAATAGTTAGGCATCGAAAATTACATCAAAATACCATAATAATGTCAATGTTATTTGATGAATACCAAAAAAAACATGCATGTCTTTATTTAGTTTAGAAATATTAAACATTGTAATTTTAAACTGAAGTGAAAATATTTAAGAAATGAGTTAAGATGTTTCTGGAATACGACCCCAGTTGTTCAATGGAATTTTGTCCACAAACATATGAGTTAGCACGCGCAATACAATTAGAAAAATATATAAAGTTTTTTTACATATCCGCCGAACACTTCTTCCAGGCGCATTTACAATGTAGCCTGTTAAATTCTTCTTTTTTAATGTTTTATGAAAAAAGCGGTCTATGTCGTAAAGTATGAAGGTTATACAAAAATTAATTGAGTCAGCAACGACAGGACGCGGGAACATGGACTCCGCGGGCACTTTTTTTTTTACATTTTACGAACATCTTATCAATAGGTTGTTGCATAATAAAGTTACTTTATTTGTATAATTTAGCACTGTGGTATGTGACATAAAAAAATATCAGTTCAGAAAGTTAATTCTCACATAGTTACTGATTTGCATACGTTTTTAATGTCGATTAAACAATTGTTCATGGTATGAACATACACAACTGTGATTGAAGTATAGCAGTATACGATGTTCGTTGTTCAATTTGTAATATTAGCATGTTACAGCACTGTGGGGGAAAATTCAACGTACTTTTATAAATAATCATTGCAGTAGGGACGAAACACCAGCCCCAACGGCGGCAACAGTTTTTGGCGCGGAATATTTAACCAAAACAAATCGTCCAAAACACATTATTAGCAAAATATTATTTTAGTGTATTTCAGTACCTTTAATCCAGTTCGATTGAATCTCAAACATTTTTCTTCCCACTTTAATGCAGATAAATTTCTGTATAAAATAGTAAGTGTATTTTTCACGACACCAATTGCTCAATCAAACGAACAATTTAGAAAAAATAATATTCTGCAGAAAAAAGGGCCAGTTATTAATTGTATACGTTCTTCAAGTGCCAGTCAAAATCGAACCGTAGAAGATTTTAGGTTAATCATACGCCGTTTTCTATCTATCTAAATCCTCATATGTAAACGCGCCTTACATATTTACCTAACGACCCCTCGCAGCGTGTAATTTTAAAATAATATAGGTATTTATTAAGTATCAATATAATCACTACGCCGCTCGAACACTCAGGGGGCTTTCGATGGTACAAGTAAATAGTGGTTAATGCCTTTATCTCGGGCTGCTATCTCTCATCTGCGAACTGTAATCACATTCTCTCGTAAGCGTAACTGTCACTAACAATAGATCATCTTCCAGCCTTTACCAGTCTGTCACTATGGAATAGGTTCGTCAGAATAGCAGTTGCTATATCGAATTTGTATTTATACACACCAATATAAACATTTAACATACGAAGGTACCGCATTTTGGTTAGTATGGGACAACTTGCATTTATTGTCTATTGTATATATTGAATAAACCATATTTATAAAATTGTTGGACACATTAATGACTTAGAAATTTATTTATGAATGTATAATAAGATCCCCTAGCCATTTCAAGCATTGGTACTTAAATAAAGTTGCGAGCCACGCTACTGAATAGTTTATATATTAACGCATTTTTTTAAAACTCTGTCTTGAAAAGCAATACATAGGTTATCATGAGTTAGGGGTGAGAATTTTGGCAAAATGATTTGAGTCTTGTTCTGATAAAACTGGGCTTAATGCATGTGCGTAAAGTGTCGTCCCATATTAGCCTGTGCAGTCCGCACAGGCTAATCAGGGACGACAATTTCCACCTTAACTTGATTTTCGGTAAGGAGGGACTTCCTTGAAACTAAAAATACCATAAAAGCGGAAAGTGTCGTCCCTGATTAGCCTGTGCGGACTGCACAGGCTAATCTGGGACGACACTTTACGCACATGCAATAAGTCCAGTTTTCTCAGAACGCGGCTCATTTAATCATAGTTCATCTCTGCATGAGCTTTTCATGCACGCATCTATGTGCAGATTGAACCATTCAAGTATGACAAAGCTTTTCAGACATTTAGGCCCACTTCCTGTTCGATTCAGACACGTGTATAAAAGTCAGAACAAATTTAAACGAAAGATGTGCTCTAAACATGTGCATGTAAGAAAACAAGAAAACCACTATGAGAACATAACGTTTATAGAATTTTTTTTAAACAAAAGATGTACTCTAAACATGAGCATGTAAGAAACAACAAAACAACTATGAGAACATTGGGAACATCATGAACATAAAAGGCTGAGAAATAATGGACAATGTAGACTTCACTTTGATATGTTCAAACTGTTTTGAAAACTTATGCAAAGACAGTTTGCCTAACAAGAGAGGAGTTGTTTTTAGAAACAACTGCTTAAGATCTTGAGAGTATACGACCTACACGCACGAAACACGAATCTTGTTTATTCCAAAACTCATTCGATTAAGATTTATGTAAAGAGAAATTCTTTGAGAAACATAATAACCAGTTTGTAAATAAACTTTTTATGTATGAATACTGTTTTAAGGGATTTGTACGCGGGGTGACAATGTTACTTATGTAATGCTGCGTTCACACAAAACATCTCGTGTTCTATCGCGTAAGCTGGCTACCAGATACCTGCAGTATCGATGGATGGTGATTTCTGTAATACAAAGTCACTCGCTGGTTTCCTATAGTTGTTACTGTTTCAAATGACACCGTATAGTCTAAGTGTATTTTCAGCCATTGGGTGATTTAACTTATGATAGACTATAAGTGGTAACCTTAGAGGTGTTATTGTGAATATATCGGTGCAGAAAAGTTTTCGGTGCTGTTGTGAGATAATATCGACTTCACATTAATTTATATTATTCACATACGGGTTTGGAAATGGCGATAAAATGCACGATAATGTAGTTATTTAATGATTTGTTATTCATACTTCGTGGTAAGATCATAATAATATGCGAACCGACTTGCAAAACGCACGGAAGTGTTCTTCAAACTTCGTGGTAAGACATTGATGCGAACCACGGAGCTTATATTGTCATCTAGAGTCCGTGTGCGAACTGATGGGAAACACCGTACTTCCAATTGCATATACCGTATTAAATAAAGAAATTAAAGAACAATAGCGGACACAGCATTATATGTTACTTAAAGTGATACCTTCGTGTAATGTATCTGAGCTGGGTGGGTGGGTATAAAGAGGTCGCTCTTGTGTTACAAGTGTTGTTCGTAAAGGAGAAATTCAGTAACAAGATATGGCCTGATGTAGACTAAAACAGTGAAACTGACTCGACACTCACCTTACTAAACCGGCGGTAAAATAAGATACTCTCTGGCATATATAATACTGATCGCTGGTCATATTTATTAACATGTGCGAATAGTGGTCTGCATTCGATGCTTATGTTGGAGACTTCGTAGACAAGAAATTTGATAATGACAGGTACGATATATTATATTGCTTCAAGTGTGTGATATAATTATAATAATTATATAAAAATAATTTATTTTCTAGAATTAGCAACGAAGAATTCGATGGAAAGTTCGACACGTGATTTACAGAACTATAATGTTCTTTGTATTCAACTGTCTTGTTGTTCTTGTTTTATTCGAATTATAGTTTAAACATGCACTAGTAAACCATACATTCTTTATTAAGTCCATAAAGAAACCAAACAGTAAAGAGAAAAAAATAAAATGATAAATACATAATTTTACTAATTACACAATACATTTCTGTATCTTATAATTTATACACATTTACCTAAGACGTCATGATATCAAACAAGTAACATTGTAGCATAAATTAAAAAAAAAATATATATATTTTTATATATATACATGTCGAGTATTTAGACCAGTGTGAATATGATTAAGACTTGTTCAGTTTTCAAAACTATTCTATGTAACCAGAGTCAAGATCGGACAGATGTCCAATATGTTTAATTGAAAGTGATCAAGTTTTACAAATAACGGATATCGTATACCTTGTAGCTAACACCACCGTTATTTGATGCTTGTAGAGGATGTATTTTGGATTGAATTACGAACTCATATGTGCGAGTTATTTCTGGTGATGTTTTAAAACTTTTTCCAAATATATATTTTATACGACTGTAACGATCAACATCATCATTATCATCATAATAATCATCATCATCATCATCATCATCATCAGCAGCAGCAGCAACAGCATCATCATCATCATCATCATCATCATCATCATCATCATCATCATCATCATAATCATCATCATCATCATCATCATCATCATCATTATCATCATCTTCATAATCATCATTGTCGTTGTCGTCGTCGTTGTCGTCATCGTCGTCATCATCATTCCTCTTCTTCATCATCGTCGTCTTCGTTATCTATGTGTTCATCGGCATGATCATCAGGGACAGCAGCAACATTCGCAGTATCAATGGTCGATAAATCATGAACATAATCAATTAGTGACTTACTTAGTGTTTTTTTTTTCTGAAGCTATGTCTTTTTAAATTCAAATAGTTACATTTACCCTTAAATTCCTTTATTCGCTTACAAGCGTAGATTTTCGATTTAGTTCTCCAAGGATCCAAGTTATAAGCGATACTAACGTAGTTTCTGATGCTCATATATTGCCATGGTAACGAAAATTATCGCGTTACGTTAAAGTTGTAACAGCAGCAGCAGTCGATGAACTTGATTTCAGACATATTGATCTGTAGTATTTACTGGAGGCATATGTCACCAAGAACAATTGTAAGTGGATGGATAGACTTCGCAATACTCGGGAAATCATTAAGAAGTGTTGAAGGCGTTCGAGTGTTCAGATGTAACAGGTGTGTCAGCGATGAGTTAACCGTTAAACTAAAAATAAAATTAACACTACGTATGCGCAAGAAATAGTATAAGTAAGTAAGTAAGTAAATATTTTATTAAAGTGACATGTGCAAACATATATAGAAATAACAACAGACAATTACAAAAAGGCATGCACCCGGCCCAAACGGGCCTATGAGTCACATAATACATGATAAAACATTAAGCATGAAAACAGTAAGCGAATCAATGGTCAGTAACATAGTCAGTATATCAAGAATTATCGATATGGTCATATCACAAATTCAGACGTCAATCAAAATATATATTTATTCATTCTAATTAGGCAAAATATATGTGCTTAATATTTCATGTAGCGCCAATAATAGCGGCATGTAAGTTCTGACTTCAATGAAGTTACATTTGTACCTAATTTGATTTTAATCAATTTTAATTGATTAAAACTCATCCTTCAAAGTGTATGTAGTGATCAAAATATTCATTCTTGTACGAAAATTCAAACTACAAGGATGAAACATGAAAACAATCTAATATTTATTGTAATATTTAAATAAAAGTGCATTCTTAATCGAGCCGAATGATCAAGATTTACACTCAAAGAAAATAAACAATATCAAGGGTTTTAGGTATGCGACTGATGAATTCAGAACATAAAACAGTAACAAAACGCCACATGTATACTATACTAATGTGTTATACATATACTTAACATGAATGAAGTGTAACAGAAACATGCATGTAACGTTCAACGTATCGTATCAATGATTTAATTAAAATGGTATGGCATCGACATTGATTATGATATGATTTTAGAAAAAACAGTCATCATTCACAACAAAAATGGCTTATATTAATGGATAAACATTATAATTGCTTCATATATGGAATAAATTGCTCCTACGTTTCAAATATGAGGCTACTAAATACTTTGCTAATCTTCTGGGGTGATATTTTACAAGGTTAACAAATTTATCACAGTCTCTCATGTTCATAAATTCATCACTTGTGAGAATTTCACTAAGATAACATAGTCTTTTATCCTGGTATAAGGGACACTTCAATACAAAGTGCATTTCATCTTCAACTTAAGCAGTGTTACATAGTTTACAGAGTCTCTGTTCTGGCGCCTCACCAACATACCGCCCGGTTTCTATGCGGAGTGGCAGAATACCACATCTGAGCTGTGCGAGAATAGACCGCTCATTTCGCTTTAAATTAAGATTAAGATACGATTCCTTTTCAAAGTCAGTCTTAAATTGGATGTACGTTCGTAATTTGGAAACTTGAGTTACTTGTAAGCGCCAATCAGTTTTATGAAGTTCAGTGATGGATTGTTTGGCTTCTTCTAGATTTATTGGTTGGCGGCTAGTGAACTGATCATTTAATCCAATTTTTGTCATAATATCTTTAACTTCACTACACCAGTTATTTTGACAACGGATGTAGTCCATATTGAATACTTGTTTGGTGATTCTATTGTCATCGAGTAGCACGAGTCTATTCCACATTCTTAACATGTTTAACCATCTTCTATAGTTGGTCGGGATCCAGCCAATATCACCGGTAATTGCGAGTATGGGCGCAAATCTGTGTACGCCCAGATAGTATCTGATCGCACGATGCTGTACGTTGTCCATTGCTTGGTATTTCCTATAACCCCAAACGCCCGAACAGTAATCCATAATTGGCACAACGCAGGATTCAAACAGTTTTTGGAATGTATTTAACCCGAATTCTTTAAGGTCTCGTAGTTTTACTAATATCTTGCCAAGGGCTTTTCCGGCGCTTTTTCCTAGAATTTCCGCATTTATTGAAAAGTCACCTCTGCAATGGAATGTCACGCCTAGATATTTGTAGCTATCCACCAGTTGTAGAATGTTTTCACCTATTTTAAATGAAACGTCGGTACATGCTGCACGGCCTCTGCGGAAGTGAATGCATTTCGATTTTTCTGTATTTATGAGCACGCGCCAACGTCTACACCAGTCACGTAACGTGTCTAGGATGCGTTGTAGGTCATCTTCTGTCTTTGCTATACAAACAATATCATCGGCATATAATAATAATGACACCTTTTTCCCGTCTAGTTCAAGGCCAATGTCAAGGTCATTCACCTCTTTAATGAGGTCATTAGCGAATATTGAAAACAGCGTCGGCGACGCCGTATCACCCTGCTTCACTCCGGTCTGGCACGTGAACCAGTCCGTTAACTTGTTATTGACGCGGACACTAGCCGTCGAATGTTGGTAAATGTTTTTAATTGACGTATATATTTTGCCATCAATGCCGTTAAGTAGCAGTTTGTAAAGAAGCATGTCAATGTCGATGAAGTCGAAGCATTTACGCAAGTCAATGAAAACCGTAAATACCGTCGTATTATTACGTATGATGCCGTTAAGTGAAAAAAAGTATATGTTTTAATATAATTTACCCCTCCCCCAATGTAACTTTGTTCTTGCAATACATTGAAGTACATATTTCATCGATCTGCTTCGTCGAGATATGAATTTTTGTACATCTTGTGGTATTATATAACAGATACGTGAGTTAACATTTAAATGAGTCGCGTTCTGAGAAAACTGGGCCTAATGCGTGTGCGTAAAGTGTCGTCCCAGATTAGCCTGTGCAGTTCGCACAGGCTAATCAGGGACGACACTTTCAGCCTTAAATGGATTTTCGTGTAGAAGAGACTTCCTTTAAACGAAAAATACCATAAACGCGGAAAGTGTCGTCCCTGATTAGCTTGTGCGGATTGCACAGGCTAATTTGGGACGACACTTTACGCACAAGTATAAAGCCCAGTTTTCTCAGAACAAGGCTCAAATGATGGAGAAAACGTTTGATGACCACGTATTGTGGAATGTTGCGTGCAAGAGACGACACATAAAAAAATATGAATCTGCATTAACCCATTTATGCCTAGTGGACTCTCTCATCCTTCTAAATTGGATCATTTTATTTCCAAAATTAGGGATGTCTAGCATATTTATTTCTATATTTACAATATTTGTTAAAGAAATTTTTTAAGCAAACATTGCAGACCTAGATATGACGCCGCATCATGCGGCGTCTCATCTGGGTCTACGCTGTTTGCCAAGGCATTTTTTCTTGACGCAAGGCTTAAATGGGTTAATAAAGTTATACATTTAATATTGAAATATTCCCAGATGCATTTTGATTTATAAGAAGAATTTATTTATTATAAAATATATATTTATGCTTTAAATTTTGAGTTAAAGTGGGTTCCGAGAGTTTAAGATAATGTGTCAATCTCCAACGAAAAAAGTCCGCATACATTCTAGCCTTACCCAGCTGTGTTGAGGGTACATATATCCAAGAACCAAGTTTTTGTGCATAAATATATTGCCGAATATCTTAAAATGGCGACGATACTTTTTTTATTCACAGCACATGAACATATATCAACAAAATTATGTATAATTTTAGTTATCATTAAAGACATGCATATTATTTTTTCTGTTGTTGGATATCTGTTATTTAATTGCTTAAATAATTTCTTTTCCTTCTGTTTAGTCCGACGTGAATAAAAAGTCAAGTGAATTAAAAATCTGATAAAAAAAAATACGAAGACAGCTTTCAATTTGTCATTTTCACCATTCTTGCCCTGGGAGAGCTGTTGCATATTCATGTATGTTCCTTACGAAGTTTGAATCAGAGCCCAGGGGGCATGGAAACGTGTAACTTTACGCATGAGGCGTATTATACCATTATTTATAATAATTTACATGACTTATGTTTGTTGAGTAGCCCCTAACAATGTCAATGACAGTTCTACATTATTTGCTTAAATGATTTACTGGTATTAAGGCAATGTTTACAAGTAAAGGAACATTAAATACAGCCAATCAATTAAATTAGTGTTGTTTGCGCTTGGGGCTACGGATACAAATCATTGCCTGAGCGCAATGGTTAACTTAAGTCTTTTTATCTGATTACAAAGAAGAAATACACTATTGATTTCTCTCATTTTGAAAGAAACACTAAGCATTTTTAGTTCTTCGTTATTAATAAAAAGAAATATAAATACTTAATAAAAAATTAATACAACTTAATATAGTACTCTGAGATCTATGCGTGTTAAGCACGTTATAATAGAACGCAAGCTAGTTCGCACCGTCTTGTAATAACAAAATATTTCACTAGTGATTAAAACTT
This sequence comes from Dreissena polymorpha, assembly GCF_020536995.1. NCBI lineage: Eukaryota > Metazoa > Mollusca > Bivalvia > Myida > Dreissenidae > Dreissena > Dreissena polymorpha. Next base: position 43,796,718 of record NC_068355.1, on the reverse strand, counting down.
TTGAGAAATTAACTCGTTATTTAATTTTTATACACAGCTAGTCTTGTAAATAAATATTATTTTATAGCTGTAATTGTGCGAGTAGAGATAACCGCCTTTGATGTGATAGATGTTGTCCTCTGTGAGAAAACACACTTGTTTCGAAGAACAAACTCGAAAGGTGTTGAGAGGGTATTTATTTGATGGCGCTAATTACTGCATAATCTACAAAAAGATATATATGGGTATTTCACACGTTTATATTAATGATAGTCTTTAATGACCGTTTTCAAATTTCTGATCACATGTAAAGTGAATTTTCTAGCGAGAACGTGCAAGTGGATTAATATAATACGGATTAACAATGAATTCAACACGTTAGTGCTTCACGTTAAAGGGGCTAGTCAAATGTCTTAAATTGATTAAGTTTAGCGATTGTAGAAAACGTACATTTTATGAATAAGTCTAATCAGGAGAATTTCCTTTAAGTTGTCAGCCGCATTAAGCCAACAGTTCGGCCACTGTCATTGTCCGACTGCTATACGCAGGTTTTACTGTATAGAGATGCCTTATAATGATCTGCCGCGAATTAACACTTTGATATAATGTTTGAAACACTTTAAATATACAGATACAAACAGTTATCATAAGATTAAAATCTGCACTTTTTCTTCGTGTTAATAACATAATTATATTCGTAAAGTTACCAATTGAACAGAACAAAAGTACTTTTTTAAATTTATATACAGCCAATACAATTATAATATAACTCGATTCCGAATAGGCCGTTTATATTTCATAACTATTTTTGCAAGCACGCGACTATTAAGATTACTTATGTCATAACATTTTTATGAACACGTTAAGCGTTTTAAAGCTGTCATGTAAATTCAACTAAAAGGCGCCCAAGTGTTTGTATAATTCGTAGATGACTCTTTATTTCAGCTATTGTCCATTTAATTGCAGTGTCATATACTTTGATGTTCCGTTGGCATATTAAAAGCAAATATTATTGAAAACTAGGACATGTTGTCTTTCAGTATACAGTCAATAAATCACGTCGTAGGTTCGTCTTCAGAACAACATTGTCAACATGTAAATAAACCATCGCACGTTAGAGCTCATTCGTTCGTTCTCTATGTTCGACGTGTTTTACCACCATGCAATGCGATACGGATTTTGAGATAATAAAGAAATGATTTTCGATAAATAATCTTTAATTTCACTTTTCTGCGATGTATTTAAGGAAATAAATATATAAATAAAAACATTAACGTTGCCGATTGATCAATTTCAAGACATTGACAGCTTGAAGTCAGTCTAAACTAATCATGATCTGTTTAGGAATATTACCGCGTTACGTTGTTCACGTGATAAAAGTTGACCTCGGGCTTGTACGGTGACGCTAAGAAATAAATGACCTGTCAGCATTTACGTCTTGGTCATTATTTTCACGTAACGTAACTGTAGCAATACGGCAAAAACCGTCAAAACATGCCTGCATTGACCCCGAAGACATGTGGCATATATTTATGAAGGAATTATTATTTTAATTACCGCATTAATTGATTTATGCTGACCATTGTTTCGATGATAATTACCTGCACACGAGTATTATCAGAACAGTTGTGTTGGTGCGTGGGATGCAGGGACTTGTGATTTAAGAGTTTAGTCTTGCATTTAAGTGGTGAATATTTCCATTTGAAACGGATGTAAAATGAAAGTTTTACGTGAGTTATTGTTTGCATGTCGTTTTACGTAATATTTCTTATGATTTTTATGCCCTGGATCGAATGATTGGGGGTATATTGTTTTGGGCCAGTCTGTCTGTCCGTCATTGTATGTGTGTGTCTGTAACAAAACTTTAATCCATACTTTTGCAATATTGAAGATAGCAACTTGATATTTGGCATGCATGTGTATCATATGGAGCTGCACATTTTGAGTGGTGAAAAGTCAAGGTCAACGTCATCCTTTTAGGTTTAAGGTCAAATATATGGCTTCAAAGCGTCGCAGTACGGGGCATTGTGTTTCACAAACACGTACAGCTCTTGTTTTCTAGACAATTTGTTCTGATATCTCAATTGTATAATTATTTCAATTTTTCAAAATTTTGTAAATCATACATGTTGTTAAGAACTGCTGATACATAAAGTAGACTGTTTATGACATTGATTTCAAAAAATCATTTTACTACATAATCCGTCATTATCTTTCGGTTTAAAACAAGGCGTTTACATAGTTTTAACATATAAATCAGAAACAAAATTGGCGGAATCCAGTTATCCTATGTGAATTTCGTAATTAGATAAAATCGCCAATATAAGAACGATATAAAGTACAATGCCGTAACATACAATCCCGAGCAATAATGTGGTTTGGAAATCATTGTGTAATCAATGTGTAGTTCATTAACCGTAGAATATAACGTATCATCTCGAAGTGAAAAAGATAGAGGCCATTAATTAAGCATTTATCATAAATGAGACCGCGGGACCACATAATAATATAGGGGACTCACAACGGGATATTCAGTCTCGCGTAGGCTGTAGTAACCCATGAACATCACTAAATGGTCACTCGCAATTTTAATGCACTTAAGTACACATAAAACTTGCTAAGAGTGATTGACTTTGAACAATTTACCTGGTTCAACATTTGTGGGGTTGTTGATGACTTTGGGGATTTGTGAGCTCATTAAATGTGCAGCTTAAAGATCATAAGGTATATGATCTATATGTGTATGAATAAGAAATGTAGCTTAGATTGTCAATTGGGCATGATGATCTTATATCTATGACTGCAAATACTTTAAACGAGAAGGTTGAGACCGGATTTGTCAAACTGTGTGCCTTATTAAACTTTATTCCTGCAGATGGTTAAAATGAAGACCGGAAGTTTAGACTTCTCATGTTCCTTAATATTATGGATTAGTTTCTGCTAATTGAATGTTTGTTCATTTTGCGGGACATTATTTATAGTATTTAGTATGAACTTTAATATTTGTAAGATAATGATATTCGTTTTTGTTCCTTCTATAGAAAGAGAAGTGATAAAACACAATCATAGAAGTGATAAAACACGATCATGTCGAGATCCAAAGTTCGTCATTCAGTTTCCTCTGAAATTGATCAAATTCCAAAAGCTTCATTCCCCTGTTGTGATATTTTCCATCAAATAACACAAACACAACACACACGTATGAACTTCTTTAATCTTTTAGTGAAGCCAGATGAGCTTGGCGCACACAACACGACGGATGTGACGTCGATAAAGGAGGAGCCCGTAGAGGTGCTGACCATTATCGTCTGGTCGCTAGGTGGCGTCCTGCTCCTCGTGTTACTCACCCTACTCGTGCGCATCGTTCTCGCCCGAAACAAGCGCGAGCTGGACGTCTGCGACTATGACCAGTTGTACGTAGCGTTGTAGAACTTTTTTTCAAAATACGAGGGCATCATTTTGATCAAATTTGTGAAAGTTTTATCCACACACAACCATAGGAAGCGGTATCATAAATCGATTTCCGCCCTCGGACCCTACACCCTCGCCACCCATACCCATCACCCCGGGTCGCTTGCATGATCGGAAAACATATATTCCTTAAACCCTTTTTAATCAGTTTAAGTGTATCATTATCAATATACAACATCGAAACAAAAATACGATGTGATTGAATTCTTACAGAACAGATCACAGTTCCAACCAATTCCAGTATGTGTAAACGTTTGAATAAAAAAGATTCATGTATACTGAAAATGCCGATAACTGCATAGTTTATGCATTGTTTTGCATATGACAGACAGACAGACATTTCATTCAAGACTTGTACAAAGTACATCGTCTAAACACATGCATTTACAAATAATATGTCAACATGCTAAGACATTCTCATTTCTGCATTTCCGAGTATGAATGATAATTGTTACACGTTCTTTTTAAAAACAACAAAAAGCATCAAAGCTTCAATTAATACATTTTGTGTAAGAAACGGATCTCGTTTATACGAATTTTCTTTTCCAGTGGTAACGCTGTACTGAACACTGGGCGAAGAAGGGGAAGGCACACTCTGAGGATCTTTCTGGACCAGCCGGGTTCTCGTCCCATCGACCTAGGCTCCCCATCTCGTGACACTGGGATTCTGGTTCCTACGTCACATCCGGCGTCCACGGGAACTACACAGGAAAACCTATATAGCGACCCTCCGCCTTACGAAAGAACGCTTCAACCACAAAACACTACATCTACTCCAACGTTACGCGCACAACAACTCAGTAATCCGCATAATAATAATAACGTACCTAGCGAGTTGCGGTCTAGTGTGAGGACACTTGACTATATGCCGGACTGTTATATTTCCCCGGAGTTACCGACTAATTGTGAGATAATCACGCGACAGCTCAGGGTAGGAGAATACGTAAACAGTTTACCAGTTCCGGTACCCGTTCAACAGACTGCTCAATTGTTGCGCGATTACGTCACAGGATCACGCGCATCTATTAACGGTTACGTCATTAGTCCGCCGTCATATCGTGACGTAGTGAACTCCGGTAGCAGAATTCCGGCCGTTATAATTGACACGCCGAGAACTCGACCGGATCCTAGAAGATTGCTTTTCTCGTTGTGATGTTTGATTACGGGTATTTCATTTAAAAACAAAATATGTTGCCAAAAACCATGTTATAATTTGCTAATAAATGATAGTCGCATATTGTTTGAAATAATACAACCTTATTCATTATAATAAAATTTAATGGTGCTATAATCATTATAAGGTAGTGCTCATATCGCTAGTCTGATTATTAAAACTGTTCATATTTCATTATGACCAAACATGTCTGTATATATGTATTTAGTCATTTTTCTTTTGTTGATTGTTTCACCGTTTGCTAGGGGAAACAACTAATCCATTTTGAGACTATACTTTTTTTGAGTTAAGTTTCTTGTATTTTTGTTTGACAAACATATTTTAGCTGACATGGGCACAACTTGCTTATGATAAGCCTTTGTGATCATCTTTTGCACGTCGTTCGTGAACATTTACTTCATGCACAGTTGAGAAGCCACAGTATTTCTCCGATCTTCGTGAAATTTTGTCAGAATGACATCCCGCACAAAGTCTGTTTGCCGTGGAGTTAAAACAAGGTCACTAGGAAAAAAGCTTTCTATCACAATATTAACCATTTATGTGTTTCCCATTAATCACTTAATTTGCTCAGCTAAGCTGCTAACTTGCTAAGGTGTGGGTTTTCCTTTAATGGCGACTGTAAAATGTGTAAACACTTCAGTCAAATGCTCAAAACAAATGTTAAAAACATTGGATTTGAAGATATCTCGTCCAAGTTATACTTTTTTCTCGGGCAGTTGAAAGGGCATTTTAGGCTACTTTAAAATCACGTGCAGACGCTATGCATATTTTTCCTGAATCACCACGAAACTTGCTCAGAACATTTGTTATAATTATATCTCTTATGAGTTGTAAAATGGTTACGTAAACACAACAAGCTGCTCATAAAAGTTCCTTCTGGTATCAGATGAGCAGCATTGTGCCATGGGCTTTATGCCCTATTAAGATAAATGTACTATGTATATAGTTGATATGTTTTATCTGTACTTTGTCATATTATATGTATGCTATATCATATTGATATGTTAGATACGTGCAATAAATTATCAAAATAGAGATATATTATTTATTTTGCAAATCTTACGCATTATCGTTAGCGCTTTTAAATTTGGAATCCGAATTCACATTAAGATATATTTGACAATCGCATTTTGGCAGTTATTCATAAAATTACGAATTGTTAATACCGTAGATTTATTTATTTTCGTTATCATGTTTAATATAATACTTCGGACTTGAACATTCGTTGGACATTTGATTTCGAGGTTGACAAAACCCGCGAAAATCCACGAAAATGTTGGGGATGAAAAATTAAGCTTCAAAGGGTGCTAACTTAATTGTTTGGGTCATCGAAACAAACTTAAAGAACAATTATACATTACAACAAGTAGTTGTTCGATATTTTAGATAAAGACAATTTAAAAGGTACAGTATGCTGATTTTCAAAGTCTTATTTAAACATTCATTATAACCTACTAAATATCACAGTTCTCTATCACGGGAACAATTTTGGAGCTATACAGAGAAGTACGGAACAATTACAACGTACTAACAATACATGTAGATTTTGACATGTGTACTTTTGGAAAAATAATTACACGGTGTAGTCAGGGTTGGCATAAAACCCGGGTTTTATAGTATTGACCGACCTGGGCGGGTGATACTGGGAAAACCCGGGTCTTACTGGGCAATAGTGGGCAATACTGGGTAATAGGTAAAGATATTGCAATATTGTATCACTTATACGATAATAATGAGTTTGTACATATTAAAAGAACATATCTATTAACAATTTTTAACTATTAGTTACATTGTCAACTTCTAATTCATGTGAAAACATGTTCATAATTCCTTCTCATTTTCATGAAAATGGAAATTCTTTTTCTTTGTCTGTTTGGATGGGCATTACTTGGGTATCGAAGATATTACACAATTATACAACAGCACAACTTGCATAATGATAATAATGATTTAGTACATAACAGAAAATAACTATTAATTTTAGCAATTCTATTCTATTATTTACACTGTTATCTTCTACTTCATGTGGATGCATATTAATAATTACTTTTTTTCTGCAAAAAAAGTGCAATTCATTTTGTGTTTGTTTTGGATGGTTTGGATGGGCTTTACGGGGTAATAAAGATATTACACAATTATATAACTTATATAATTATTAGTCTCTATAAAAACATATCCATTAATTATAAATAATTAGAACCTATTTGTTACATTTTAACCAACTACATCATGTGGAAAGTTTGGAATCCTAATAATACTTTCTTGTTTTTACATAAATGAAATTCAATTTAATGGTCTTTATGGACAATACTGGGTATAACTTGGTATCTGTGTTTTATCTGATTAACATTTTATTAACTCACTTACATTATTTTTCTAAAAATATGATATGAAATGTAACAGAATGGTATTTATGAAGGAAACGGAAAATGGGAAGAGACATGAGGGATTATACATGTAATATATCTTTTTGTTATCATTCAAATAATTTAGTTGATCTCATGTTGCATTAAGACTCATGCCCCAATATAGCGTTTAAAATTATTGACACAGTTTTGTGTCATCATTTATGACACTCACACAGTTTGTACAACTAACAATAACACTGGGCCACTTAGATAAACATTGGACCTATTTGGGCCACATAAGGGCCCGATTAGGGCCAGACAAAGGCCCTCTAACTGTTTATTAGGGGCCATAAAAGATACACAGACTAGTGCCAATTAGGGCCCTCCCATTAAACGACTGGTGAAATGTGACTGCATGTGTACAAATGATAATGTAACTGATGCAAATAAAAAGTTTTATGATGAACACAGACCAAATATATGAGTCATTGTAAGAAAGATGCCAGAGTCTGTTTAAGGTATGTCTATAAATAATACATATTAATTTATTATATTCATTGATTATTTATGTTTTGTGTTAATAATATGAAGAGACTATATTTATTTTCATATTGTTAGGTTAAAATCATGATAAAAGTCCATTTATCAATTTCAGATTGCTTTATGTTATTTATATCATGTTTTTTTCTAAGAAACTGTGACTAGATATTGTAATTAATAAAACAACAGTTACTTTGAAGTCTGCATTAAAATTTTATATATCATACAGTGAAAATATGTTACTTCTATTTCAATATTATTGCCAACAATTCTACAGCATTTGCTAACTCTTTTTTCTTTACAATAGAGGCTAGCAGAGAAGTAAGGATGATAAAAAACAATTACAACTGCATGTTTAATGAAGAAAAATGGTATTGCCCACTTTCAGAGTATTGCCTGGGGCGGGAAAAACCGGGTTTTCCCAGCGGGTTTTCCCGGGGGCGGGTTTTTCGTGCCAACCCTGGGTGTAGTTTCTTCGACCATACAATAACCAGGAACACTTGTGTTTAATAAACCTTTTTTTTGAGGACAATACCAACTTTTTTTGAGTTTTTACTGCTTTTGACACTTGTTAGGTGCGAGCAATGGTGCGCATAAACATGAACAGGCATGAGTGCAAGTAAGTGAAAACTCACAGCGGATCCGAGACTAGACAAAAATAGGAGTCTTGCTATTGGAAAACCGGTCGTAATGCTATCGTTCTAGATTAGCTAGTGCAGTCCGGTCGTAATGCTTTCGTTCTAGATTAGCTAGTGCAGTCCGGTCATAATGCTATCGTTCTATATTAGCTAGTGCAGTCAGGTCGTAATGCTATCGTTATAGATTAGCTAGTGCAGTCCGGTCGTAATGCTATCGTTCTAGATTAGCTAGTGCAGTCCGGTCATAATGCTAATGTTCTAGATTAGCTAGTGCAGTTCGCCCAGGCTAAGCAGGGACGATACTTTCCGCTTGGACTCAATTTTTCTTGAGAAGAGACAACTTTAAACGAAAAATTCCATAAAAGCGGTAAGTTTCGTCCCTGATTAGCGTGTGCATTTGAGTTTGAAGAAACTTTCACATGATTTAAAAGCCATTTACCGAATTCGTTGGACAATATTTTCAGCTTTGGTAAGCTTCCACAATTAAGAATCGAGGAAACATGGTCAGCAAACAGATTCAACATGATCAGAACAGGTACCAGGGCGCAGAATAAACGGGGTTTCCCGGGTTTTACACACGGGCTGGACAGAATGTAAACACACCGACCGTTAATAACTATATTTTTGCAAATATCTCAAGTTTTTGAAATACATTTGCAAAAATCTTAAGTGCATAAAGGACACTTTGTCTTGCAGTTTGTGCCGATATTTTAAGGTTTAAAAATAAATCCTTTAAATCGTTGACCAAATTTCACGTTGCGTGAGGCATAACCGTGTACAATGAATGCAGTAGATACAGAATTTTTGAACAAGAACAGGCTTATTAAATAAAGTAATTCCGATGTATTTCATTTGCCATAAGCAGCATAAATATATGTCTTTTATGCACTAGTTGAAATTCTTGAGAACAATAATTAAAAAGATATTTGAAATAAAACACCACTTACCGTCGTGTACACATCAATTAAAGTTAAAAGGGGGAACCCCACATAGTCACGTGATCCTGCACCCTGGGAACACTCAATGATTTCGTAACAGTAAATAACGAGTTCATCGCCATAAACGCTTTTGCTGATAAAGTACTTATGGATTGTATAAAGTCGCCGCTTCTTGATATAATTGTTCCTAAATAATTAAATTAGTTTACGATTGTAATTGGATTATTGTTATACACCCAACTACTGTATATCAATTTTTAACTTGCCCTAACTTTTTTCGGCATAGCTGTTTAAAGCCTCTATAACGCACAAAATCAACGAAAATTTCGTAAAGTATGTCGTAAAATAAAGTTAAAACCTAAACAATCAGTGTTCCTTATAGCAATAGCCTCAATTTCGACGCTAGATGTGCGATGATTACATAGATTTTTGACGATACACAATGCTCGTTTTTATTTATTTGTGACACAATTCCATTTTAATTTCCCGCTAATATATAAATTCAAACGACACACGAACACTAAAATGGTACCATGCAAAACAATAATAAAAACAAGCATTTTGTATCTACAAACATCTATTTTACCAGACCACATCTGGCGTTGAAATTTCGACAATTGCCATAAGGGACACTAATTTTTAATTGTTTAACTTTATTTTACGAAATATTGTACTAAATTTTCGTTGATTTTGAGTACTAATGGGTCTTTAACCGAGCGTAAAGGTTTCACCTTAAATGACCTTTACATTACGCTTGCAGACCTGAATGAATACACTCCATTTATTCCATTGGCTGATTTGAGCATAAACCACCGGAACATTAGCAACATTACCGCGTCTTTGTAGAAAAGAATGTAACACTGAACAGTGTAGGAAAATGCGAAATACTCTCTGCATGATCATTTCGACCCAGTTACAATTACGCATTACCGGTAAAGTCCATCCCCAAGACTTTCAGAATCAGTGCTGGGTCAGTAAATCGTAAGGGGAAGACGGAATGTACTATTAATAAACGCATTAAGTTGATAACACAGTATCACTTTCACGATATCATATAACACGAATTTTTAAGCAAAGAAATGAATGAAAACCTATCGATAAATGCCAATCGTCTTGAGACAAAATTACCGAAATAGTAGAGTATCCATGATGATGATAGACGGGAAATCGTTTAATTTTCTAGCCACACATGTGTGACGTACTCGGTCAGTCAGTCTGAAAATCTTTCCTGCAAGCCAGAATAGGCTACCAACATTTGCCAGCTTTCTATAAATAACACAGTGTGATCTCAATTTTCTATCGGAAAGTATCGTGGTTTGGTGTTCCCGTTACAAGACCAATCCGTTTTTTAAAGACCCGCGTCATCATACTATTCATATGTTTAACCCCCAATTTAATTTGATAATACAAAGATCGACAAACGGACCGCACTTGGCCACCAATACCAGACCGAAAGGGCTTAAACCGGAGATGCATAAGATCCGTTTAGTCATATGCCTTTACATCATCGAAAAAACAACAACAGCAAAATATTCTACGTTTATTTTTTATATAACTTTCAGTCAATGATTGAAGGACAAATAATACGTCGACTGTACTATCAAATGTCACCAAAGACAAAATCTATACTAAGGAAACAAAACAACTTTTTTTTATAGACATATACATTTGGACTACTACCGGTAGTATTTTTTCACGGGAACTTTCAACATATTACACGTTAACACACATGTAAATACTATGAATGCCAACAAAGCATCAAACAGAGACGTTCTTTTCGTACTTAATATGCTATTGTTATGATAATATATGCGAGCTATGTAAAAAGTTAAACAGCGGAAAATGCACTATATTCATATACATACAAGAGAAGAAACGTACATAGCTCCACCGGTATTGTAAGGAGGCTTTAACAGAGCCCAGTTACTATACCAGAAGCACATTTCTATACCAGAGTCATGTGCATATACAAGAGCCATATGACAAACCATAGTCGCACGACTATACCATAGTCACATGACAATCCATAGTTGCACGACTCTGCCATAGTCACATGACAATCCATAGTTGCACGACTCTGCCAGAGTCACATGACAATCCATAGTTGCACGACTCTGCCATAGTCACATGACAATCCATAGTTGCACGACTCTGCCATAGTCACATGACAATCCATAGTTGCACGTCTCTGCCATAGTCACATGACAATCCTTATTTGCACGACTCTGCCAGAGTCACATGACAATCCATAGTTGCACGACTCTGCCATAGTCACATGACAATCTATAGTTGCACGACTCTGCCAGAGTCACATGGCTTTACAAGAGTCACATGAGTATCCATTTTCACACATCTATACCTCAGTAACATAACTATCGACATTCACACGAATATACCAGTTTAACAAACATATGCTATTATTCAAAGTGGTACTGATACAACGAGATAACATGGTCCCTGCCACGCCCAAATTAAGCGTGGCGTAAAAATAGCATACAATTAAACTGGCTTTTTCATGGACAAACCTTTGGCACTTATATTTACCAAGCATAAGATAATTTATCTTCCTTTAAAGCCACGCCACGCGCAACAGTTTGCGAATCCTTGAACTCGCTTGTTACATAAAGAGGTAGAAACAATAATGATACACGTCAATGTCAATTTACACAGGTCAATAAATACACGTGTAATTTTTATATGAGCCACTCCCATTCGCAAAATAATCGACATACCCTCATGGTCGTCAGGGGAAGACTTTTCCCTATTAAAATTGCGCGGCAAGTCTTTGTTCATTGTGTCAATCTTTGCTTTCGAATTCACAATTCACATACCTGGGCTTGATGTCGTAATTTAGATACCCAGATGTCAGACCGAATCCACAAGGGGGCGGAGATGCCATTGGAAAATCATGAACTTTACTCATATCATCGAAAGGTAATGATGCCCCGCGTTGTCTAGCACATGTTGCCAAATCCTGTTCTTCGGGCATGTTCGTAACAAGGTCATTGGACATTCTAAGGTAATCCAGTTTCTTGGCATTTTCACGCTCCAGTTTTTCTTTGCTTCCATCCATATGCACGTATTCGTCGTCTACCTCGTTATTTCCCATTCTCACATACATATCATCTTGTGTGGCGTTTTGCGACATCGAATCCGGAGTAAGGTAAGCGTCATCATCGTCTTCTGCAGGTAGCTGCCCTTTTCCGGTCATCTTCAAATAATCACCATCTATCCTTAGCTTTTCATTTCTCGCTAAAGTCTTTGATTTTCCATGTTTGTGCAAGAGTTTTTTAGTTTTCGGGTTTGTTTCTTTTCCACGGGTCTCAAACTTTTGGATCAAAGTTTCAAAAGAATCTGGAATTTCATAATTTTCATCTGAAAGTTTGTTACTTTGCATAGCGCCATCTGGATTCTCATAATCACCCGAGTTTCGCTCGTTTCCTCTTGTTTGGGATTCAGATACACGCTCTTTTGTTTTTGGCAAATTGAATATTTTTGTATTATCAGATGCAAGGGTGTTTGGTACTTTATGTCCAGACGCAAAAGGCTCGTTCACGTACATCGATTTCAAAGGCTTTTCAAATTTGTCATGATTTTTGAGATTGGAATATGTATGTTCTGTGTGAGGTCTGTCGTTTATTAAATCTTTTGGGGTCATTGGATTTCTGAAGTTAGGTATTAGAAATGAGGAATCGTTTGATTTAGGTTTTGCGCCTTGATATGATGTCGAATGGTGTTGTTCGCAGTTTGACCTCGCACTCTGACCAGGTTTACGCATTGATGAAGATTTCTTAACTGAAGATCGATTTTGGTGAACAGTTTTGGAAGCGCTTTCGGTATCGTCTATGCTTACACGCGATATTGTCTGTGTGTCTTTGCAACCAGCCAGTTTTGTGACACTTTTTGATAAAGGCAGATTAACCTTTAAATTTTCACAGTTTACGTAGTCTTTATCATTAAGGTTTTCAAAGTCATGATCTTGTGTGTTTTGGTGCACTGCTGAAAAACTTTTGCTGGACTTCAGATTAGTCGGTTTCGGTGGAAGTTTCAACTTATCAAGGTCGTTTTCAGTATTAAAACTCGTGCTGCTTAAATTTTTCTTAGATCTGCGAGAGTGCACATTTGCAGAGGGAACTGGTAAAGGCTGCTTAACGTTTTCATCTTTTTTACCGATCATAAATGATGACACACCTTCTTGCACTTTATCCCCAAGCGCATGCGCTGCGCTATAACCAGGACCAGAATCATTTGCATATGTATTTTGTTCTTCAAGGACTATTTCAAGTGTGGATCTTTCTTGTTTTTCTGATTTCTTTAGAATAGATGCGGGCGGGACAACCACGTTACTTGTTTGGTTGCTAGGAGAGCGCTCAGTGTCTGGTTGTCTTGACGATAAACTTGGAGGAAGCTGGAATGGCAAAATGGTGTCGTCATCCGAACTAGCGTCCGGTCCATACAAAGAGTTGTGTACCTGCAAAATAAACCTTATCTACTTGAACATTTTACAATATTATATCATAAGCATCATAAGCTGAGTAAATGGTTTCAAGTTGACTGCAACATTAAACCGTTTCTACAGATTTCACACACTAGAACTTGTGTTTAAATAGTAGGATTGAAGTCTAAGAATAGTACGTTTGTAAGGATTTACAAAAACACCACTCACACCTCATAAGCCATGTACCTTGGGTAAGCATAATAAGCATTACATATTCATTCAATTACATTTGTTCATTTGTTCTTAACGCATGAGACGTAACGTTAGGCGTTAATACATGTAATCTAAATTGCAATGTATACACCACAGCGATGTGCCAATTACAGAAAACAAAAGTTAAACAATCAAGACTTGAAGTTCTATAAGCAGTAACTATTGCTATACTTATCAGGCTCTTACATTAACCAATATTATTTTCCGGGATAGACAATGTTCAAGGTCGCAAGAGATGAAAAACAACAACACGAGCCAAACCCATTCATAACCAGGCGCCGGAAGACAAGTTGTGTAGTCTTGGTAGTAAGTGTCGACATTATGATCAATTTATATCTTCAAATCGAAGATATTTTGTTACATAAAGTGTTTTAACTTAGCTAAAAAAACTTAAAAAATAATGCTTATAAAACGAATATTATACATAAAGAAGGGAAATAGCACTCCAGACAAAGATTGTTTCTCGAGATAGCATACCGTGCTAACACACATAAAACATATGATTATATTTTAGATTCATATCAGGTTCCAGGGTGGGTACCATAGCAAGGATCAATACTTTTGCTAATACACGTTCGCTGCGTCTATGTGCATTAGTTCGTGATGGCTGTAGTTGTCACTATTCACCTTCGTCAATACATGTCCATATTTTTATTGATGGTCTACTCGACGTGTTACTATAGCTGTTATTTAAATTGTTCATTTTATTTATGTATTATGTATATTGCATAAATAGAATCCGTGCAAAGAAGACTCATGATAGAGTACTTTGCGACGTTATTACAATATATGTGCATAGAACCACTGGTTTGCAATGATTTATACATGTACATGTATTACAATTATAACCGATTGGAATGAATTTAGGCAATAATTAAGTATGCGTTTGCATGTAGGCAGGTGCGCTTTGTGTTCTTCACAGCTTGATCTTAGTTATATGAGTTCGTTAAATATCTTCTTTTAAATTCACCTGCGTTTAACGAACATTTTGAACACTTACATATCGTGTCAGGCAGTTAACAATAGGGCATTTAACTTCATTGTGAAAGACTTATGTTGACGCATTCTTCAGCATTTTGGAAAGCGTTTTGATAACTACTAAACTTAACGCGTCACAATTAAACCAAGCATTACGAACACGTAACATGGTTTTATTCTACATGGCCATTTAAATTCCATAAACATTCATTGGTATTTAAGAGCGACCGTGGGATGGTGTAAATTTAGATTAAATAAATCTTTCCCCGAATTCCGGCGTAATGTCGCGACTTTAAAACCCGCAAACGCGAACAGAAAAAACCCAAAAGATCTACTGGCAAGAACGGGAAAAAGGGCGATAATGTCACATTTATGACCCTTTGTCGCTTTTTGGTCGCTTTTTGGTCGTTCTGGTGGGTATGTTTGTCATTCTGGGGGTGTTTTGTTAACTTTCACAATCGACAACACTAGAGAACGACACATGAAAATTGAAATTCGTCAAATTTGTGAAATACGACGTCAAACAATCAACTCGTGCGACAATTCCCACCAAGAAATCACAGTCGTGTAATATTTCGTACATTATATTAAAGGGCATCGTTTACAAATTTTATTTTTTTATAAATATTATTCGAAGAATGTACTCGCATAACTGTAAAATTTGGAATATTTTCAAGCGATTATTATACCCATGAAAAAAGGTAAAAATAAAAGAATATGTCTTCCATGAGGCTCGCATCCCAGACCGTTCGAGGCTAAAGCTAATGCTCTGCCACTTCACCGCGCTTTTGAAATTGTGAGATAGTTTATAAAACGCGAATACAAGATAGCGAATTTAGCGTTGAAAAGCGTAACACTCGTTTTATTTATTTTTCCGATGCCGTGTGAGAATTATCCATAAACAAAACAATATTTTACATATTTTTCACAGTGAAGAGGTTCTTTTGCGTTTTTAAATACATTTGTAAATATATATATGTAATATTGATATATTTATATGTTTATATAAAAAATTTCTTTAATCTTATACAATTTGTTCAATATTGTCATTTTGCAAAGCTCTGAACACGTTCCGTTAATATGTGACCCAAATAGTTTGATACATTAATATCATATTTTAAATTCATATTTTGTGATTCCCTTTAATCGGACTTATACTTGTCAACCTGACCATAGAAGCTTATTTATTTACATTTTCAAACAAAGAGAACACATCACATATTTCCCTTTCGTAGTAGATGAAGGGCAATATATATTTACTAATAATAGTATAAAGTGCACTATCGAGAGAAAAAAATGAACAAAACTATGGCTAAACTTCAAGGTCGAACATAATGGTACGTAGATATGATATGATATAAGTGTTCGGTTATAAGTTCTTGGATATAATATTTATTAGAAAATCACTATGAATAACATTTGTAATGCATCTATTTACAACGGTTGGTATTTATCAAGTATCGGGGCTTTTTTCAACGAACTAATGTGTATGTTCGGTTCATGGGTAGCCATTGTTTAGCTAAAGAAGCATTCTTTTGTTTAAAATATTATTTAATTATTCGGGTATACGAAGACGCTATGTACATTAGGTCCGTGTAAAGAAACAAAAACAACGCAGTTTTAAATGTTTTTTTTTTTGCGCCACGAAAATACCGACTCGGGACCGCTATTCTCAGGTAAAATATGGCATTTGGAGTAACATTAAGTGATCGTTGACCGTTGTAGGTTGGTGACCATCATTCTCATGTATAATATGGAAGGATTTTCGTCGGGCGGGGATGGGGGTGAGGGGGTGGGGAGGTGGTGGTGACATACTGACCGTTGTCGACAGGTGACTGTTGTTCTCAGGTGACCGTTAAATCAGATTGGACTGTATTAGCAAATAATTCAATATATGAGCCTCGCTCTGGGAAAATTGGCTAATGCGCAAAGTGTAGTCACAGATTAGCCAGTGTAGTCCGCACAGGCTAATCAGGGAAGACACTTTTCGATTGAAATATATCGAATATCCAGTGAAGGCGAACCTTTTTGACCAGATAAGCAGACTGCACAGGCTAATCTAGGACGACACTTTACTCTCATGCATTAAGCACAGTTTTTGCAGAGCGCGACTCATATAATTATATTATTACAGCTTTCCTGCATTTAACTGTCAAGGAATGTTTATTTAAAAAATTATACATGTGGTAATATCTTTACAAAAAAGAACTTCATCAAATCAATTAAAAAATATTTGACCAATTCGAAGAGTCAAACGATAGAAACTTATTTTATGTGGCCTGACAATGAATATTACCAAAGTATCTGTTCGTAAGTGTTCATAAGTAAACGAAGTCATAAACATCCTAGTACTTTGTTGTTAGTACGTTGAATGACTTAGGTCACGATATTTCGCTTTTCAGTATTAGTTTGCACTACAGACACTTGATTTTTAGCAAATGATATTACTGATTTCAATTGTATCGAGAAATGTCTACGCCTAGCTGTACTCACTATATTATGACTACTGGTACATCTCTTTTCTATAAGCATTACATAAGTAATTGCTTTATTGGTTATATTTACCACTACAAATAACTTTTAAGTAATGTTGGGTTGGGGCTTTTTTGTTGTTGTTAAGATCTTGACTTCGTATTATGATTTAGTTCAAAAATACAATCTGACACTTAATTTGTCATAATAGTACATAAGTTTATCCCAATACTGATTATAATACACACGACTTTCATATAAAATTAATTTAGGGTTAATTTCTGGTAAGAACAATCGTTTTTTAAAGGAAACGCCCACTTTTTTCCACGTGTCTTTCGACTATATGCAGAATTTGATTCTATCGAACATATCCTTATTAATGTACTTTATTAAAGAACATATTTCAAACTAGCTACCTAGTTGCAACTTCTTGCAAATTTGTTTACATGGTTTAGTGAATGACTCAAATGTTTGGTGTGTAAAAACAGTTCGAGACATTTTAAGGCGGTGTATTACAAGGTGATCGTTGTGCAATGATTCTATGGAAATGACATCATTACATTTTAGTATTCATTTATGTGTCTTAACTAAATATACAGTTATACATGTACATGTATTATTTTTGCGTTTGAGTATTGGTTGATTTCACAACGCAATTCATGATGCATCACTTGATACAAAATATCCCATTTTGATCGATTGGAAACAATTATTTTACACAATTTAAAAATGTATGCAATATGTTCAAACTAACAAAACAATACACATAAAAAAATGACAAAAGTATCAGTCGGTATAGGGATAATCAACCTCTGAAATAAGAAAGTAATATTTACCGGTAATCGTTTATAACGGCACGCTTTTGGTAAATAATATGCAAATATACGTATAACACTAACATAGCGTTAATAATTCGCCCCTGAGATGTGAAGTGGTAGCGAATAAGATTTTGATCTCAAAGATCCGAGGTTCATAATCCGTGTTCGGCAGTTGTTATTATTCATCTTTTTTTCGCATGTATAAATTATTAATGAATATTCAAAATGTTATATACATGTAAGTAAATTAATTTTATGGCATTTTCAAAAGTATGAACATCTGTGGAAACAGTTCCTTAAATAAAAAGATATTGCTAAACTTATATATTTATGATTCTTGTATGTACATGATGATGTATAAAAGCAATTCATGAATCACATGTTTGGTACATTGAAACCTGACCACTAATGGCATGGCGGTATATGTGTCATTGAAACCTGACCACTAATGGCATGGCGGTATATGTGTCATTGAAACCTGACCACTAATGGCATGGCGGTATATGTGTCATTGAAACCTGACCACTAATGGCATGGCGGTATATGTGTCATTGAAACCTGACCACTAATGGCATGGCGGTATATGTGTCATTGAAACCTGACCACTAATGGCATGGCGGTATATGTGTCATTGAAACCTGACCACTAATGGCATGGCGGTATATGTGTCATTCGTAATTACTAATCGTAGCACTTGTATTTTACCAGCGTACCAGTACCAGCGAGTACTACAATATACCAGCGTACCAGTACCAGCGAGTACTACAATATACCAGCGTACCAGTACCAGCGAGTACTACAATATCCAAAGTATAAATGAGCATAACGGAAGTCAACATTTCCTGATTAAATTAAGCCGTTTTATTGCATTACATATCTTTATCAAACATGAGTAATTAAAGTGGTAAATCATTGATGACAGAGCTGCATTTTGCAAAACGCAAACGCGATTTCCCAATAGTAAAATGATGCATGTTTATTGTAGCATTAAATTAAGGACCTTTTTACAACTAGCTGTATTGTCAAGTTTTGAGTGTTTCGCATACGGATACAAAATAAATTAGTATTAAATGTTTGTATCTGATTTTCTGTTGAATACGACGCAACTATATATTGTAAAAATAATCGCTGCGACTTGCAAATTCGCATTTTGTTAACATTTGTATTTTCATTATATGAAAAAACTACGTTTCTGATGTAAATAAATGTATATGCTTAACATACCATTTTCTAATTAAAAAAGGATACATTATAAACAGTTTTTATGAAATAATTCGAAAGGTTAATTTTATCTGCGAAGAAAAGCGTTATTTATCGGACTGCTGGATCTCCAAAATATAAGCTAAAAAAGATAACACAAATAAAAATAATTGCAAGGTTTCTTTAAAAACGTTAAGGTCTATTTGTAATTCACTTGATTGAGAGGAGAGGAGAAAGAATAGGAGGGATCAGCATAAAATTTATATGCTCATGTGAATAGCAGACACGCATAAAAAGTCAGCTTTAATAAGGAACATTTCAATATTATTTTTCATACGAAACATTATTATATGGCTATCAACATGACTACCGGTAACATTTCATATCGCACAGCAATAAGAGGATGATCTTACTATTTAGGGTGCTGAATGGTTGTATTAAATTTAAGGGAGTATATGAATGCACGGTAAATCAATCTAGGTACATAATGCAAATGTTCATATGACCAGGACGTTAACATATCGAGGGCTGTAGTAGTATTAGTATTGGTAGTAGTAGTAGAAGTAGTAGAAGTAGTAGTAGTAGTAGTAGTAGTAGTAGTAGTAGTAGTAGTAGTAGTAGTAGTAGTAGTAGTAGTAGTAGTAGTAGTAGTAGAAGTAGTAGTAGTAGTAGTAGAAGTAGTGGTAGTAGTGGTAGTGGTAGTGGTAGTGGTAGTGGTAGTAGTAGTAGTAGTAGTAGTAGTAGTAGTAGTAGTAGTAGTAGTAGTAGTAGTAGTAGTAGTAGTAGTAGTAGTGGTAGTGGTAGTGGTAGTGGTAGTAGTAGTAGTAGTAGTAGTAGTAGTAGTAGTAGTAGTAGTAGTAGTAGTAGTAGTAGTAGTAGTAGTAGTAGTAGTAGTAGTAGTAGTAGTAGTAGTAGTAGTAGTAGTAGTAGTAGTAGTAGTAGTAGTAGTAGTAGTAGTAGTAGTAGAAGTAGTAGAAGTAGTAGTAGTAGTAGCAGTAGTAGTAGTAGTAGTAGTAGTAGTAGTAGTAGTAGTAGTAGTAGTAGTAGTAGTAGTAGTAGTAGTAGTAGTAGTAGTAGTAGTAGTAGTAGAAGTAGTAGAAGTAGTAGTAGTAGTAGCAGTAGTAGTAGTAGTAGTAGTAGTAGTAGTAGTAGTAGTAGTAGTAGTAGTAGTAGTAGTAGTAGTAGTAGTAGTAGTAGTAGTTTTAATCGTAGCAGTTTTAGTAGAAGCAGAAGTTGTTGTTGTTGCAGTATTATTATTAGTAGTTGTTGTTGTAGAAGTATCAGTAGGCATAGTAATAGAAGTGATAGTAGTTGTTGTTGTAGAAGTAGCAGTAGGCATAGTAATAGTAGTGATAGTAGTTGTTGTTGTAGAAGTAGCAGTAGGCATAGTAATAGTAGTGATAGTAGTTGTTGTTGTTGAAGTAGCAGTAGGCATAGTAATAGTAGTGATAGTAGTTGTTGTTATAGTAATAGTAGTAATAGTAGTACCCCGTTTAGCCTGCTGTCGTCTGAAGGAAGCAAAGCTACCCGTTGACTGCTTTTCGAATTCATAATGGCTCTGAAAAACATAAGATGGAAATCATAAAAGGAATACATGTACCCGTGTTTTGATGATAAAGCAAGTAATTTAACATGCCACCAATCTTGAAAGTAAACACTCACTTATAAAATTCAAATGTAAATGATAAACGTACACGTTTCGCCGGCGACGTCGCTGCGATATGACGACGAACGCAATCATGACGACGATGAGTAATAGAACCACGAAACCGGCGACACCCGCAAGCACATAGTACATATAATTGTCTTGTTTAGGTTCCTGCGTTGACGTCATAACTGAATTCATTGACGTTGTTGTAGATTCTTCGAGAGCTGATGTTTCGGCGACGCTTGTAAAATTATTCGTAGAAACATGAGGTGCGTCGGTAATATTATGCTGCGAGGTCGTTATAGCCATGGTGAATGTTGTTCTTCCACTGTCTTATTGCGATTTAGCCATCTCTAGTAGTTATTATTCAACCCGTCAGTAAGAATTGCACTTAGCGTTTGTTACAATCGAGTATACATTTGTCACATATGTTTAGATATTATAAAAAGTATTGAGCCTTGATGTGTATCCATGTTAAGAGGAATTCCGACATGCATGTGATTAGCACGAACGAATAAGTTCCACTTCCTTAAATACGATTCAGTTTTTTTTGTTGGACTAAAACTATCGATGATTATCTGCACAAAGTCATCAATTAACACGATATAAAAAGTTGATAAATAAACATGCATATCACAAAAACACACACCATTTAAGTATAAAATCCAAGTTATATTCTCTAATTGCACATATTCTTGGTTTTATATTTGCCACAATGCATGTAACTAGGCTCGTGTAACTATAAGCTGCACGAACAGCCTTGTCATAGTCTAAGTCTCGTTTCCGTTTCAACTTACTCCATCACTTGGTGGTATCCTGCCTCCCTTCTTACAGCGTTTGTATATGTAACGTTACAACAACGATACGAACTATAACAAAAACAATGCCTTAACGGAAGTTAACAACGCTCAACGCTCTCGGTTTTTGTTCCATCTGATCTTGCCTTTTTGACCACAGATACCGAAGCAGAGACACACGTTTGAATGCAAGAGCAAAGAAAATTAATCACACATATCAACTACCTTAAAATTTAGTTAATTAATTCTGAAATGTCCCTGCAATGAACACGAGGCCATTTTAGCATGATAATCATGATTGTTATTGTATCAAACGATTCATTCTTAAACTTGATTTGGTATAACACAACTTAAGGAAAGGTAAGGTAGTGATGTTGTCGCTCAAGTCTCACCCAATGAGGTGTTAAAGAACACCAGTATAAATGATAATAAATACGGTTGTGTACAGTTTCCATGTATTAGATTTAGACAATAACACACGGCAGAACTGGGCTGGCAGTCTACAATCGGCCCGCTGCCGACATAACGGCTCGAGGGCCATTATACGGCTAGGGCCGTGTGTAAACATTAATATCATACTATTATGTTCACTTTAAGGCTTTGACCATGTGTTATCGTTTATATTACATACCATACTAGTTTGTTCCTTCACTACAATTTAAGCTAGGCTCCCTGGATTTTAGGGACAACAATTCGGAATTGAAGGGTTTTTATTTTAAAGTTAAATATTTTTAAGCATTGAACGAATCAAAAACGTATTTCGGATTGTGTGTTTGTCATGCATAATTGCATAATTGATGGGAATAAAATTATTGTTAAAGGGGCCTTTTCACAGATATATTGATAAATGAAACATTGGACCTAAAAATCTCCAGTACAAAAACAAGAATACAATTTAAAAAAGGAAAAAGTATCCCGAAACTGGGCTCGAACCACTGACCCCTTGAGTCCTGGAGTAAAAAGTCTGTCGCTTAGACCTCTCGACCATCCGTGCTCATGTTATGTGCGGATGTATTTTTCAGTTATATAAGCAATCCTCATAGTTTCCCATAATATAACGACAGCAACAGAACTTTCCAAATTATTCAATCGTTTTACGTTGCAACGCTTTATAATTTTCAGGTTTTCAAATCGTCAAAAGATGCATATAATAGATATTTTAGAGCATGGTGAATGTAAAGTTACTATTTCCTCACAAATATCATAACTAAAATGAAAATTTGCGAATCTGATGCAACTTTTTTTAATTTTGTCAATTTACCAAAACGTGAAAAGGTCCCTTCAAGCATTCGATACAATCGTTTAAAGTGTGATTTACAATAAATATAGGTAAACGGATGGAATAACAGAAAACGGAATAGCACATCGTTGATATTTTATTATAATGAGCATCGGATTAAAGTTGTCATAGAGATGCGTCTTTTACTATACATTTTGCTGTTTGATGAATCCTGTTAAAGCTCAAATAGAGGCATCAATCTAATGTACAGAAGAGCTTCTGAACTTTCAGTTTCAATCGATATTTGTACTATCCAATGGCGTGCTAAATTTCATTATATAAACTTATTATGTTCGATTCTTTCGTTGAGTTGTGACTCAGACTAAATGTGGACGCCATTTTATTCATTTGAAGCCGCGTGATCCGATTCTTTTCAGATATGATAAATCGGCCCGGCTCATACTTCAGTCACAAATAGAGACCGATCACCTTCCGATCAGCGGGCGACGTATTTTTCGCGCTTGCGAAACGACTAATATCCCATTGAACGCATTCCTAAAATCATTGGTAGAAGTCCAGTCCTCTGCCTGCTCGATGAAGAGCCATGTTATTCCAGGAATCTGTTCATCGAGGTTGTAAGCGTCGAGATCGCGATTCATATTGATAAAGGACGAATGTTGACCGATGAAAATCACTCTAAGACTATCATCCTTGGTGCGATCCCTTTTGGCCGTGAAACTGGTGAGGTCTATTTAATCATTTAGCCGCAATATAAAGTTTGAAAATAAAATGTTCATTGTCTGTTTTAAATATTATTTTCAATAAACATTGTACTGTTTTTTCTGAAAACAACGGTACTTTTATTATCGTTACAATGCGTTTAGATTTGTATTGAACTATTAGAACATTTATGTTGAGTTTACACAACCGAAACTGAGTTTTACATACACAATGGATGGTGCTAACGGAATATCATCCAATCGACAATAATAAGAGAACCCAACCCACCGTCAGTTTTATATAGGCGTCCACGCACATGCCTTTTGCATTTCCAAGCTCCAGCATCCTCTTTTCTCCGCGACGTACGAAATCGGTATCATCGTTAACTACCGCGAGGTAAGTGACGTTAATATCTTTCATCGCATATAATAACAGAACGGTTAATGTTAACAACAATAGTTCACATTGATCCTAGATACAAAGGTTAAGATCGCCTAAGGCGCCAGTGCAAAAGTTAAACATCGTCTACATGGTAATGCCAATTGTATTCAACCAATACTTCCCATAATTTGGCGTACACGTGTGCAACATTATCAACCACGTTATTAATTCTGTTAGTGTAAGCTAACATGTCATTTGGAAAAAAAGTATCTAACTAATCATGGTTAGGTTAAACATTTTTCCGACACGTCCTTTCTACGTCGTGTAATATGTCAATTAACATTATTAAAGGCGTAATTTAACACGTTTAACCTAATCTAACACATCATTTTAAAGTTTAAACAGAATCTCACAATTCTTTTCAAATGTTATCTATCCCCTTACAAGTAATTACACAGTTCACACGGCATTACAAACGCTATATAGCATTAAAATTGACATGTCCGGCTTATATGTATTAACTGGTCCTCGGACAGTATGGTCCGGAAGAAGTTCCGGTATCGTGTCAAGTTTGCACGGGTGGCGGTGGGGCTTAGCACCGGAATGAGGAACCCGGAATGAGGGACACGTCTAGTGTTAATAATCGAAAGCTACCAAACTAAGTATATCAAAATAACGAACAACACGGTATCATCACATAGGATACCTAATACTTCGACATATAATGTTAATGATGTATATATTTTTTATTAACAGCGATAATAATACAGTATTAAGTATATGTACCCTTAACTTTCTTGCACTGCACACGTTACATACATATCTGACAATTTACCTACATGTATCTGTACAGGTAGTTGTTCCAAGTAAGGGGCCGTCGAAAATATCGAGGGCACGTGACATGGACTTAATATTTAGCCCGCAGTCGTCATGGGCATCAAAGCCTTAAAAATAAAATAAATCGGACTGTCAGCGAGCGAAAATACTGAATGATTTTCCAAGTCCGAAGGAGGTTTCATCCAGGACCAATAACTATTGACAGTGCTTAATGTTAAGATAAAATTCCAGACTGGATCGTAAATATTGGCCAATTAAAAGGTGCGTTTAACAGGTTACTCAACAATCTCCATGCAGAGTTGTCATCCTTGCTCTCACATGTAATGTAACCGTCGTGCAAGAGTTTGGTAACTCAAATCATTCGAAAAATACGGAATACCGTTAGGGCTATCGTGGCTACTCATTAAAATCCAGAGGGCGAGAATGCGAGAACGCGACAGTACGATGGCGACTATGCGACAATACGATGGCGACAGTGCGATAGTGCGCCATCGTATCATCGCATTGTCGCCATCGTATTATCGCATTTTCGCCATCGTATTGTCGCACCGTCGTCATCGTATTGTCGCAGTGTCGCCATCGTACTATCGCGTTCTCGCATTCTCGCATTTTTGCCATCGTACTATCGCACTGTCGCCATCGTATTGTCGCACTGTCGTCATCGTATTGTCGCACTGTCGTCATCATATTATCGCACTATCGAATTGTCGCATTGTCGCCATCGTACTATCGTATAGTCGAACTGTCGTCATCGCACTGTCGCATTGTCGTCATCGGCCTATCGCGTTCTCGCCATCGTACTATCACATTGTCGCCATCGTGTTGTCGCACTGTCGTCATCGTATTATCGCATTGTCGCCATCGTACAATCGCGTTCTCACATTGTCGCCGTCTGGATTTTAATGAGTAAACACGATGGCATTAACAGTATTCTGTAGAAACACGACATTGACTGAGTGGTTTATTGGAGTTACACACAAGAAAGATAACTACTTTTTTCAAAATCTTCGCAGCGGTGACCTCCTCTGTCGGTAAACACTTACCACTGACATCAAAAGTAAATGGAACACTGCAATTTGCAATATTACTGGGTTCCCATATTTTTATTAAACAATTCATATATATTGATCATTTCAAATATAAAGCGCATGCTTGGATTAAGGCTACGCTATGAAACGCTCTGTAACTCAATTGTACCAGTGACGTAACTGGATCGTAGACTGTCACGAGTCATCCCGATTCAATAAATGTGATAAATCGTAGCGAATCGTGGGCTTATTTCCGTAGTGGAATAGGGCTATAAGTCAATGTTAAACTGTTGACCATTGGGCGAGGCCACTGTTGACGCAAGGGGAATACATTGAACAAAGTTGGTAGAAGACCTCACACTGATGCAGCATGAACTATATAAAAGCAATGTGCTTTGCAGTTTCAGAAATACTTTTTAAAGGTTTTTCTATGGATTGGCGATACTCCAACCCTTAAGCGAATTTAAATTCACGTCTAAGGAGAACTCTAGATGACAAAATACGAAATATTTGGTGTTTTTTTAATGTACAGTAAAACCTAATTAAGCGGTCACCTGAATATAGCGGCCATGCTTTCTCTAACCTCTGACATCACAGCTTATATTGTGCGTCTATTTTGCGGCTAACGAATCTGCAGAAACTGATGTTGATTTAAGAAATGCGTCCCACTGTGAGAAAGCAATTAATAGGGTGTTGAGAAGATAAGTTTTACTCGGGGTAAATCTTCCAAATAAATTATATGAGTTGTAAATAATAATCGCCTTTTTGATGACCGCTAATAAGTACTTTACAACGTTGAGGTAGAAATTACATTAAAAAGTATGCATTTGAAAAATAACATAGAATTTTGAGATTAAGAATGATTGACATGGTTTGAGTTTGACCACTTCCTTTGACTGTCTGCTTGACACAGGTTGGCCTGTATTCCAAATAAAAGTCTCGGTAAATATGGTGAAATAAAAGATTTGAATTCTGTTGATCTGGTGAGTATTTTGGGTTAAGCATGACGCCGTTAAGCCAGTGCGTGGATTCTCATTACGTTATCATGGAGCGGGTCACCGAGTGTTCCCATGTAAGGTTGTGCGTCGCCATACCGCTTCCATTAATGAGTACATCCTGATTGTGTAACTGGCCTGGGCTTTCGGCGATCACAATTCATGTGGTAAGCTTTATTAAAAGCACTTTGTTTCACTTTATAGTTAATTAAATCCTAATTAAAAACAACAACAACAACAACAACAACATAACACATTTTGATACAAGTTTGTGCTTGATCGTCCAATCAAATTATACCGTTTATTTATGATCACAAACATTGTCTACATCAAAATGAGATTTAGTCATATGGGTGGAAAATTTAAAGTTACTAACAGCAACCATGCAACACCCAAATGTGTATGCGGAATAAGAGAAAAAAGTAAATTATATTTAACCAAAAAAAACACACACACCATATTTAAACTTGTTTGAAGATTACACAAGATAACTATTGATGCAAAGCATCAAAGGGCGTCGGGAATTACAGTGTAAAAGGCACTCAATGAAGTTACATGGAACGATTTTTTTCTACTGTAAATATTAATATATTGGTCGATTATTTTAAACAAAATAGAAAAAGATGCTGGTATAACCATTATCTATGATTTTGTGTTATAGACCACAAATAACCATTATATATGATGTGTTTTAACCCCCAAATAACCATTATCTATGATTTTGTGTTGTAACCCCCAAATATTTCATAGTTCATTTTATTTACATTGGTTTCCTTTTTTTACTGGCATCCGTGTGCAGTTTTCATTAATGGAACAGAACTGGTTTAAAAAAATCTGCTTCATCTTGTAAGCGTAATTTCATATTTTTTCTCAACTTCAAGGGGAGATGATTCTGAACTTATTCTTACGTTGCTCATTTACGATAGGGGTTGAGTACTCATTGATTTGAAAACACTGTAAAAGTTTTAATGTGTTTATGACCCCCTACCCTCTCATATATATATTTCATGGGCATAATAAAAACAAACAAGAGCACCGCCTTGCGGGTGCAGACCGCTCTTCTATTTTTCTTTTTAAAGGTGAAGGAACCTATCTCAATACTTCAATAAAAAAGATGGAGGGGTGGGGTGGAGAGGGGTGTATAGTGTGGGGGTGTGGTCATTCATTACATTATCTTCCAAACATAAGAAATACAAATGCAAAAAAAAAGTATTATTTTTTTTTTTTGGGGGGGGGGGGGGTCGGGGAGGATATAGTGTGAGGGTGTGGTCATTTATATGATGATCTTTCAAAAACAAAAATAAAAATGAAAAATGGATTCTGGGGGGGGGCATGGGGGATGATTTGGGTGGAGTCTATTGTAGTATGTCAGGTAAGAGTTGTTTTGTCAAAGTATCAATCAAATCTGATCATAAATAATGAAGTCATGGCAATTTTAGCAAAATTTAATTATTTGACCTTGAGAGTCATTCAAAGGTCAAGGTAAAATTCAACTTGCCAGGTACAGTACCCTCATGATAGTATAAAAGTATTTGAAGTTTGAAAGCAATAGCCTTGATACTTTAGAAGTAAAATGTAAACACAAAATGTAACCATATATTCAAAGTTACTAAGTAAAAAAAGGGCCATAATTCCGTCAAAATGACAACCAGAGTTATGCAGCTTGTCCTGTACGTCCCCTTATGATAGTTTGCGAGTGTTCCAAGTCTGAAAGCAATAGCTATGATACTTTAGGAGTAAAGTGGACCAAAACACAAAACTTAACGAAAATTTCAATTTTCTAAGTATAAAGGGGGCATAATTCTGTCAAAATGCCAGTCAGAGTTACATAACTTTGCCTGCTCAGTCCCCTTATGATAGTAAGTAAGTGTATTAAGTTTGAATGCAATAGCTTTGATACTATATGAGAAAAGTGGACCTAAACACAAAACTTAAACGGACGCCGACGCTGACGCAGACGCCGACGCCAAGGTGATGACAATAGCTCATAATATTTTTTTTTCAAAAAATAAATGAGCTAAAAATGGTTACAATAAAACAGCATATTTATTTAAACTAAAATGTCTACATCAAAACAAAAAGATAACATAGAACACAAATAAAATAATTTGATTCTACTGGGGCTCGAACCTTGGGCCTCTCACATGTGAAGCGAGCGTGTAACCACTACATTACGGAACCGCTTGAAAAATCACCTTCTAACTAAGATATTAATAAGTGACTGTAGTGTAACGGTTATCAATAAAGCAATAAACCATGTAATCGCTGTCGTCTTGTAAAATTGAAGAAAATACGCGTTAACCAAAACTCGAACAGCAAAAGTCTGCGCTATTGTTACAAAAAACACAAAATAACTATATTTTGATTATGTTTTGTTTTTATACAAAACCAGAAAGTCTCACCGGTTCGCGTATTTGCCCAGTCCCTGTGATCTTTTATTATTGCCCAGTCCCTGTGATCAGTTATTAATTAAAAGAATTAGCTTTGCATTATTGGCAATAAATGTTGTAGTAAATGCAATAGGCACAAATGCAGTACTTATTTACACTAATTTACTCAAACAATCACCACTATGCAAGATATTCTGACAACAAAAATATATACATTGATCCGTAAAATAACTTCTCCTCCCATAAGCGAAAAAAAAAGTATTACATACGAGTCGCCGCACTTCAGTGCGACGCCAATAAAGAAGGGTGAATGTCAATACGAGTTTGTTGATATGAGAAAGTTTTGGTAAGAGATGTTTCTGCTAATGACAAAATGGTTTTACCTTATGAATCTCATACGGTGTGACAATCAAAACATTCAATTTTGATACCGGGAGCAATTTTTTTTCATATAGTTCACACTTATATGTAGCTATCGTTGACCAACAGAAGAATTTACTGTGTTGGAAAGATGTAATGTTCATTCAACAATGAAGAAATAACGAACTCTGAATACAAGAGCTGCCCGGGTCTATACCCTGCGGCCGCGCTGCACATTAGAATAGGCAGAAAATGTTCCAGTGACGGATCATTATGGGCCTTATTTATTTCCGTTTCTTCCATCTCGCAGGCGAGGAACTTCGCCTTGCGCTCAACGCGGGAGTATTTCTCGCTGAAGAGGGCGTCGTGAAGCCACTTCTGGTAGTTTATAGCCCACTGTGGGATAGGATCATCCAGGTTACCTCCCTCATGGGTTGCAAATCCGCTGCCGACGATAAGGACTCCCTTTGAGGCCAACTCCCCTAGTGCCTCCCCGATAGCGAGGTGGTCCGCGACGTTCATATTGCTCAACAGCGATAATTGTGTAACTGAAATTACATATCCTGTTGTAGAAACCATGCGCTCGTTGAACCCAGAAATAAAACATTTTACATGTTTGCCACGCCGACTGTGTGTTTTATATTTAATGCGATACAGGATGGGTGTAAAACAGTTAAACGTACTCCGAAAAACAAAACAAAAACATGACCATTGTAGCACTTTTATTTGAGTCGCGTTCTGAGAAAACTGGGCATAGTGCATGTGCGTTAAGTGTCGCCCCAGATAAGCCTGTGCAGTCGGCACAGGCTAATCAGGGACGACACTTTGCTTTTATGGTATTTTTCGTTTAAATGAAGCCTCTTCTTAGCAAAAACCATATTAAGGCGGAAAGTGTCGTCCCTGATTAGCCTGTGCGGACTGCACAGGCTAATCTGGGACGACACTTTACGCACATGCATTACGCCCTGTTTTCTCAGAACACGACTAATTTATATACCAGTAAATTATACTTTGAAATACATTTTACAAACGAAATCGCAAGGATACAGCTTATGAAAACACTATCACGGTACCTGGTATGTCGGCCTCAGGGAACGCCAATTTCAGCGGCACGAACACCCCGTGATCCAAGCCTCGTGAAGTCTCTTCTGCGCACCGAATTCCTCGGGCCTCAAGCACCGA
This sequence comes from Dreissena polymorpha, assembly GCF_020536995.1. Taxonomy (NCBI): domain Eukaryota; kingdom Metazoa; phylum Mollusca; class Bivalvia; order Myida; family Dreissenidae; genus Dreissena; species Dreissena polymorpha. The sequence goes on along the minus strand of NC_068355.1, from coordinate 43,765,894 downwards.
CTTCACTTCAGCTGCAACTCCCGGCGCCCCTTTTACTGGCCACTGTAGCTTATACGTCTCCGGTGGAAATCCCCCATAGTCATAATACAGTGAATGGTTGACAGCGACGTTTACCGTCGCTACCTTTTCTTCCCAGTGTGCACTAAGCACTAAAATAGCTTCAGGCTTCTCAATGTGAGCGTTCGTCACCAGATTTCTCAAAAAAGTTGCTGCTTTCGAATTTTTATCCAGTTGTTTAAAACGGTCGGTCGTCTTATAATCCACAAAAAAGAAGGTCCTGCCCCGTGGGACAAAAACACGACGGGCTGATTCTTCTGCATGACTTTAAGTTTTTTCTTTAAAATTTGACATAAAGAAACCGTTTTCCCCCAAACGTTTCCTTTAATCAATTCGAAACACACAGACAAAACAATTTATACCATAGAAAACATAATGGTTGCGTAAACACTTGTGTCCAAAAAGCCCATATGTGGCATCACGTGTTAACGTTAAACTACTACATGTATTACCACAAGCTACGTCTATTACGGAATACTGTTAGTGCCATCGTGGTTATATATTAAAGGGCGACAATGCATTTGTGAGATAGTACGATGGCGACAATGCGATAGTACGATAGCGACAATGCGATAGTACGATGGCGACAATGCGACAACGCGATAGCACGATGGCGACAATGCGATAGTCATATCGTACTGTCGCCATCGTATCATCGCATTGACACCATCGTACTATTGCATTGTCGTCATCGTACTATCGCGTTACTGTCGTCATCGTATTATCGCATTGTTGCCATCGTACTATCACACTGTCGTTATCGTATTGTCGCACTGTCGCCATCGTATAATCGCACTATCGCATTGTCGCATTGTTGCCAGCGTACTATCGCACTGTCGCCATCGTATTGTCGCACTGTCGTCATCGTATTATCGCACTATCGCATTGTCGCACTGTCGCCATCGTATTATCGCATTGTCGCCATCGTACTATCGCATTGTCGCCATCGTACTATCGCATTGTCGCCATCGTACTATTGCGTTGTCGCCCTCTGGATTTTATGTGTAACAACGATGGTTATAACGGTATTCCGTAGTCTATTGTGGTTGTGATTGTAAGTTCTATTTTATCTTCTACATAAGAGCTCCGCCAAATCTAGGTTAGAGTACCAATCGTGATACATCGACTATTTCCGGAATCCTCAAATAAATCGTCTGCTTATCCGCATTGGTTGGAGTATGTGAAGCAGAGACTGAGGCAGCTATTTATAAATTACTTGGGTCTCGAAAATCGACTGAACTATGCATGATCTTGAATTGACGGTTGAATGGCCAAATTTAAGGTAAATGAGAGATTGATGGTTAAATAAGTGATTTTTTTTAATAATGTACAGATGGGAGGGTTGAAATAATAATTTAAACACATATTACCACGACAAAAACATAACTGCAGTTTTAGATGAATGAACGAATAAGTGATTGAATGGAAGGACTGGTGAATGAATGAATGAATGAAATGGATAGATGGATGGAAAGCCGGACGGACGGATGGATGGATTCGGAAGGGTGGGTGGATTGATGGATGGGTGACGAGAGAGAGGAAAGAAGGGAGGGAGGAACGGCCGGACAGATGAACGAACGAACGAATACATGTCTTTTAAAGTTACTAGCGTTTGCCTTAACGAGCCGTGACGTGCGGAACGCTATCTAGTAGAACGCACATTGCACGAGGATTACTTGAAAGGATGCACATAAGTAATAGTTAACCCATTTATGCCTAGCGTCTAGAAAAAACGCCTTGGCAAACAGCGTGGACCCAGATGAGACGCCGCATGATGCGGCGTCTCATCAGGGTCTGCGCTGTTTGCTTAAAGGAATTTCTGTAAGAAATATTCTAAATATAGAAATAAATATACTAGACATCCCTAATTTTGGAAATAAATTGATCCAATTCAAAAGGATGGGGGAGTCCACTAGGCTTAAATGGGTTAAACTCGACGGAAAATACACGTGTCTCATTTGAACATGTGACAAAAGTCAAATACATGGTTAAAAGTACACACTTGAGATATGATGATGCCCTTTGTACATACAATTCAGTGTGGCGTGTTGTTGAAATAAAATGACTCCTGCATTAATTAGATGAGACATAATTTATTTTAGTTTAATTGATACACTTCATTATTTACCTACTATTTTTTCAGTGTAAAATATTTATATAACATTAAAACTGTTTTAAATAATTAAACCATACTAGTAGTTGCTTTAACGCACACATGACAATTAATGATGTGCGTTAGATGAGATTAAAATTAGTTATTAAATACAATTTTACCAAGGGAGAAAATCGCAACAAAAAAGTGAGCGAATACGGCGGAAATTCTTTGAATTTATTTAATAACGCGGAATGAATATTTTCACAATATCCGTCATGTTTGCGAACTTAATGCAATCGCGTAAGGTTTCTTGCGGTTACAGAGACAAGCTGAACATTTGTAAGAATCCGCAAGCTGATGATGGGTAAAAGCAGTATATTTAGATACACAATGGAACATTTTTAATGAATCCACTTAAGACGTTTCGTAAAGAACCTCAATTAAATTAAGAAGGAAACGTTCATCTTGTCGGTGTGACATGAACAACACTTGTAAATAATGAGTACGACATGTCGCATTTATTTTTCTTTATTTAACTTGTTCATGAGTATAGCAGCTCGGAAACGACATAAACTCTCGTGGCCCACTTATGCGGTTAAGATTGAATAAATTAAAGTTAAACAATTATGTCACACAATAACAACGAACAACAACAATACCGTATACATTAGCGAACCATATGGTTTTGTTGATTGAAAACCGGAATTTATTCAAGTACGTATTTTTTAACACCTCTAATTCTTCCATTTTCTCATGTTTGTTTGTAAATCAGTACGTACTTCGTTTTATTTTACGAAAATTTTTTCCAATTGACATTGTTGAAAACTCAATTAATGTGCAAACGAATTTGCATAAATTAAAAAGTAATACTGGCATTTAAGACATTCTGAACTAATCAACTGTTGGCTGAAATCAGTTGGGTACATCCACGAGTATCCCCGGATCTGCTGAACAGTGATGCCAAGATGGAAACTATCAAAACAAATAAAAATCGTTATTTACTTTCATAGATTCTTTTTACATCCATTCAAAATCCCCATTTACCCAATCAGCTTATGCGCTATTTTTTACCAGCCAATAAGAATGCATGCCATTCAAACGCCACAACTCGTTGTACTCATCGCGATTGGCTCTACGGCTAGAAATTCTTGTGAGCAGAGAAATGTGGACAATTTGTTATTGAAGTCGGCGGCCCAGCAGTCTAGCAGCCTCGAACAAAGCGTAAATAAATATAACAACCCACTTTGTCTTTATATTTAGAACATTATATATTTATTTTAACAAATAAACTTGAAGACAAAAACAAAACAATGTATAAAACGCAGTTAGCATAACTTAAAAGGATTTTTTGAATGTACAGTTGTAACCAGCATGTAATAATTCAATATATTTAATATGCACCATTAAGATTATATAAAATATTTTGCACATAATTCTGCATTTTCAAACTGATAGCAAATGAGTCGGTCTCTCAAAAAGGCGGGCGTAGTCTCTCAAAAAGGCGGGCTTCATATGCGTGAATTATTATCGTTACAGATCAGCCAGTGTTATCAGGGACGACACTTTCAACCAAGACTGGATTTTTGTTAAGAATATATTTCCTTCGAGGGAAAAATTATATAAAAGCGTGTAAAATGTGCTGTCTCGGATTAGCCTGTGCGGACTGCACAGTCTATTCTGAGAGGATACTTCAAGAAAGTATGAGTCGCGTTCTGAGAAAACTGGGCATAATGCATGTGCGTAAAGTGTCGTCCCAGATTAGCTTGTGCAGTTCGCACAGGCTTATCTGGGACGACACTTTCCGCTGTTATGACATTTTTGTTTAAATGAAGTCGCTTAGCAAAAATTCAATTTAGGCGGAAAGTGTCGTCCCAGATAAGCCTGTTTGGGATGACAATTTACGCACAAGCATTATGTCCAGTTTTCCCACAGCGGTATTCAAATCATTGAAGCCTTTGATGAGTCTTATTATGCACTCAATACACTTACACAAGTATAATCGAGATACTTTTATAACAGATTCCTTACATAGGTAATCTACGGTTTGCTCAGTTTATTCAGTCAATTTATCTCAACGCTTTTTGAAACGTCGGCAATTACATAACAAGTTAGGAACGGGTATTTCATACACGAACCTTGCCACATACGCACACATGTATTTATAATATAACGGTTATGACATATGGCAATTCTAGAATTCTACATAAAGAAATGAAGAGGAGATGGTAGTTTACATTGTATCATGTAACTGGTGTATTAATGGAATGAAATTGTGCTAGATTTAGCACTATTTGTTAAACACGTGATATTTTTTCCATTGACCCGCCACTGTCTTGAGACGGGTAACCATTTAAATCAAGTACGTACGCGTCACGAAAAACCTGATTGGTTCCCGTACCGTATGCGGAGTCTTTCAAACTTACTGGGTAGTTGGTTCCCGAGTCTTTATATGGCGACTCAGAATTGTGTGTGTATTTATTGTATGGAGGTGGACTTCTGTATTTTACTTGACCTAACGTAGGCGACACAGTAAAATGTCTGGTCGCGTTAATTCTTTCGTTAGAAGTGGTGTCATTTGTCTGAGAAGAGTAATCATTGTCAGCGCTTTCGGCGCCCAGATCAGGCTTGCGAACCGGCGAAAGCTTCGGCTGATCGCTCTCACGCGGAGGAAGTTCTGGTCGGCATGGAGGCACCGCCAGCTGCGTTCGCGGCTGCTTCTTGAACTGCGCATCCACCGGCTTCTTGAAGCTGCTGTTTGCCTTTAAACGGCCATAGTGAGATGACGGCGGTTTGTATTCCGAGGATTGCGCCATCTCGATAGAGCTGTTCCGCTCAGAGGAGGTGTGTGTGTGGTGAGAGCTGTTGCTTTTCGAATTTCCCGACAATGCCGACGTATCAACATCGTCGCTACCCCGAGCGTGAATGTACATATCGCTGCCGACGAAGCCATTGTTAACCACACCGCCGTTTGCTACAGTAGCTCTGCTGCTGGCTGCCAGCGCCGTGTTTGCTTTGTTGAACTCGTACAGCGTACCTCCGCTCGCGTTGGCGGTGTTATGGAAATCCACGCCCTTGTAGTTAATGATGGTGTGTCCGGCGGAAATTGCGGATCCCGTCTGACGCGAATATCCCGTGCGGATCTCGTACTTCATCTCCGTCGCCTGGTGGTGAAGGTCTGTGGATAAAAAACATTCGACGTCAGCAGGATAATTGTATTTGGCAATTGTACAATCCCCAAAATATACCTAAAACATAACAAACACAATTCTGAAAATATTCTTCATTTTGTTCCGCATGAGTTAGAAGAAGTAGCGTACACAACCTGTTAAAGCAGGTACGTCGAGTTATTTCCTTATGTTTCTATTGCTCTTTGTATTATAGAATTTCATTGTTCAATTGCTTGTTAAGACTGATCATACGTACTTAAACCACTATGTTAACTAGCTGGAAGAAACACTGGTGGGTATTGAAAGAACACCAAAGAAACATTCTCAAAACTTACCCGTTAATTTCTTCCGGAAAAAGCATATGGCGCACACACACAAAAGTATGACCAGGACGATGATAAATGCCAGAATACCGATAATTGTATACTGGGCAACACCGAAGGCGTCCGCAGAAAAATCTCCAGCGCTCTTTGTCATGACAGCCATCGTAGTGTTCGCTATGTTTTCGTCTACGTTACAGTGGTTGCACAGAGAACCCGTGCACGCGCCGTCCATGGACTTGCCGTAAAACTTGAGAAGGTCCTTACGTAGATTCAAGATTCCGTCGTTAAAGGTGCCTACCTGGAATTTTATGCACAAACAATGTTCAAATTATTTTATCGATACCATATTCTATATTTTAACCGACGTTTTAATTAACTTTATGCATTAAAAGCTATTACGCAGACTAATGACTGCATGGATGCATTCAGAGAGATTTCTTTATCTAGAAAACAACAACAACAACAACAACAGTATAAATCCATGAAAATGGTACTTTTTCTCATTTGTCACGATTTGGAAAATTATTCTGATCCACAGACCATACGTAAAAACAGAGATGTGTTTTTCAACATGCATCCATCGACTTGCAGCAAAGTCGTCCCCATGACCTTGACCTTTGAACATTTGATGCGAAAATAATTAGGGTGATCTATATTCAAAACTAACCAGTATACGTCTTTGTTAAATACTATGGAATCTCTTGATTATATTGTGAACATGCAGCTGTGTATGTTAAAAGCACATACGACCTGCATCTTCGATCTGTTGACCTTAAAATCACAGGCAGAGTCTTTTTTCTTACGAATTGTGAAATTTCGTGATACAAGCCCCTGTTACATTGACCCACGACCTGATATCATCAAACTTAATTGGCGCATATTTTAACCCAAATTACCACTTTACTAATTTGCATGGCCATCAGTAAAATCTTTCATAAGATATTGTGCGGAAAGAAATTTCCTTATAAAAGCCCCTGTGACATTTGGTTTGTGGACTTTACAATAAATAGGCGTCCTTCTTTCATCGTAAGTAACCAGCATACCTATTTAGGTGATCGTAGGTCAATGCTTTCTCTCCATATCATTCTGATACACATTTATTGGTTGTTCAGATCTCTTTGACTTTTGACCTAATGACCTAAAAACTAAAATGCATGTTTTTTTCCTTTACCTCATTATCGATAAGCCTCTTCGTTTCCTTACAGGTACTCATATACCAATGTGCATGGTAATAGGTCAAAGCGTTATCTTAATGTCACGCAGAAACACATATATAACGGACTGACCTACCGAACTACCGACCGACATGTGCAAAGAACATGCATCCACCTATTTATGGGGTAGGGGGGGGGGGGGTAATAATAGGAAAAGGTACTGTATAATACAACCTTTGGTTAATAAAGATCTATCGACCATGACAAAAATATCTAGATTTGAAGACAACAATGAAAAATTACGCGTGAAACGGTTTTACCTGTGCATAAAAGAGCTTTCCGTCGGTCCCTATCTGCACATTATTGATGAGGAAGCCGATGTTCCCGTTTCCGTCATCCCGGAACACCCTGGTAGCCATCCCATTCCGGAGCAACTTCACGTTTCTGAGAATACTCAAATAAATGTCCGCGTGTTTCTCACCACGATAGGCATCACATGGAAAAGTCTCATCGAACTTGCAGAATTTTTCTTTGGCAGCTTTTAGACCCTCAAATAACGCCTGAATTACGTAAATAGTATGCAAAACGCGCTGGTCACCCATAAATTCCTGCAAAGCAGGCTGTGAAAAACGCTGATCCACTTTGCACTCATGTAAATATCGATTCGTTATACTGAAAGGTAGATCACATTTAAACAGGTCTTCCCAGTACTCGGTAAACCATGGATTTCTTGTAAAAGAGATATTCTGAGGGTTTGCTCTTGTCAAATAGTCCCGAAAACTAAGGGTATCTATACTTGCATTGTCATTCTTCATTGTAATACTCCCTAACGTTTTGTTTCCGGTATCTGACAATAAATGTTGCCTGTCTCCCCAATCTTCGCTTCCCAGGAAAATGTATGGGGTATTGTCGTTTATAATTCGCAAAAACTGTTTCATTCTCATTTCAGTACCGAAGTAAACTGTGATATCGGTTTTATGGTTAAGTATTCTTGTGGACACCTCTTTGAGGTCGATATCATTTGCATCAACATCTGTTATACCTTCTGGCTCATTAGCGATGCACAGCCCATTATTCTTAGCCTCATTCATAAAAGCATCTCTTCCTTTACTCCCGTAGTTATTTTTGACATACATAAGGCTAATGTACTTCCAGTCGTTCTTTTTTACAATATGCGCCATCGCCTTTGCTTGTTCGCCATCACTCGGGATAGTCCGTAAAAAGTACGGAAAATTAGCTCGGTCGTCCAAATCCTTCGATGAGGCTGAGGCGGATATAACAGGAACATAAAATTCGGCCATTAAATCGGCAATCGCCTTTGTTACCGTGCTGCTAACAATTGTTACCACGGCAACGATTTTATTGCGAAGGTCAATTGGCTTCCCTGTGACTGGGTGCTTCAGACGCGTCTCTCCGGACATGATTTTTGTCAAAAGAAGCTGCATTCGCGCATAACTATAGCAATCATCCAGCATGATAGCTCCAACTCTGAAATTTTTCCTACCATCGTTGACAGTAGTGTTCCTCACCGCTTCGACCGTGTGAAGGAAGGCCTCAACTAAAACCACGTCCATCTGCTGCGTTCGAAACTGGCCGCACCCGAAGGGTAAGTCCTTATCCGTCTCGTGGATTGAAATGATCCCCAGTATGTAGGTGTCGCCCTCTATGAAGGCGAAGGGTATATCCGGCAGGCTGACGCAGGCCGGGCAGGATTCGCCGCACCTCGAGTAAGGCAAGACCACGCCAACTCTTGTCAGGTTGAAACCATCGATTGTGATTTTACCGATCTGACAAAATAAAATATCCAAAGATATTTAAAAACAAATCGCGTTGACGACCAGAAGGTTAAATAATCAATCAGTCTCATTTATCTATACATAATTACGATACTGAAAATTGCAAAGGTCTTTTTGGTGAATCTGATTCTAAGGAATTATTTATTAAAATGGTTTAATTTTGATTTAAATTCTCCTTTTTATATTCAAAACGGCATAACCATCGGAAACCAAGTTAATTCGATTGTCTTATCTAAAAATGACATCTACGTGGGGCTTTAATTTTTTTAACTGCATGAGAACAGACACCCGCTTTTTACATTTAAATTCTAAGTGTAATCGTGACCTTTGAGCTAAGGAGTTGGATATTACATGCAGACCGCCATCTCAAGATTGCCAATTGTTGAAAACTGAAACGCCATGTTGAATTACTAATATATAATTCGGACAAGTAGTTTTATGCCCAACTATTCCTTTTGGCCTAAAAGAGTGACATTGACCTTTAAACTAGGGAGAAGGGTCTTACACGCCATATCCACCGAGTTGACATTTGGTACGTTATTTAAGAATTGTTTTAGCAATCTTGAAGTTGCAGGCCGGTCAAGCTGCATAATGTAGAACGTTCACATAATAAATCTTAGTGTGAAATTTACCTTTGAGCAAGGGACGTGACACGCTGTCGATTCAAAGAGAACAAGTGTGGTATGTATATATTTTTTAATTTGCCTGTTGAATCATTAAGCAACATCTGGAAAAACTCAAACGATCTAACGCAGTTAAACTAGCCCGCCTGCACGCACGTACATAACCTCAACAATTGTGAAAGCTTTATCTATCTTTCAGTAAGAGTGCATTATAATAAGCTCAATTTACTGCTTACCACGTCTTGTTTGCCTGACACAGTCACTGATACGTCATAGAGTGGAACATGCGAACTCGATAACACATTTCCGTCTGCTGTGAAATTCACCACTCTGTTTTTGTCCGTAAATTCTTTGATATCCAACGCGCCCTGTGTGATAGTTTTCATGTCAATATATCGCATCGGATAATTAAGGATCTCTCCCTTAAAATTGAACTCCTCGCGAATACGACTACAGTTTATAAACGGGGCTTTGGCGGTGCACTTCTCCTTTAACTGCCTTTGGAACGTAAATAGCAGCACAAATACCGCGTCAACGGTGGGGCCAAAGTCGGCGTCTACAGCAGTAAGATTGCTTCCTCCAGCACAACTGGCCAAAAGTCTCTCTATTGGATCATCTGATTTGTTATTAACTCGGTTCCATTTCATCTTAACATACTCAAAAGCCTCGGAAATATTTTCCCGCGCATGCGACATCACTAACGTTCCATTATACGCATTCTTAAAATCATTGGTAGAAGTCCAGTCTTCTGCCTGCTCGATGAAGAGCCATGTTATTCCAGGAATCGTTTCACCGAGGTTGTAAGTGTCGAGGTCGCGTTTCATATTGATGAAGGACGACTGTTGACCGATGAAAATCACTCTAAGGCTATCATCCTTGGTGCGATCCCTTTGGGCCGTCAAATTGGTGAGGTCTACTTTAACATTTGGCTGCAATGTAAAGTTTGAAAATAAAGTATAAATTATATGCTGTGATTTCTTTTGGAATGTTCAATAAACATTATAATATTTTTCTGACAACTACTGTAATTTTATTAAATCACTGTGTATTTTAGATTTTTAAATGAACTATACGAACATAGCTGTAGAGTTGGTTCAACCGCAGCGGAGTCTTAAAATGCACGCTAGATGGCAAACGGAATTTTAACCAAATGACGATTATTAGCAACCCGACCCACCGTGAGTTTTAAATCGCTATCAACGCACACGCCTTTTGCATGTCCAAGTTCCCGAATCATCTGAACCCCATATCGTCCGAAATCGGTGTCCTCGTAAATCACTGCGACGTAAGTGACGTTAATATCTTTCAGCGCGTTCACCAGTGCCTATAATAACATTACGTTTCACATAAAGACCAAGTTCATTCCGCTCCTATAAAGAAAGGTTAAGATCGTCTCACACTATAGTGCAATATTTAAAAATCTCATACAATGTATTACCAATAGTTTAATATTAAACAAGCCTTCAAACAATTAATCGTACACATGTTGAACATCTACCACGTCATTATTTTTTTTGTATAACTTAACAACTCATTTCAAAACTTAAACATCATTATTACGTCATGTTTTAGATTAAACATTATCCAACAGGTCCTTTCTAAGGTTTTCACGCCATGCAAAACGTCATTAATGGTTAAACATTATCAAGCCCGTCCTTAAAACGGTTTTACATCATCTAAAACGTCATCAAACTGCATTTAGCGCGCAATTTCAAATCTTAACCAAATCTAAAACAGATTTTAAAGTTTTAAGTTTTAACACAATCCAACAATACTTTTAAATGTTATCCAGGAGTAATAACACCTTAAATGTAATAACACTAGTTCATCATCAACTATCACGCTGTGTTTAAAATGCACTCATTTTAACCATGCATTAGCAACGATATGACATAAAAATGGACATTTCCGGCTCACCTGTAATAGATGGTCGTCGGACGGGATGGTCCGGAAGAAGTTCCAGTATCGTTTCAAGTTAGTACGGGTGGCGATGGGACTAAGAACCGGAATGTGGGAGCCGTCTAGTGCGTACAGCAGGGCTTCAGTGGGGCTACTTCCAGATGCGCTGATCAGACCTAAAACACGCGAGAGTTCAAATGATTTAATCAAGACTGAACCGATGACTCTTAACTACGCATTATGAATTCAGAAACAACAGCAGGGTGCAGAATCTCGTGACTTTCTTGGGCTCCACTTTTTAACTTTATTGGATTTTAACGACAGTTAGTGGTGCTTTATTTCAAATAACTTAGTAGAACAAGTTATCTTAAGAATGTTAACTAGTGCATAAAAGAAAACAAAATAATGCTGCTTATGGCAATGCGAAATACATCAGAAATACTTCATTTAATAAGCATGTGTTCTTGTAAAAAAAAAATCCATTTTACTGCATTCATTGAACACGGTTGTTTCACGCAACGTGAAATTTTGTCACTGATTTCAGACGTATTCAAGGATTTATTCTTATACCTTAAGATATCGGCACAAACTGCAAGAGAAACTGTCTTTTATACACTATAGATTTTTTGCAAATGTATTTCAAAAACTTGAGATATTTATAAAAAATAAAGTTCGTATCGGTGTGATTACATTCTGTCCAGCCCGTGTGTAAACCGCTAAAAACCCCGTTGATTCTGCACTTTGAATATTATAACTTTCAGACAGCAGTTGTTTTTACTAAAAAATAATGATGATCGTCTGTGTTATACTCAAACAAGAGTGTTTACAATCGAAAGCCACACAAATGAATATATCGTTTGCTTAACGCAATAACGAACATAACGCCATCTTCACATAAGAGCACCCCGAATCTCAAAATACTATATGTAGGGTATTTATTTATTAATCAACGCGATGATAACTATCCAATGTTTAGTGTAAGGACCCTTTTCGCAATGCCCACGTGACATACCTATCTGACACTTGTCATTCGCCTTACAGGAAGTGGTTCCAAGAACGGGTCCGTCGAGTACATCGAGAGCACGTGACATGGACTTCCGGTTTAGCCCGCAGTCGTCATGGACATCAAAGCCTTGAAATAACAAAATAAAATCTCCGACTATCTGCCAGTGAAAATATTAAAGAATATTTCAAGTCTGGAGTAGGTCTTGAGTAGTGTCTTGAACATTAAGAAATGAAAGAGTGTTTTAAACGTGGTTACTTAAAGTGGCCTTTTCACAGATTTTGGCATATTTTGAAGTTTGTCATTAAATTCTTTATATTGATAAATGTAAACATTGGATACATATAATGGCTATATTGGACTATGGTAAATGTTCAGTAATACTGTTTCCTCACAAATATCATAACTAAAACGAAAATTTGCAAATCTGAAACAACTTTTTTCAATTTTGTCAATTTACCAAACCGTGAAAAGATCCCTTTAAGTAACGCTCAAGGTAGATAACTACTGCCTTTTTCAATCTCATCGCAGCGGTTACCTCCTATATCGGTTTAAGCTAACCACCGTCAACACATGATTACACAACAATGTGCAATGTTCAATATGTTTTGGATTCTTACGTATTGTTTACAGGAAATTTAGAGAAGAAAATAACTAAATACAAAGTAAAACACCAATATTGAACATACATGTTTAATAGAACACTTTAAAATCGTCATCACATGGTTTGACAGCGGCTGCGCTCCGAATCATTCAATTTTTGTGTATAAATCATGTTTATGATGCGTTTCAAACAATGGTGCTATTATTTTGGTTTGAAAGACGATTTTAAATAACTTACTCGTTTATTTACTGATACAGATTTCTGAATTTCTCAGTTCAATGCAAACTATATATCGGGTTACCTATCATAGAATAACAAAGAACGCGTATGTTAAGTCATTGAATTTAATGAAGGCTTACTACAAAGATAGTACCATGTTTGCACTTGCAATTGCGTTTTAAATCGGAAGCAACTGAGTACATATCTAGCTGCGCAGCCTTACAACGGATGAATGGGCATTGGTGGTACAATTGTTACCGTTACGATAATATTGTTATTTCGTTAAAGTATGCCTTTAAAAGGTCTTTACATAGCCTTTTCTTGACCCTTGTTTTACTTCAGTTTGAAGTAAGGAGTGTCAACATTGTTTTACTTATTAAAAATGCATTACATATTCGAAAGAAAAATCGTTTATTCTAAACATCAAAATGTAAAACACTACGACAAAGGCAAATAAAGCTTTATAAAAAAAGCTACGAATCGATTTTTTTCATGGTTTTACCGTCCTTTCATTATAAAACATGTACATCCTGGTGCTGATTCGTTTAATCCCAGAGGCATGATTAGAACAAACTTAGTGGAGCACCACTGTCTGGTGTTACAAACTACCGTATATCTCAAATCTCTGATCTTGTTGCAGAGATGAACACATTTATTTTGTAATATATTGATATTTTATATGTGAAAATTGGAGCGGGTCAGTGTTTAAACCATGGACATGATTCGAATAAAAAGTGAAGAGGACCGCTAGATGATGCATCAATTCCAAATATAAAAACCGTGGGTTTTGCGTTTCACACAATACGATTTAGAAAAGTATTCCCAATATGATTATATATTTAAAGCTGGCGACGCAGGAGGCAAGACCAGCTTTAACCACATGGACATAATTTGAACAAACTTCATATATGGTCCTTGAATTATACTACATGCAAAATATAAATTCAATGGTCTTTGCAGTGTCAGACATAAATATTTGTTTAAATCTTTTACCGCTTTAAGTCAATGTTAAACTTGCGACCCCGGGGCAGGGTCAATTTTGACCACAAGAGCATAATTTAAACAAACTTTTAAGAGAACCTCTACTGATGATGCTACATACCAAGTATGATTATATTATCTACCTAAGATGAATGCATTTAACTTGCATATTCAGACAATGAGTTTTTAAAAGGTATTCCCATATGAGCCGCGTTCTGAGAAAACTTGGCATAATGCATGTGCGTAAAGTGTCGTCCCAGATTAGCCTGTGCAGTCCGCACAGGCTAATCAGGGACGACACTTTCCGCCTTAACTTGATTTTTCGGTAAGGAAGGACTTCTTTGAAACTAAAAATACCATAACAGCGGAAAGTGTCGTCCCTGATTAGCCTGTGCGGACTACACAGGCTAATCTGGTGCGACACTTTACGCACATGCATTATGCCCAGTTTTCTTAGAACGCGACTCATAGGTTTTAGTACAACTGTGACATATGGGGCGGGCTGGTGTTGACGCCAAGAGGTGGAGAACCATAATACGACTCCTCATACAAAATAGTAAACATCCGGACCTTGCGGTTTTATAGACTTGGTAAGATCCCAGTTTTATTCCAATGATTTAATAAATCAACGGACACACTAATGGACGCACTGACAATCGCATGCACGGACGCACATCCGCGTTTCTGAAACCTCTTCACAATGAATGAGTGCGACTTGCCACGCATGTGATGAGCCGCGGAAGTAAGCGATCTATTACCATGTGAACTTTGTTAATGTGGGAGACTTGTTCTTTGAGAGCCAAACTGTTGACGTTTCGTTTCTCTGGTATGTAATCAAGGATAAGCTTGCAAACATGAAGCCGATGCTTGAATTCTATGACGTAACCAGGAGGCAGGGCACCGGGTAATCACACGCGACAGAGATTGTGCGTTACCATACCGCGTCCAATCGTGAATACCCCCTGATCGGATAGCTTCCCTTGGCACGCGGTGTCACCATGAAGGCGGTCAGTCTTACTCAAAACACTTTATTATACAATAAAACTAAACCTATCAAGACGTAATATCACATTTATACGGTAAACATATGGATAATAACTAATGAAACAGAAAACAAACAAATGGTTGTGTACGTTAAGCATTTATGGTCCCAGTTTGTGCTGGATGGTTCAATGAAATTAGACATTTAGGAACGATCTAAGACGATGTCAAAGTCAAAATGAGATTCGGTGATAGGCGTGAAAAATTAATGGCCACAAGAAACAACCATGTCATTTGCATACTGATGCAATTTGCGGAATAAGAGACAATTGTAAATTATATTTTTCCAATCATAACATATTAAAACGTTTTTGAAAAAAATAATAAGGAAAGGCAAAGGTCAAAACGAGATTGTTTATATGAGAAGTTATGGATATCAATTAGGGTTTGGGTAAGCGGCGTTTGTGTTATTGACAAAATGGTACCACTTGTTAATCTAATTCAGACCGACAGAAAAAAACATTCAATGCTGATACGGGTTACAAACAAAACTGAATATAGTCTAATACAATATTATTCACACTAATATGTTAATATCGTTTACAATCATAAGAATTTACTGAATTGGAAAGATGTAATGTTCATTCAACAATGACGACATAACGAACTCTGAATACAAGAGACGCCCGGGCCTATACCCTGCGGCCGCACTGCACATAAGAATAGGCAGAAAATGTTCGAGCGACGGATGGGCCTTATTTACTTCCGTTTCTTCCATCTCGCAGGCGAGGAACTTCGCCTTTCGTTCAACGCCCGAGTATCTCTCGCTGAAGAGGGCGTCGTGAAGCCATTTCCGAAAGTTTAAAACCCACTGGGGGGTAGGGGCATCTAGGTTACCTCCCTTGTGGGTAGCGAATCCGCTGCCGACGATAAGGACTCCCTTTGAGGCCAACTCTCCTAGCGCCTCTCCGATAGCGAGGTGGTCCGCGACGCTCATATTGCTCAACAGCGACAACTGTGTAACTGAAATTACATGTCCTGTTTTAGAAAGCACCCACTCGATAAACCCAGAAATAAAACAAGTTCACAGGTTTGCCATTCTGACGATGTGCGCTATGTTAAATGCGATTCAATATGTTGGTGCATCCGTTCGCATCGATGATGATCATATGAAAATGCACTCCGAAAAACAAAACAAAAACCTTTCCACAGTAGCGCTTTTTCTTATGTAAGTTACAAATCTACATAAACGATAAGTTGTAGAAAGAAAATCACATACCTGGTATGTCAGCTTCAGGGAACACTAGTTTCAGCGGCACGAACACCCCGTGATCCAAGCCTCGTGAAGTCTCTTCTGCGCACCGAATTCCTCGGGCCTCGAGCATCGACTTCACTTCAGCTGCCACTCCCGGCGCCCCTTTTACTGGCCACTGTAACTTATACGTCTCCGGTGGAAATCCCCCATAGTCATAATACAGAGAGTGGTTGACGGCGACGTTTACAGTCGCTACCTTTTCTTCCCAGTGTGCGCTTATCACTAAAATAGCTTCCGGTTTCGCGATGTGAGCATTCCTTAAAAGGTTTCTCAGAAAACTTGCTGCTTCCGAATTTTTATCCAGTTGTTTAAGGCTGCTGTACCGCTCATCGTCCAAATAAAACGAAGGTCCTGCCCCGTGGGACAAAAACACGACAGGCTGATTCTTGTTCATAACTTTATTGATAGTTTTTCTTGACAAGTTGACATAAAGAAACCGGTTGCCCAAACAGCTCCTTTGATTACGACGAAACACTAAGAGTGAAAAATTAATACCTTAGAAAACAAAATAATTTAGCATACACTAGCTGTTGCACATCCATATGTTACATCACATGATAACGTTAAGCTGTTATTTACCACTGCTACATCGATTGTTTTTGTTATGATTTTATGTTCTAAATAGTGACTTCGCCGAATCTAGGTTGGAATACCAATCGTGATTCTTCGGCTATCTCCGGAATCATCCAACAAATCGTCTGCTGATCCAAAGTGAAGCAGAGAATGCGACAGCTATTTATATCAATACCTCGGTTTCGATAATTAGATGAACACGTGGTATCCGATATTCTGTTGAAGGTATTGAATTGAAAGGCCAAATAACAGATGAATGTGACAGGGATGTATATAAATATATGCGAACGTTTAAAATAATTTTACGAACAGAAGGGAGGGCTGTAAATACATAAATAAATAAATAAATAACTTGCATACAGATTACCGAGACAAAAACATAAATGCAAATTTAAATGAATTAATAAAGTAATTAATAAAATAAAGGATGCATGAATGAATGAATGGATGGATTGATGAATGAATACATGAATGGGATGCATGTATATATGTATGTATTGAAGGATGGATGAACGGAGGTAGAGAGAGATGAGCGATCGAACGAACGAATGTATTGTGAAGTTTATGGCGTTTGCCTAAGCCACGCACCATTACGTTCAGACCGCTATAAAGGATTTCACATAAGTTACTGCAGAATTGACATTGAAATATGATAACTTGAACGGATTCATGTATGTGATAGCAAACCCGTCAAATATTGACATAAAATACATGACCTTCATTTGAACATGTGCCAAAGGTGAAATAAATTATTAATAAAACATACTTGAGAAATTATGATGTCCTTTGTACATACCGTTAAGTGTGACTTGTTGAAATAAAATAACTCCTGCATTTATGGACCGATACACGAATAACTTTAGTTAAATTGATATACGTCATTCTTTACCAATTATACTTTCGATGTAAAAATATTCATCTTACATGAAAACTGTTTAAAATAATAAAACCCTACTTACAGTTGCTTTAGCTTGAAAATTGTGAGATACTAGTAGTAACGATACAATTATAATATTGATGTGCGTTCGATGTGATCGGAATAACATATGGAATCCTATGAAGATAGTTGATAGCTGTAAAAAGTCAGCGAATACGGCGGGAATACTTTGAAGTTATTTTATAACGAGGAATGAGTATTTTAACCGCCATGTTTATGAACTTGATCCAAGCGCGTTAGGTTTCTTGCGGTTTCATAAACAAGCTAAACATTTGTCAGAACTCGCATGTAGATGATGAGTAAAAACAAGTATATTTAGGTACACAAGAAAACTTTTCAAATGAATCCGCTCATGACGTGACGTAAAAAACAACACTTGAATTATGAAACAAACGTTCAGTCTGTCTAACATGAAAATTACTCGTAAAATATAAGTACGCCATGGGTTTTATGTCGCTTTTTTGGGCCTAAAGTAGGATTGTTAGTGAGTGTGGCAGCTCGGGAACGACTATTACTCACATAGCCAGCTTGTACTGTGTTACAAAATTCAATGTATTAAAGTTTAAAAACATCTCACAAAAAACAACGAATAACATCATAGACATTAGCGAACCTTATGGTTTTGCTTGTTGAAAACTGGGATTTAATCCAGTTCGTAATTTTTAAACGCAATTTCTACTTATATCTAGACAAATTTATTTCGACACCATCACGTACTTCGTTTTATTTAAAGAAAACATTTTCAAACGAACATTATTGAAAACTCAATTGATTAGATGAAAACGTCAACTCAAACTAGCAACTGACTACAATCTGTGTTTCAGCTGTATTCTTTAAATTATTTAAATGAAGCTTCAGCATAACAATAGGGTGAAGCGTTTTTAACAACATTTTTTTTAAGTTCAGCAAATGAAATCTTAAATGTTCACATACCTCATAAATACCAAAACATCAAACAGTGAATTGAAGCAAATCGCAGATCAGATAATATCTGCGTACGAAGTTTATACTCAGAGACTCATTTGGGGTATAGGGTAGACACATACATACTCGCCATGAGACATTATCAAAATGTGAATGTCTTTATTGGTTTCGTCAATGGGCCGTTTATAAATATATCTATTTCATAAATATAAAACACCGACAATTTTCCTTTCAGGTGAAATACCGTAATGGTTATGTTGAAAAGGCGGGATAGGTAGATAAATTAAATTAAATTCGAAACTTAAATAACATAACTAGTGTATGATAATGCATTCATGGCTGTTAACTGTTGTAGAGACATACACGCATTTTGCAAAACCGCTCCACTCTGTTTAAACCTGTATATATTTATGCGAGACAGTGTGTATCACTCATTTTAGAATGTAAGGGATACTATAACTACAGTCAATTATCAGTGGGCTTTTGCATTATACAACACGTTGGCAATATGTTCAAATTGCGGTATTTATACTATGGCGAAACCATCAATAGATGCATTCTTTCTGTTCGTGACAGCATTGAGCAGTGCGTTTGCAGACAGACGCTAAAATGCTAATAAGTAAACAGATACCTCATTTATACATGATGTGACGATAAAGTATTTTGGGCAGACGTTTGGGAAAACTAAATACTTTTTGAGGGAGGGTATTGGGTCGAAATTCGTCTCCAGTTTCGACAAAACTAAAAAACCACAACAAACAATGATTATACTTTAAAAATGAACTTTTCCCATAAAATACGATCTTCAAAAATACCTTAATTTTCAAAAGTATTAATTATGGTGTATTCATTTACAAGCGAATTTCTTGACAAAGTCGGACAACACAACTATAGAAAAGACCAAGTGTCAGAAAAGACAAAGTCCGAAGAGATTACCCGGGAGGGCATACGCCCGGCTAAAATATCGGGGTGTTTGGGTGGACAATATGCATTGGCAAGGGTCTGTCAGGCGCCCGATGAAAATGGGATGTCTTTAACCACTTGGCAGAGTGTTAGATGCGGTACCGATTACTTAAAAGTGTCATTATAAACGTAAAATAGTCGACTTGTTTGTGATTTTGCAGATGGGATATCAATAACTACTCACTGTTGCTGATGTGATAGCGACATCATGTCAGGGTGTTAACTATGTGAAATCTATATGTATTTGGTAGTATATCAGATGTTATATTGATAATTAGTTGGTGGTATTGCTGGGTTTCGATAACTAGCAGGTGGTGTTGCAGTTTTGATATTGACAACTAGTTGATGATTGTGTAGAGTTGGTATCGACAAATAGTTGATGGTATTGCGGATTTGATATTGATAAAAAACTGATAGTATTGATGATTTGATATCGATTACTAGATCATGATACTGACGATGATATTGATAATGATAACTAGTTGATGGCATTGCAAATGAAGTGCCGATAAATAGTTTGTGGTATTACATATTTGATATCGATAATTAGTTAAAGGTATTGCAAATGTCGTTATCTCTAACTAGCGATTGATGACTAGTGGCCCGGCAGCGCCCTCACACTACTTCGGGGGAAGAGGTCCGCAGCCCTAAGGAGGGGGAATTTTCGTAGCGTTTCCCTTTTTGAGGGATTTTTTTTACTTACTCTCTCGTTATTACATGTGTACATGTTTTCACTATATTCATTGCATTTTTCATAATTAAGTATGTTTGAAAAGATTAAATTGAAATAGAATTGAGATATAATAATCATGAGAAACATCTTTCTATTTATTTTTTTTTGGGGGGGGGGAATTTTTTCCCACAAAAGGGGAAAAAAGTATACTTTTCAGGTGGGAGACTGCCGCCAAAAATTCGGCGGCAGATTTGATAAATTGAGGGCCTGGTGGGTAATGTTGTATATGTGATATCGATAACTATTTGGTGATATTACAGTTGCAGATGTGGTATCGATAATTACTGCGTGGTATTGCAGATGTGATATTGATTTCAAGTTGGTAGTATTGCAGGTGTATTATCGATAAGTAGTACATAGTATTTCGTATGTGATTTCGATAACTGGTCGGTTACATTGCAAATGTTATATCGATAACTAGTTGATTGCATTGCAGATGGGATAGCGATAACAAGTTGCCTGTGTTGCATATTTGGTATCGATAACTATTTGGTGTTATTGCATATGTGATATCGATAACTAGTTGGTAATAGTTTAGTTGCGGTATCGATAACTAGTTGGTGGTATTGAAGATGTGATATTTATTACAAGTTGGTAGTATTGCGATGTGATATAGATAACAGTTAACTCGTAGCAGCGATGTGTCCCCTTCTTTATAAAGTACCGGAAAACGGCATTTTCCCAATAGGGAAACACACACACATTTCTTATTGCTGTCAAATAATTCTCAATTGAAGGTTTTATAAATAAAATGCAATATTTAGCTAGTTTCCCTATGCAGCTCTATGGCCTGAACCGAAGTAAATATAATATTGACAACTTGAAAAGACTTAGTTATCAGTTTTTAAGTATTTGGGAGCAAAAAATAAAATACATCAATTTCCCAATGTGAATACTCCACGACACGATTTTTTCCAATGTCAGGGCTTTTCGCGCAAATTTTTCCCGGTACTTTTACCACTTTGGCATAAGAAAATCGCTGCGTCGGCAGTATTAAAGAGGTGATATCGATAACTAGTAGCTAGTATATTCTATAATATATGTTATATCGATAACAAGTTTTTGGTCTTGAAGATGTGATATTGATAGCTAGTTGGTAGCATTGCAAATGCAAAAAACATATCGATACATAGTTGATAGTATGACAGATGTGATATCGAAAACTAGCTGGTAGTATTTCATATGTGGTATCGATAACTAGTTAGTAGTATTGAAGATTTGATATCGATAACTAGTTGTTAGTATTTCCGATGTGATATAGATAACTTGCTGGTGGTATTGCAGATACTAGTTGGTAGTATTGCAGATGTGTTAATGATAACTAGTTGGTTGAATTGCAGATGTGGTATCGATAATATGATAATAGTTATGCAGATCAAATATCGATAAATAGTTGGAAGTATTGATGGTGTTCCCGACCTTGTCCTTGAAATTGCAGATTAGTTAACTATTTTGTGTTATTGCAAATGTGATCCTCGATTACTAAATGTGCATGATATATAACTAATTTGTGGAATGTTTTATCGAAATTCAGTCGGTGGCATTGCAGACGTGATATTGCTAAAGAGTGAGGTTAAATTGCAGAAATATGTCATTATTTACTAGTTGGTGGTATTGAAGATGCAATTTTGATAAATGGTTGTTGGCATTACAAATGTTATATCGATAACTAGTTGGTGACAATACAAATTGCATATCGATAACAAGTTGGTGAAATTACAAATTGCATATCGATAACTAGTTAGAAGTATACCACATGTTATACCAATAAGTAGTTGGTGACATTATATCGATACTTAGTTAGTAAAATTGCAGATATAATATTGTTTACTTGTTGTTGACTTTAATGCAATGAAAAGAACACTTTGCGTTGTCAGGCTTAATACACAGTGGGTATTACGTTTACTCCAGTCAGAAAGCGTGACAACTGCAGATGTAGCACCCAAACATTCCACACAATACTAATTAACATCTTATGAACATTAATACATATTTTGAATGGGCATGGAACTTGAATGGGCGAAGGTTAAAACATATCAGCCTATGTTTACATAAATCGCTGTTGTTTGATGACATTAAGCAATTTAAAGTAATACATATGTTGATTCTCGTTCCGCATATATGATGATCATTAAAAAGAATACCTGAAGTGAAGCTAATGTCAACGAAGTATTGAACACGTGCAAAACGTGTGTATCAACGTAATTCGTTATCTATGACAGACAAATTACACTATAACTAAAACTATACAGCAGTATAATCAAGGCACCATACCTATTTTTACGTTTCCTGTAAAGTTGGCATCATTCATTTTATCGACCAGCCACTGCATAACGACCAGTTTCTGCCAAGCTGATTGGTCTATACCTTTGCCACATTTGTCGCCGTCGGCGTGACGCAATGACGTCACGACCGTAAATTTCACGTCGGCGTCTGGATTGACAGTAAACGAAATATCCGATGGACAAGTATCTCCTTGGCATTGTAGTATATTTACGATAAACAAACAACACACACAAATAACATATCCACATGTGTTGATCATTTTATGATTACTCTGGATGAAAAACACAAATTATTCATATTTTGAATGCCGAAATTTAAATCACACTGGAAATTAGTTCAACATGTTTGATTTTCAATAACTCCGAGACAGCTTTGAATGTGAAAAGTCATTCACTGTAAGATTGTTGAGATTTAATACTTTAAACATGTTCACTTCTACTTTACACCACTATAATTACTACGTTTAACTGAAAACTCCTTTCAATAAACGCTATTGAAATTAACTATCAACTCCATTAACCATCTAGCCCAGTTCGTTACACATTTAACAAGTGAAAAAGAAAATTCTGACATCCAAACTTAGTGGATATCCAGCCGAAAACACATCATCTATAGATAGTCTATTTTACATATTATACACCTTTACACACACGTTTCCCACTTGTTTATCATACCTCTTTGTGAGAAAGTAGGATTGACTTTATTTAGGTTTAAATATGAAACTAGCGAATTGTCACAGGTATTTGCACACCGAAAAGTCTTAAACCTATATGGTACGATTTTATCAGTTTCTTAATACTTTAAACACTATCTACATGTCTTTACAGTGTATCCTAATTATTGTTTTGTTTACATACAAAGACGTCGATAATGTGATGAATATCTTAATGACGATGTTTATCTACGGCGTTTTTCTATTTGCAATTGTAGATTGTTCAGCGTTAAATTGTGACGGACTGTTGACACCCCCTACGTTGATTATCGGTCCACTGACCATAGGAATGTGCATCGTGCTTGTTGTCGTCTTTGTCCACCGCTGCGTGCAATGATAAACCCAATGCATCGCTACACTAGGACACTCCATACCGTAATTACCGATAGGTGTTTAGAAATACATTAACAATTTCCTCATTAACGTTCGCACACCAGTCTACATTGTCTTGATGGCAAAAGGGAATGTTTAAACACATTACCATTATCGCCGATAGGTTTTTTGCGATAGATGTAACTTTATTCTTAATTACGTTCGTACATCGGTCGACAGCGTCTGTAAGGATAATTGGCAATAATTATAAATGAAGATATTTCTTCTGAGGATAGCAAGGATAAAAATAATTAATGCTGGCACATCGTGAAATGCATGTTGATTCTGCAGAGCATTAAAATTAATTCGCGTGCAAAATTATGTCTGCGGCTGCATTATTTATTACTTGAATGCTCTGGGGCTTTCATTTACAGTTGCATACTTTAACCTAGCTCTTGGAAAACGGGCTCAATCCATGTGCGTTAACTGTTGTCCCAGATTAGCCTCTGAAGTCACAGGCTAATCTGGGACGACACTTTTAGTCTAGACTAGATTTTCGTTTAGAAGAGATTTCTTTTAAATGAAAAAAAACTCCATAAAAGCGGAAAGTGTCGTCCCTGCTTAGCCTGTGCGGGCTTCACACGATAATCTGGGACGACATGTGCGTACATGCGATAAGCCCGGTGTTCCCAGGTTGCGGCTCATATACCATGTCAATGGTGCGGCTGATCAGGGACGACATGTGCGTACATGCGATAAGCCCGGTGTTCCCATGTTGCGGCTTATATACAATGTCAATGGTGCGGCTGATCAATCAAGGGCTCGGGTGTAACTCTGTCAATGGTGCGGCTGATCAATCAAGGGCTCTGGTGTAACTCTGTCAATGGTGCGGCTGATCAATCAAGGGCTCGGGTGTAACTCTGTCAATGGTGCGGCTGATCAATCAAGGGCTCGGGTGTAACTCTGTCAATGGTGCGGCTGATCAATCAAGGGCTCGGGTGTAACTCTGTCAATGGTGCGGCTGATCAATCAAGGGCTCGGGTGTAACTCTGTCAATGGTGCGGCTGATCAATCAAGGGCTCGGGTGTAACTCTGTCAATGGTGCGGCTGATCAATCAAGGGCTCGGGTGTAACTCTGTCAATGGTGCGGTTGATCAATCAAGGGCTCGGGTGAAACTCTGTCAATGGTGCGGGCTGATCAATCAAGGGCTCGGGTGTAACTCTGTCAATGGTGCGGCTGATCAATCAAGGGCTCGGGTGTAACTCTGTCAATGGTGCGGCTGATCAATCAATGGCTCGGATGTAACTCTGTCAATGGTGCGGCTGATCAATCAAGGGCTCGGGTGCAACTCTGTCAATGGTGCGGCTGATCAATCAAGGGCTCGGATGTAACTCTGTCAATGGTGCGGCTGATCAATCAAGGGCTCGGGTGTAACTCTGTCAATGGTGCGGCTGATCAATCAAGGGCTCGGGTGTAACTCTGTCAATGGTGCGGCTGATCAATCAAGGGCTCGGATGTAACTCTGTCAATGGTGCGGCTGATCAATCAAGGGCTCGGGTGTAACTCTGTCAATGGTGCGGCTGATCAATCAAGGGCTCGGGAGCAACTCTGTCAATGGTGCGGCTGATCAATCAAGGGCTCGGGTGTAACTCTGTCAATGGTGCGGCTGATCAATCAAGGGCTCGGGTGTAACTCTTTTCTTTTTCTTCATCATATACATCATTTCTTGAATTATGTTAATTTCATTCATGATTTATGCATATCTTACAAGTGTAATCGAAGTTTTCAGAAGTAACAAAATAACTAATTCCCATTTATCTTCTGTCTCAGTTGTGCAAGCGTTATAAAGGTAATATTTAAAAAAAAATAAAACTCCGCACGAGCTGTTACACAAAATAATATACAAACATCGAATATTATATAAAGAAACTACTTTTACCTTATTAACAAAAAACATGTGCACTTTGAATTGCGACGTTCGCAACAACTATATTATTGAAAAGTCTCACTTTCAATAGAAAATTAATTTAGGACGAATTGCGGACCTCCAAAACAATTTTTTATACAAAATCCATATATTCCCTATATCTAGGATTTAAACGAAATATAGTTGAGACCAAAATTAAGCTATCTTAACTATCTTATAATATAGAAACATGTCAAATTATAAACAACTATTAAGTTCACACTATTCAAAGACATAACCATAAATTATTAGAAGAGTCGCACATTTATAGTTTGTACTAGATGACTGAAATTAAATAATCCTACATCAAACTTAACAATGCCCGCCTCGAATGTAAAAGATTGGTAATTGGAACATCTCATTGCACGCTTAGAAATCTATTTGCTACCCTTCGGTAGGTAACTCATTGATATATATATATATATATATATATAGATATATAATATATATATATATATATATATATATATATATATATATATATATATATATATATATATATATATATATATATATATATATATATATATATCTATATATATATATATATATATATTATATATATATATATATATATATATATATATATATATATATATATATATATATATATATAGAGAGAGAGAGAGAGAGAGAGAGAGAGAGAGAGAGAGTTTTATATATATAGAGAGAGTTTTATATATATATACAAAACTATCAGTCAGGCAGTAACCTGTCATTCTCTATATATCATTGATATATAAATGTGGAAATTGTGAAAATCCATTTAAAACTGAACACATATTCACGATTTATCCATTCAAAGAATTGTATATTTATAAATATAAATATAAATTCACGTTGACATCGATTGGGTGGTTTATATGTCCCACAATTGTGTCAAGTATAAAATTAGGTGATGAAAATTCTCTGAACATCCCGCATTAAAACTCCTGGTCTTTCAACTCTTGTCCACTATTGAGCCACTTTGTCACTGTTATCACTTTTAAAGGTACAGTAATTTAACCCTTCCGGCGTATATTTACACAATCACGTCGAAATCGACCAATTTATCTCCCAAATATTGACAGAGTTATTAAAACATGTTTATAATGAAAAAATCTGGTTTCGGTCAAAATTTTAAATCGCCTTCTTCACTTTCAAAAGCTAGTCTACTGTTAAATGCAAACCTTACACGCGAACGATCCTTTTAGGTTTTGAATTCAAAGGATTGTTTGATCAGCTGCAGATCTTATAATAGCTGCCAACGTCGCCAATATTTCCAAAATTACAAATTATGCAATAAAACTCTTTTTGTCACACTATATAATACTTGTATTATTTTGTTCAATTTTTGTTATCATAATCAATTGCACTTCCATATAGTCAGTCCACGTGTACATACATGTTAAATAATTACAATGATTTCTCCATCGGATGAGCGCATATAAAAAATCTAACAGTGCGCTCTCCCGTCCGTTAGTTTGTCTGCTAAATCATTCAGAATAGGTTGTAGTTATATGTGTAAAGTAAAATTTATAAAATTATTCCCGATGCCTTTGCTTGACTCTTAAAGGGACCTTTTCACGTTTGAGTAAAATTGACAAAATTAAAAAAAAGTTTCAGATTCGCAAATTGTAGTTATGATATTTGCGAGGGAACAGTAATACTAAACATTTACCTTGCTCTCAAATATCCATTATATGCATCTTTTGACGATTTAAAAAACTTAACAATTATAAAGCGTTGCAACGCCAAACGATTGAATAATTTGGAGAGCTCTGCTGTTGTCGGTACATTTTGTGACACTACGAGAATTGGTTATACAGAGTTTAAAAGACAGACATCTTAGTAGGAGCACGGATGGCCAAGTGGTATAAGCGATAAACTTTTACTTCAGGGGTCAGTGGTTCGAGTACATGAAGCTCGTCAAAAATCTCAGCTGCTGTTGATGAGGTTGGGGTAACCCTCATAACCTGACAGTCTTTTTTGTGGTCACAATTTGCGATGTTAATCGCCAACACTAGAGACGTGGACGCCGCCATGTTGATAAAGCTTAAACGAATGGATCTGTCGTTATCTGATACAATGTCCTATAGGTAAAACACGTACCGTACCGTACCGGTAAAAAAAATCGCCATCGGATTTTTTTTCGCGGACCAAAGCAAAAACCCGTTAGGGTCGAGGGCCAAAAATAGGGTCGGTCGGTTCCCTGAAGCAAGATTATTTTTTTTGACTAAGTCTTACCATTTTTGGCCCACTCGACGTCGATGACTGTAGGACTTATAGATTTACTGCAGACTTTTTCATCCTTCTCACGCTTTTCACACCTTCTCTGAATTCTGAATTTCTCATTAACAATCTGCGCACCCTACAGTATAGACATAAGCTAGATCATACTATTTATTTAGTAACTTGTTTAATATCGAAATTAAACACTATGAACACACTTGTGACTTAGGTATTATTATTCAACGGCAGTTTAATTAGTTTATTTATTTTAAGTTGAATTACAAGTACTAGTCATGGATACACTTATACTTCTGATAAAAATCGACTGAGGCATCTGCGTCCTATGATACTGGTTAATTGAAACGTAGTATAATCCAACGCATTTAGGCAGCTAGGAAAAAAACGCCTAATCAACAACCAGAACAGATTCCATGGTTGACAGTTTGCTATGACCCCAAAAAAATGTTCAAAGAAAGCTATGATTCAGTCAAACGGGTATCAAAGCTCTGTATAAAATAATGTTTATTATCCAATGATTCTTCAAATTGGTTGTTGAGATATGACTTATCTTGCACACAAAAAGGTAAGACGTATCTTGCACATAAACACCTTTTACCAAGATTTTGCAGGACCCACAAATGTCAGAATTTAGCTATGTTTGGATTTAATTGCTTGCACGCAAAAGCTTAGCACGTTTGACACCTGTCGAAACATGAAATGTTGTCATTCGGGGTTATTCTAATGGATGGTTTGGTAATTTGAAAACGCATGTTATTTTGATGTTTTATATGGTATAAATTTACAATGAGAATACAATGTGACAGCAAAACTAATACTCTGGAAATCAAATGCCTGATTTTATTTAAACTGAAGTACTACATGTACATATTCGAAAATAGCCGAAAATCGTCGTTTCACAATTAATTTAAGACGGACATTGTGTACACGGCATTTACGCCATAATATATATATGCTGCAACAAAGTAAAAACGGGGGAATAAGCACTCATTTTGAAGGTCGAACCCACTTCTGTCAGAGCCGGAGCAGGAAGAACTCTATTAATTGAGCTAATTGAGCAGATCGTAATTCATTACGCAAAATACAGCCTAGTCTTCTTCTGTAACACAATATCTAAAGGTCGCTTACACCTTTCCATTTTCAGAAAAATAAAAAAATATTTTAGTTGGAATTTTCCGAAAGCTTACAATCCCTCGAAGATTTGCATTCTCATGTAAAGAACAAAATAGTTGATAGAAGTATTTAATACATTTAACATGAAAAACGTTATTAGACGGTAAATTGATATTTCCGAGGTGATATTTAAATTTCATGTTTGCCGGAAGGGAAAATAGAATTACAATTCAGAAACCATTGAGAGATATAAGGATCAAACACTATATATTAGGACTGTTAGGAAGATTGCCCTTCGGGAAAATATTTTAGTTTTCTTTGGAGTTTAAAGTTTTTGGTTTTCGACTCGTCAGATCGAACAAATCGCAAGTGATGGTTCGACTTCGTTTTGGGCGACACTTACATCCAGGGAATCAACCCCATCGACGAGACCGACAAATACTTCCCATTCTCGTGCTATAAGTTTCGAACGAAGTTGGACGTGATTGTGGTAGAAGCGGTCCTGCACACGGCCAAACAGTGAGTTATGGATGATTTCAATAGTTACGCGTGAATACGGCGCTTACTGACACAAGACGATTCTGAAGCACCCAGTCAAGGCGGAGGAAATATATCTTTGCAATAAATTCGTTGCAGAAGCGAGACACATGGTAACTAAGGCGATTTAATAGCTAAGTTTAATAATCCTGTCATATCCGCCGCTGCATTGTCGCAAGACTTGTCCGACATGGAAAAGTTTACGTAATTTTTATGGGAAAGTCTCGAGTAATTGTGAACAAGCAATTGCAATAGACCATATTGTAAAGGAGACTAACGTGAGCCTTATGTATGTTAACAGTAAGTATCAGCGGCGAACAAAGAGAGATGCTTTTCGAAAAGAGGCTAAGAATGATGGGTCTTGTGTAGTTTAAAAAACTAAATGTATAACGGATATCGATGAAAATGATAGCGACCCATAGGATACAGTAATAATTTGTCTATTTTGTCCAAAACCATTACGAACACGAATGTATTCGTTAAAACAGTACAGAAATATTTATGCAAACGGTTGACAACTCATTCTATTTCAAACATTTTGGGGAAAGTGAATGCTTTCCCTTGGATGGGAGTGAATAAGTATTAGCACAACCAATGATGCTGTTTTGAAATTCGTACAGCCCTATCTTTGTTCGTATAGTTATTTCCACTTTCTAATTTTGTTTTTATATTAGCTTACTTTTTTTCTTATTTCCCAATATTGCTTGGACGTTGAATCGAGATTGTTAGAATATCAGGTCACACGTGTTTGTCGCCATGTGCTTGTGAGAACCGCTTAGGAATTAGGTATTTTGTCACACAAACATGTAGCCATTGGATTGTTCTTTCTTTAAGTTTGACTCGGGTTACAACCTAATTTTCATGCCCGGCCTATCTCTTTTTGCTGACCAGAGATATTTGTAACAACCATGGTATTATAAGCCCTCATGTCCCTTACATGAACACAAACGTGAGGTATTTGCTTGTGTTTACTGCACACTTTTTATGGATTGATTTTTGTATTTTCTTGGCTAATATGATTGGCTATGTAAAAATATTTGACGTACACAAATGGCAATTTGTTTGTTAAACCCTTACTGGACAATGAATATCAACGATTTTTAAATCACATGGGCCTCAACGAGACAGTGGTTTTCTGTCAATGTCAATCAGTATATATATAGAAAAAAACGGGTTATAATTTCCTAAGATAATGCATGCGCATACTTGAATTATATTGGTGCCCTGATGTGAACAATGCAGATAAAGGGGTCGGTTTTGCCTAATTACAAAGGCCTAAACATAACGAACAAAGCGCAAAAGCAATCTGCAAAAAGGTCAGCGGTAAAATCTGTCTGGATTCTCAATAATCGCATTTTGTGATTGACCTCGCCTGATTCGGACGAAATCTGTCGCCCGAATTTGATTTACGCCTATCCCCATGAACGTTGCACGTGTCGTTCGAAAAATCACTTGTTAGGCCGAAATCGATGTGAAGGTTTGATTAGATTATCTTGAAAAAAAAAACGGATATAAAAAGAAGATATATGATGATTTGGGTAGATTGTCGATTTGCATACACGAATGATCAGAAACAATATTACATTTCAACACGTTGCATTGTTTCTTATAACAATTGAAGTCACACTGCAATATTCTACGTACATTCAACATATATAAAGAAAATATATAAGATCACATAGAGTACAATATTTTGTACATTGGAAGAGCGCATTGTCTTGAAATTGCTTACACAACATACCATTTAGCTTCAGCGCCCATGTTAATATTCAACACATCTTGTTCGTAACTCATCCCAACAAATATGGCTGTACTATGGCCAGAAGATGGATTTATTGCCCGATTACTTTTGACATTCAGAGTCCAGTCGCCAGCCATTGAAGGCCTGTCTACTCAATAATTGTTTAAAAATACACACGGTGATTCCAATAAACGATTAAAATACACACGGTGATTCCAATAAACGATTAAAAATACACACGGTGATTCCAATAAACGATTAAAAATACACACGGTGATTCCAATAAACGATTGAAATACACACGGTGATTCCAATAACGATTCAAAATACACACGGTGATTCCACAAAACGATTAAAAGGGCTTCGCTATTCACGCTTCCGTCTAAGCGCATTACAATAAATAAAATAGTTTTGCTAAAACTGCGCTACGGCTAACGCTTAAATTATTCTCTTCAACAGATGAAGAAATTTGTTAAGCCAGTAAACGTATTGTTTATTTTGTTACCAAAAGCAGCTCTTAATTTTTGGCAATGCAGATTAGACTTATATGTATAACACTTCAACCACATATATAGCTGCTTTCTCTAGTAACACTACTACCATTTTTAGTACTTATTTACTACTGAAGTATATTTAAGTTGCTGATACGGACATATGTTATTTATATGAATTCAATTACATTGAAGTGACTATTGAAAACCAGGTGCATATTTGGCATGCATTACATAATGGTGTTATTCACAAAACACAACATTGTATGTGTCGATTTTAAAATAGTCATGCAGTACTATACAACATTTTTTACCCTCGTTGGTAAGACAGCAGTGACTGTTTTCTTAGAGGAAATATTACACTACTCTGCGGGACTACTAGTATTTTCTTTGTGTGAAAGAGGAGGTTATTTTCTACCATCGTTTGGTGTGCTAATTTTTTTAGTTAACACAGAGAATGCATATTCAAGAAACAATACAAATCTCTCCACATGGCAATACTGTACTATGTAGGTTCTTTAAGAATCGACTAGTGTTTTATTTCTCATGGAATTAAATATGAAGAAAACGACTGCGTTAATGAGTCTAAATTATGCTCATTTGTTGATACGCACCTTCGAAGAGGCTGCAAAGACATCGCTATTTAGTTTTTGAATATAAGTTCCTATGATTTATCAGAATACGTGAGCATTAATGGAAATTTTGAAACATTATATTTAGTCCAATCGATTTGTGTGAAAATTGTTCAGAAAATGATAAAAGCATGAAACTTTACAGAAATGGAGTTAAGGTTATAACAATTAATTTCGGATATAGACCCATTTGAAAAACAAAACAAAATGGCGGATTTTGGCCGCCATTTTAAAATGGCGGCCATACTTTATTCATAAAAAATCTTCAAAAAACTATAACAAATATTTTTTTTTATCTATTTCAATAAAATTTGGTATAAAAATCTCTTATAATATCCCAATCATTAAACTTATTCAATTGGCAAAAAAACGACGACCAACTTAAATAGCGGCCAATTTGAAAATTACATTTTTCGAAATTGCAAAAGAAGAAAATTCATTTTTTAAATTATTTTTTTTAATAGTAGGTAATCTTTTTACATTAAAATTATAACGCTTACATATTATTTTTAATGTATATCCTAACACGTTATCTATGTCAAACTTTTTTCAACTCAACACATGCACATATCTATTCTGGTTGCCAGACTAAAATGTTCTGCAGCAATTCAAGCGACGCCCTTAGTAACTGCCTTCGCAACGTATGTCGTTCCAGCTTATGCTTGTTTAAATAACTGGGAGACTTTAAAAAGAGCAATACTGGTCTATCTGAAAGATTTAGGTCAGGTCAATAGAGCATTACAACACTCCCTATGTTCAATTACATTTAATCGGTGTTTACGAAATACACAGATCAGTTTGACAAATGAAACAGGATGCATATGGCCAATTTTGGGTAATATTGTCACATGGTAATTTTTTTAATTTAAATAGAATTGCATACATTTTTTGATGATTTTATTGCAAAAGGTGGTTGGTGAAAATATTTTTACAAATCGGATTTTGGACTCAGAAAGGTCGCATCGTTAAATTAGACGTGGGTACACATATTGTAGGATTGTAGGAAAAAGTTGCGTCTTATACACCGGAAAATAGGTAAATAAAAGGTTTTATGCAAGAATTTTTTTATAATTGCAGGTTTACCCAAGTAGTTTCTTTCATTTGAAGAACATGTTACTTGTATAGACATTATGGCAAAAAGAATTAAACTTGTAGATGTTCATGATATACCTACCGAAAATCCCAGTGATCCATTCGATTGGAAAGAATGTCTGATTTGTCAAGAGAGAATACACGAGGAATTACAATGTTCCGCTGATACGAAAAGAACTGATGTAGATATTGGAGCTGGCTACTATTCATTTGAAACTATTATACTAAGATGTAAAGCAATACACTGGTTACCTGTAAAACTTTACTTACAACAAACTGGATGAAGGAAATGGCATTTCATTAACACTTCAAAACCACAAGGCAAAGTTGCATTAAACGTTCAGAAACACATTTTCTTATCTTAAGATATCACGTCAAAAAAAAATAAAAAAATCTGATGTTGTTTGAGATTCACAATCTGGACATGCAAGTAAACTAACCAGACGCAGTTGCGTTTATTCAACAAAAACAATGATGCCCAGATGCTTTTTGTGGTGATGTGTCTGGAGACCTTCATGAGGCATCAACATTCATGATAGAAAGACGAGTACGGGAAAGTGCACTAGAAGTACAAGATACAGTTATTTTAGCTAAACTCAGTGTTTGTGATCTAATATCACAGGAGGCGAAATATCATAACACGTGTTTGATAAATCTTTATAACAGGACACGAAAACATGTTCCAAACACCGAGGAGGAACGTCAGGAATCGGTCGTTCATGGACTCGTTCTTGCCGAATCGGCAGATGTATTGATGCCTCACGATCTGAAACTGATGCCGTCCCGGTATTCAAGCTGATAGACTTGCAAAAACTATATAACGAGCGTCTTGAATAATTTGTTGAAGGTCGTGTCAATGCAACACGTTTTACAAATATGATATTGGCTGCCTTACCAGATTTACAAGCCCATAAGCAAGGGAGAGATGTTCTTTTAGTCTTTGAAAAAGATGTTGGCGAGGTTCTCAAACAGGCAACATCTTGTACTTACGAAGATGAAGAAATAAGCTTAGCAAAAGCAGCAAAGATGGTGAGAAGATATATGCTGAATACTAAGTATCGTTTTACAGGAACATTCAATGAACTCTGCCAACACGAATCAGTTGCACAAACTTTACTTTCATTAGTTAGAATGATCCTAGGAGGAACCGGCATTGAGACTCATTTTAGTAATGTTGTCGAAACGCAATCAATACTAGCCATTTCTCAGCTATTACAGTTCAACTGAGCATTACGTCGTCGAAAAGATGCAGATGCAATTTACCATTCTTAAGATAGAGAGCCTTCATTGCCAACATACTTTTGAATGGTTATACACGCAGAAACAAGAAAAAAGGATCTTGTTGATAAACTTTTCAGTTTAGGACTCAGCATATCATATGACAGAGTTATGCATATATCCACAGCTATGGATAATTCGATTTGTGACAAATTTCAAAATGATAATGGTGTGTGTCCAGCGAAACCTCATGGCAATATTTTTACTACCGTAGCAGTTTATAATATTGACCACAAACCAAGCTCCACTAAAGCTAAAGGATCATTGCATGGAACAGAAACTTCTCTATTTCAACACCCAAAGGTTGATAATCTAGGTACTGACAGAGAAGGGATCTTCATGAAAACCTGAACAGAGACGATATAAAACCATTACCAGAAAAATACCCAATAGTACCACTTGTCATTACCCCGAAGGAGCCAGCTGCTGTACCGCTTTTGGAAGGACTATTGATGATCCATTCAGACCATTTCAGTGATGCCCAAGACTTAGAGTATAGGTATATCTTATACACTTATTTTTTCCGTTAAATGTCATAACTTTTAGCTTGAAAATGCTCAGCAAATATTGCTGTGTATTCAAGATTTGCTAAATGATATGTACAATCAAGCAATTCATTACTATGACAACATAACGATTATCTTGCATTTGAAAATGAGGTATATAATTACACATACCATATTGTGAGCTGTCAATATGGATTCAGTAGTGGAGTGTCTGACGTCAAAATAATATCACATTTTACTTCGTCTGACGGAACGAACGATTTACAACTGAGATTGAATATATATAATTGTATATGCTACTTGTTAGACGTTGACAAGCTGAATACATTAACATGTCATAAGCTTTTAACTAAAGCAAGTGCTATCATAGCTTATGTTTCATACAAAATCGCCACTATATAAATATCCATTGAATTGTCACTTTTAAACATTGTTTTTAAATGTTTGGTATATTAGTCATACACTACGTTTTAAATAATAAATCAGAGTTACTTTTGGATTATTATTCGTAAATATAATTCAAAGATTAATAACAAAATAGCTATTTGACTTGTTGCTACACAGCAATACATTTAAATAGTTTATACCGGCGTTTCTGATAAATCGAGAGGTTTCCTTCATTTGAATCACACTTATGTATACTGAAGATATTTTGGGGTCTATTTTCCATAACAGATGACAATCTCCGCCTTACACCTTTTTGTATTTATGAAAATAATTATTAGAATGATCTTATAACAATCACATCAGTTCTTAGAACAAGATATTCTAACTAAACATATTATGCTGCATAAATCATACGCCGGTGGCGGACATGATGGTTTACATGTTTTAGTGCAGATTGAAAACCGACTATTAACTTATGTTCTAAGACTCTTCTAGTATCGCTCCAGGGATGTGTAAATGTTTCCAGTGATCACTAGCTTTGAAGAAATGGATATGAGTTATATGTTGCTCAAAGATTGGAATTAAAAGCGAAGTAAGTGATGCTCTTTGTGTCGGGGGTGTAAATCTATTTATAGTTCAAAATCTATTCATAACTCAAGGTTGACACATTGCAAAAGTTTTAATACACAATACGTGCGTGTAATGTGTACACCAGTGAACCACTGAAAGTTAACTGTGCGCATATAAATAGTGACCGCAATGACAATAACAAATGAATAAAAAATATGAGTTTTATCACATCGACACCAATACAATTCACAAAACGAAGTGCGTCTGTGTTATCTACCCCTGAAAATATTGGCGACCAAAAAAGGAATCGTATTCTCGATCTCGATCTCTGAAGATTATCAATATACAATTGACACGATGTTTGATAATACGTCCGCTCGTCTCATAGATCAGGCTACAATTGAAGCTATTTCTACGGCCGTTCAGCAATCAGTTTGTGCAAATATTGACAGTGTCCTAAAAGGCATGGTTGACTCGATTTTTAATGGTGTTATTGCCGGACTGACAAATAGAATCAACGAAGTTGAAAATCAAAATGCATATCTTATAAAGAAAAATAAAACCTTGAAAGAACAAATCTTAAAACTGGAAGCTGCGCGTGATAACGCCGAACAATATAGCCGTCGAAATAAACTTATAATTACAGGTTTCCCGGAATCGGAACCGGATGGTAGGGAAGACACTGACAAACTCGTCTTGCAGTTGTGCAAAGACGTGGGTGCAACTGTCAGCCTGGACGAGATTGACCGCAGTCACCGATCTGGTAAAGCCGCTAAGGGAAGATGTCGGCCCATCCTAGTTAAATTTGTCAGTTACAGAGCTCGACAAAAATTGTACCACAAAAGGCGTGAACT